>NC_069073.1:44867862-45182092 GCF_025698485.1 Gossypium arboreum
AGACTACAAAATAGGTAAGACCTACCTTAAAAACAGATGCTGCCAGCTGCAGTGATGTGAATGTGAAAATCACCAAAATTTGTAGGAATGGTATTAAATAGTGAATAAGCTATGTAAATGAACCTTGATGAGTCTATTTTCATATGGAAGAAACGAAATGGTCATAGGAGTTACATGTTAAGAGATATTAAAGCTATTGTGAGACAGGGCCAGAACGGTTTCTGGGTCCCCTGTCGCAACTTTAAAATTTACTATAAATTATCCAGAAATAATTAGGAGTCGTGCCTTATATGTACAGATTCCATTTTGAGTCTAGTTTCATTAGAAACAAACGGCACCAGTATTAAAGCCCTGTACAGAGAGATATTCAAGTTATAACGCGCGAAGGTCAGAGCAGTCGATCCCTGTAACATGGGTGACTTTAACTAATAAACTGTACCAATTGGCCCAACCAAAATTCTAGAAATAAATCCATGGATGGATATATGAGTCTAAATTCAGGGAAAATTTACGAAACCAGTTTCTGAGTTTTGAAACTCGAGATATGATTTTTAAGGCGACGGTGATGCAGTTTTCCAGCCTGACTGGAAATGTCAAATTGGTGGGCAAAACATGTGAACTTGGCTTGTTAACCCTCGTGTCCGACACGGCGATGGTCTCGGGTTCGGGTGTTACAAATTTATTGGTATCGAGCCACGGTTTAGTCGATTCTAGGACTACCGTGATGTGTTTGGGGTCTAGCTATACATGCCATTAAATGATGACTCGATAGTGTGGTGATTTCGACAATTTGACTTTGTGTTTGTTTATAGCAATGGATCCCGATCCCAACCGAGCGATAGCTGATGATGTGGAGAGTGTGGCGCTGCTGCCCGTGCAAGGGACAGCGCCGGCGGACTCTCAACCTATGGCCAGCAATCCGAATGACGAGGCTAGGCAAGCCTTTTATAGTGTGATGAGCGAATGGTTTAATCAATACATTCGAACTAACACTACTGTTCCACAACCTCCATTCCGAAAAATGCAACCCCGCACCTACAATACCTCCGTGGATCGACCAAATAAGGTCAAGTAAGCCCCAATCGATAGGATTCAAAACATGGGGCCACTGAATTTAAGGCTACGGATGATGATGATGCCGAAGCGAGCTGAATTTTGGTTGGATAACACTATCCGGTGCTCGATGAGCTATCCTATACACCGATGAGTGCTTAAAGTGTACCATCTCCTTGCTACGTGAGTCCGCCTACTATTGGTGGAGTACTCGACTTCGTGGTACCTAGAGAGCAAGTGACTTGGGAATTCTTTCAAACCGAGTTCAAAAAAGTATATCACCGAGATTCATCAACCAAAAGCGAAGGAATTCCTTGACCTTAAGCAAGGTTCTATGTCGCCATCACTACGAACGAAAATTTGTGAGGCTTAGCCGAGACGCGAGAATGCATTTCGTCCAAGCCATTATGTAAACGCTTCGAGGATGGGCTGAATGATGATATAAGGATGTTCGTTGGCATTCTCGAGATACGAGAGTTCGTAGTACTTGTTGAGCGAGCTTGTAAAGTCAAGAGCTTAGAAAGGAGAAACAAAAAGCTGATGGGAACTGGAGAATTCGAAAGAGGTCCTCGGAAAGTCTCTTCAACAAGCATCAAAGAGATTTCGAGATGATGCGAGCCGGTCTAGAGCGTTCGGGCTTTTCTAGACGAGGACGCGATCGACCCCGTGACCACACGAGTCACTTCGATCGCTGGTGGAAATGATCGCCGAGAGAGGGGAGTGTCCACATTGTGGCAAATGGCATTCGGGAGCTGTTGGTTTCGTGATCGCTCCGCTATAAGTGTGGATCGGCCGACCACTTTATGAAGGATTGCCCGAGGATGCATGAAGAATGTAAGTCGAGTGGAAACCCGGTGCTACCTTCGCCGAGGTAGGCCACCTAGAAATATGGGCAATGTCAGTGGCGGTCAGAGAGGATCTAGAGATGCTACCATCAGATCTGAGGCTCGTGCTCCTGCAAGGACTTATGCCATACGCGCACGTGAGGATGCTGCCTCTCCAGATGTCATTACCGGTACTTTCACTCTTTTCAATACAAATGCGATTGCTTTGATTGACCCTGGTTCTACTCATTCATATATATGTGAAACCTTAGCATCCAGTAAGACTTTGCCTATTGAGTCTCATCGAGTTTGTAATTCGGTGTCAAACCCTTGGGTCATTACGTGCTTGTCAACAAAGTGTGCAAGAAAAGTCCCTAGTGTTTCGAGGTTCTTGTTTTCCTACGGACTTGATGCTTTTGCCGCTCGATGAGTTCGACGTTATTCTTGGTTTGGATTGGTTGACCATGCACGATGCGGTTGTAAATTGCAAGAGCAAGACTATCGATTTGAGGTGCGCGAATAATGAAATAATTTGGGTTTAGTCTACGGACTTAAAGGGGTTGCCAGCTGTAATATCAGCGATGTTGGCCCAGAAATATGTAGGAAAAGGGTGCGAAGTGTACCTTGCGACGTGCTCGATGACAAGGAATCGAAAAGAAACCCGAATCTGCGTCGTGGTTTGTGAATACCGGATGTTTTCCTCAAGAATTACCGGGTTTACCAACTGCTCGAGAAATAGAATTTGGCATCGAATTGGTACCTGGTACCACTCAATTTTGATAGCTCCGTATCGTATGGCACCAACGAATTAAAGGAGTTGAAAGCTCAGTTGCAAGAATTGGTGGATAGAGGTTTTGCTCGCCGAGTTTTTCGCCTTTGGGTGCGCCGGTGTTGTTCGTGAAGAAGAAGGATGGAACCATGCGGTTGCAGATCGACTATCGTCGACTTAATAAAGCGACGATAAGGAACAAATATCCGTTGCCACGTATTGATGACTTGTTCGATCAACTCGAAGGGAGCCTCGGTGTTCTCGAAAATAGATTTGAGATCGGGCTATTATCAATTGCGAATCCGAGATTCTGGACGTACCCAAGACCGCCTTCAAAACGAGATATGGTCACTATGAGTTCCTAGTGATGCCGTTTGGGCTCACTAATGCCCTGCAGTATTTATGGATTTAATGAATCGGATCTTCGACCATATTTGGATCGATTCAGTAGTCGTGTTCATTGATGACATCTTGGTCTATTCAAGAAATGAGACCGAACATGCTGAACACCGCGGTTAGTCTTTGCAAATCTTACGGGATAAGCAATTATATGCTAAGTTCAGCAAGTGTGAGTTCGGTTAAGAGAGGTTAGCTTCTTGGGTCATGTGGTATTCAGATCGGTATTCGAGTCGACCGAATAAAATTTCAGCCATACTTAATTGGAAGCCTCAGAAATATTACCGAGGTTCGAGTTTTTGGGGCTTAGGTTATTACCGACGATTTGTAAAGGCTTCTCAAAGATAGCCACGCCGATGACGGCTACTCCAAAAGGATGTTAAGTTGAATGGACGGAGAAATGCCAAAAAGTTTCGATCAACTGAAAACTTATTTGATGAAGCCCCAATTTTAGTGCAACCCGAGTCCAAGAAAGAGTTTGTCATCTATAGCGACGCCTCCCTACTTGGGTTAGGTTACGTATTGATGCAAGAAGGTCGAGTTGTGGCCTATGCGTCGAGGCAATAAAAGCCACACGAGAAAAATTATCCCACCCATGATCTCGAATTGGCGCCATCGTATTCGCTTTAAAGATTTGGCGACATTACTTATTTGGAAAGGTGCCATGTGTACTCGGATCACAAAAGTCTCAAATATTTGATGACCCAAAGAGACTTAGAAATCTGCGACAAAGACGTTGGCTCGAGTGTTAAAGGATTATGAGCTGGTCATTGACTATCACCGGGAAAGGCGAATGTGGTTGCGGATGCCTTGAGTCGTAAATCATTATTCGCTTTACGAGCGATGAACGTGCACTTGTCTGTTCGATCCGATAGTGTGTTAGTAGCTGAATTGAAAGCCAAACCACTATTGATACATCAAATTCGAGAAGCTCAGAAAGTCGACGACGAGTTGGCTGCAAATGAAATGAGTGTGTTCCGAACAAGGACTCGGAATTTCAAATCGACGATGACGATTGTTTGAGGTTCAAAAGTCGTCTGTGTGTTCCAAAGAATTCGGAACTCATTTCGATAATTCTAAATGAAGCCCATTGTAGCCGAATGGCAATCCACCCGGGGAGTACGAAGATGTACAATGATTTGAAACGTCGGTTTTGGTGGCATGGTATGAAGCGAGACATCTCCGACTTTGTTTCGAGATGTTTAATATGTCAACAAGTGAAAGCGGAACATCAGGTGCCTTCAGGATTACTTCAGCCAATCCCGAGTGGAAATGGGATCGAGTCACAATGGACTTTGTATCCGGACTGCCATTGTCAGCAAGTAAGAAGGATGCGGTTTGGGTCGTGGTAGATAGATTGACTAAGTCGGCCCACTTTGTCCCCGTACGTACGGATTTTTCAATGGACAAATTAGCCAAATTGTACGTTTCTCAGATTGTGAGATTACACGGGGTGCCTATTTCCATCGTGTCGGATAGAGATCCGAGATTTACCTCGCGATTTTGGAAAAAGTTGCAAGAAGCTTTGGGTACCAAGTTGCATTTCAGACCGCCTTTCACCCCAAACCGATGGTCAATCCGAGCGGATAATTCAGATACTTGAGGATATGTTAAGATGTTGCGTCCTCGAGTTTAGTGGTTCATGGGAACGGTATTTGCCGTTGATTGAATTCGCTTACAACAACAGCTTTCAATCAAGTATTAAGATGGCACCCTACGAGGCCTTGTACGGTCGTAAATGCCGTACACCATTGTTTTGGACTGAGCTCGGTGAAAGCAAGATTTTCGGTGGATTTGATTAGAGATTTGAATGAAAGTGAAAGTAATCCGTGAAAGTCTGAAGATAGCCTCCGATCGTCAGAAGTCGTACGCGGATCTGAAGCGTAAGTGTAACACCCCGAACCCGAGACCATCGCCGGTGTCGGACACGAGGGGTTAGCAAGCCAAGTTCACTTGTTTTGCCCATCCATTGGACATTTCCAGTCAGGCTGGAAAAACTGCGTCACTGTCGCCTTAAAAATCATATCTCGAGTTTCAAAACTCGGAAACTAGTTTCGTAAATTTTCCCTGAATTTAGACTCATATATCCATCCATGGATTTATTTCTAGAATTTTTGGTCGGGCCAATTGGTACAGTTTATTAGTTAAAGTCACCCATGTTACAGGGATCGACTGCTCTGACCTTCGCGCGGTATAACTTGAATATCTCTCTGTACAGGGCTTTAATGCTGGTGCCGTTTGTTTCAAATGAAACTAGACTCAAAATGGAATCTGTACATATAAGGTATGTCGCCTAATTCTTTCTGGATAATTTATAGTAAATTTTAAAGTTGCGACAGGGAACCCAGAAACCATTCTGGCCCTGTCTCACAATAGCTTTAATATCTCTTAACCTGAAACTCCTATGACCATTTCGTTTCTTCCATAAGAAAATAGACTCATCAAGGTTCATTTACATAGCTTATTCACTATTTAATTCCATTCCTATGAACTTTGGTGATTTTTCACATTCACGCCACTGCAGCTGGCAGCATCTGTTTTAAGGTAGGTCTTACCTATTTGGTAGTCTCCATGAACCAACTAGTCTTGCCATACATAGGTTCATATATGATCATTTTAACCATGCCAATGGCTGATCATATGACCAACATTCCCATTTCCAATCCATAGCCACATCATGACACCAAATATATACATACAAACCACAATTAGTCTAAGTTCATGCTTCCTTTTCGAGCCATTTTCGCATGGCCGCATATACTTACATTACAACATATTTAGCAAACAAGGGTAGTCCTATACATGCCATCTCAAGTTCAACCAAAATTTATACCAAAATGGAGGCTTGATAGTGTGGATGACTTGACTTCAACGATCCCGAATCCGATTGCCATCGAGCGAAATCTAGAAAACCGAGAGCCAAAGCAATGAGTAAGCATTTTTATGCTTAGTAAGTCTCAAGGAATATAATCAACTCTAATTACAGCAATACATTCACATAGTTAAATGCATCATTTCATTAATGCACATTCACATAATCATACTTACTTCACCATCCCAACTCTTATGTTCATACACAAATAACGGCTTCATTAAGGCCGATAACTCGTTCCATCATAGGAGCGGATATTCACACGCCTTACTCCTAGCGCCAGCAGCACACACCGCACTTACCTTGTCATTGGGAAATTTCACAAGTGCATTAGCTGAAATTTTCCAGCAAGCTTATAATTTTCAAATCACATACCTTCGAGTTTAACGGATGTCGCTACTCGATCAATCGCCCGGGACATAGCCGGTTATGGTAACCCGCACCAAGGCCTACGGACTTAACCCGGATATCACGATTTGCACAAATGCCTTGGTCTTAGCCGGATAGAATGACTCGCACGAATGCCTTGGTCTTAGCCCGGATGTAGCCACTAGCACAATTGCCTTGGTCTTAACCCGGTTATAATTTCCAGCATAATTGTCTTCTGGCTTAGCCAGGATATCATTCAATTTCTCATGCACACATACATCAATAATCATTGGACATACATATTTCATTTTCGTTACTAAGGCTCAAACACAATTATAATCATTAGCATATTCGCCGGGACTTAGCCGGGTGGAATTCAAATACTCATACACACATAATCAATAATCATACACATCCATATTTCATCTCACATAATTCAAGTAAGGTCACTTCTTGAGGACTTACCTCGGATGTTGTCGAACGGCTTTTACGGCTATTCGATTACTTTTTCCTTCCCTTGTCCAATTGTGGCCCTCTTAGCTCTTGAGCTAATTCAAACAAATTCAATTTATCAAAACCTCATTGTGCTAGCTTATGGCGAATATGACAAGGAATTTAAATGGTCATATGGCCACCCTTTAGCTTGAATACACAATGGTCATGCACATTTTATACTACATCAAGCAATTCAATACAATTTATTCGAGCATCAAGGAAAAGCTAAGGCCTTCAATAGGCTACCCAAGGCGAATATTCATGTACATGTTGAGGTCAATTTTGCACTTAATACCTCACAAAAACAGCATGCAATTTACTAATTAATGCTTTGCACATTGTGGCTCAAAACTTATAATATAGCATCAAGCACTTATATGTGTGCTAGGTCAATTGTGCTTGCAATTTCACAAGCATTCTTCCACATTTTCTTCTTTAAACCAATATATTCATCACTTAGTTCATAACCAAACATAATGTGCAATCATATATATGCATATATGAGCATGGCGAATTTTCAAGGTGTCCATAGCCATCCAAAACACAAATTTTAACTAACATGCAAGAAGCATGAATCATGCTCAAGAATGCATCATGGCGAATATGACAATCATGCCCTTTTCAATTTCAATCATGATAAAACAAAGAAAACTCAAAATCTTACTCAAGAGTAGACAATCCATCATTGCATGCATCATCATCAAGCTTCACACTTAGCATGCAATGGCTTTATCACCATAACAACTTTGGCCAAATACCATTTCCATGGCTTAACAAAGATTTGAGCCATGGCTAACATGCACATCAAGTTAGCAACCAAAGCATGCATGAAACTCCTAACACAACCTCATACATACCTTAATCTTGATGCAAACTTAGCCAAATCTCCTTCTAGATCTCTTCCAAACCAAGCATGAAGCAAAAATCCTCCTTCTTCCTTAGTTTTGGCTCAAAGAAAGGATGAACAAAATTTTTTCTTTCCTTCTCTACAACTCACGGCAATGGGGGAATTACCACACTCACACACATTTTTTTTCATTTTTTATCACCCATACACCTTTGTTTATTATTTCACCCTAATGCACCAACAAAACATGTTTCATGACATGTTTAGCCCATCCTCCTTGTCATGGCCGGCCACCACCTATAAAAGGGGAATTTGACATGCAAGTCCATCATTTTGCATGCATGCTTTAATTAGTCATCACACATTTCCTATCATACTTTCAAAGTTCATTACTAAGTCCTTTCTTGTGGAATTCACCCTTATAACACTAAATCAATCATCATAAAATGTCATACATGAGCACACACATATTATAGGCATCAAAATAAATTTTTAATTATTTTTATGCCTCGGTTTTGTGGTCCCGAGACCACCTTCCGACTAGGGTCAATTTTGGGCTGTCACAACTCTCCCCCACTTAAGAAATTTTCGTCCCGAAAATCTTACCGTAAATAGGTTTGGATATCGCTCTTTCATAGAGTTCTCGGTCTCCCAAGTAGCTTCTTCTATCCCGTGCTTGAGCCATAACACTTTTACTAGCGGAACCCACTTGTTTCACAACTCTTTCACTTCTCGTGATAGGATACGAATCGGTTCTTCCTCATAACTCATATTAGCTTGAATTTCAATTTCGATGGACTAATCACATGCGATGGATCGGATCTATAGCGTCGAAGCATCAAACGTGAAAGACATCGTGAACCTTTTCGAGTTCGGGGCAAAATCAAACGATATGCCACTGGATCGACTCGCCGGATATCTCATATGGCCCAACGAACCTCGGCTCAACTTGCCCTTACGGTAGAATCGAGTATCTTTTCCAAGGCGATACCTTGAGAAACACTTTATCACCCACGATACTCGATATCCTTACGCTTCAGTCCGCGCACGACTTCGACGATCGGAGGCTATCTTCGACTTTCACGGATTACTTTCACTTCTGCTCACATCCCTAATCAAATCCACCGAAAATCTTGCTTTCACCGAGCTCGGTCCAAAACAATGGTGTACGGCATTTACGACCGCATAAGGCCTCGTAGGGTGCCATCTTAATACTTGATTGAAAGTCGTTGTTGTAAGCGAATTCAATCAACGGCAAATACCGTTCCCATAAACCACTAAACTCGAGGACGCAACATCTTAACATATCCTCAAGTATCCGAATTATCCGCTCGGATTGACCATCGGTTTGGGGTGAAAAGCGGTCTTGAAATGCAACTTGGTACCCAAAGCCTCTTGCAATTTTTTCCAAAATCGCGGCGTAATCTTGGGTCTCTATCCGACACGATAGAAATAGGCACCCCATTCAATCGAATAATTTGGGAGACGATAATTACGCCAATTTATCGAGCGAAAAATCCGTATGACAGGATAAAATGAGCGGACTTGGTCGGTCTATCAACAACGACCCAAATCGCATCTTTCTTACTTGCCACACCGGTAACCCGGATATAAAATCCATTGTCACTCGATCCCATTTCTATTCGGTATCATGATTGGTGAAGTAATCCCGATGGCACTTGATGTTCCGCATACATCAATAATCATTGGACATACATATTTCATTTTTCGTTACTAAGGCTCAAACACAATTATAATCATTAGCATATTCGCCTTGGGACTTAGCCGGGTGGAATTCAAATACTCATACACACATAATCAATAATCATACACATCCATATTTCATCTCACATAATTCAAGTAAGGTCACTTCTTGAGGACTTACCTCGGATGTTGTCGAACGGCTTTTACGGCTATTCGATTACTTTTCCTTCCCTTGTCCAATTGTGGCCCTCTTAGCTCTTGAGCTAATTCAAACAAATTCAATTTATCAAAACCTCATTGTGCTAGCTTATGGCGAATATGACAAGGAATTTAAATGGTCATATGGCCACCCTTTAGCTTGAATACACAATGGTCATGCACATTTTATACTACATCAAGCAATTCAATACAATTTATTCGAGCATCAAGGAAAAGCTAAGGCCTTCAATAGGCTACCCAAGGCGAATATTCATGTACATGTTGAGGTCAATTTTGCACTTAATACCTCACAAAACAGCATGCAATTTACTAATTAATGCTTTGCACATTGTGGCTCAAAACTTATAATATAGCATCAAGCACTTATATGTGTGCTAGGCGAATTGTGCTTGCAATTTCACAAGCATTCTTCCACATTTCTTCTTTAAACCAATATATTCATCACTTAGTTCATAACCAAACATAATGTGCAATCATATATATGCATATATGAGCATGGCGAATTTTCAAGGTGTCCATAGCCATCAAAACACAAATTTTAACTAACATGCAAGAAGCATGAATCATGCTCAAGAATGCATCATGGCGAATATGACAATCATGCCCTTTTCAATTTCAATCATGATAAAACAAAGAGAAAACTCAAAATCTTACTCAAGAGTAGACAATCCATCATTGCATGCATCATCATCAAGCTTCACACTTAGCATGCAATGGCTTTATCACCATAACAACTTTGGCCAAATACCATTTCCATGGCTTAACAAAGATTTGAGCCATGGCTAACATGCACATCAAGTTAGCAACCAAAGCATGCATGAAACTCCTAACACAACCTCATACATACCTTAATCTTGATGCAAACTTAGCCAAATCTCCTTCTAGATCTCTTCCAAACCAAGCATGAAGCAAAAATCCTCCTTCTTCCTTAGTTTTGGCTCAAAGAAAGGATGAACAAAATTTTTTCTTTCCTTCTCTACAACTCACGGCAATGGGGGAATTACCACACTCACACACATTTTTTTTCATTTTTTATCACCCATACACCTTTGTTTATTATTTCACCCTAATGCACCAACAAAACATGTTTCATGACATGTTTAGCCCATCCTCCTTGTCATGGCGGCCACCACCTATAAAAGGGAATTTGACATGCAAGTCCATCATTTTGCATGCATGCTTTAATTAGTCATCACACATTTCCTATCATACTTTCAAAGTTCATTACTAAGTCCTTTCTTGTGGAATTCACCCTTATAACACTAAATCAATCATCATAAAATGTCATACATGAGCACACACATATTATAGGCATCAAAATAAATTTTTAATTATTTTTATGCCTCGGTTTTGTGGTCCCGAGACCACCTTCCGACTAGGGTCAATTTTGGGCATCACAACTCTCCCCACTTAAGAAATTTTAGTCCCAGAAAATCTTACCGGTAAATAGGTTTGGATATCGCTCTTTCATAGAGTTCTCGGTCTCCCAAGTAGCTTCTTCTATCCCGTGCTTGAGCCATAACACTTTTACTAGCGGAACCCACTTGTTTCACAACTCTTTCACTTCTCGTGATAGGATACGAATCGGTTCTTCCTCATAACTCATATTAGCTTGAATTTCAATTTCGATGGACTAATCACATGCGATGGATCGGATCTATAGCGTCGAAGCATCGAAGCGTGAAAGACATCGTGAACCTTTTCGAGTTCGGGGCAAAATCAAGCGATATGCCCTTTGGATCGACTCGCTCGGATATCTCATATGGCCCAACGAACCTCGGGCTCAACTTGCCCTTACGGTAGAATCGAGTATCTTTTTCCAAGGCGATACCTTGAGAAACACTTTATCACCCACGATACTCGATATCCTTACGCTTCAGGTCGCGTCGACTTCGACGATCGGAGGCTATCTTGAGACTTTCACGGATTACTTTCACTTTACATTCAGCATCCCTAATCAAATCCACCCGAAAATCTTGCTTTCACCGAGCTCAGTCCAAAACAATGGTGTACGGCATTTACGACCGTACAAGGCCTCGTAGGGTGCCATCTTAATACTTGATTGAAAGCTGTTGTTGTAAGCGAATTCAATCAACGGCAAATACCGTTCCCATAAACCACTAAACTCGAGGGCGCAACATCTTAACATATCCTCAAGTATCCGAATTATCCGCTCGGATTGACCATCGGTTTGGGGGTGAAAAGCGGTCTTTGAAATGCAACTTGGTACCCAAAGCCTCTTGCAATTTTTTTCCAAAATCGCGACGTAATCTTGGGTCTCTATCCGAGCCACGATAGAAATAGGCACCCCATTCAATCGAATAATTTGGGAGACGTATAATTACGCCAATTTATCGGCGAAAAATCCGTCGCAGACAGGATAAAATGAGCGAACTTGGTGGATCTATCAACAACGACCCAAATCGCATCTTTCTTACTTGCCGAAATTGGTAACCCGGATATAAAATCCATTGTCACTCGATCCCATTTCTATTCGGTATCATGATTGGTGAAGTAATCCCGATGGCACTTGATGTTCGCTTTCACTTGTTGACATATCGGACACCTTGAAACAAATTGAAATATCTTATTTCATACCGGCCACCAAAATTGGCGTTTGGTCATTGTACATTTTAGTACTACGGGTGGATTGACATTCGACTCACTGTGAGCCTCGCTCAAAATCATCGAAACAAGTTCGAATCCTTGGAATACATAATCGACCCTTGAGCGTCAGCGGTCATTGTCGTCAATCTGAAATTCGATTCTTCATCAAAACACATTCGCTCGCTTAGCGACCAATTCAGCGTCGACCTTTTGAGATTCAAGTATTTGATGAATCAATAATGGTTTGGCCTCTAATTCGACTACTAGCACCTCCTCGGGTGAAACGGATAAATGAGCATCCATCGCTCTCAAAGCGAGCGGTGCCTTGCGACTTAAAGCATCGGCCACCACGTTGGCCTTTCCCGGTGATAATCAATGCTTTGAGTTCATAGTCTTTCAACAACTCAAGCCAACGTCGTTGTCGCAGGTTTAAATCTTTCGAGTCATCAAATATTTTAGACTCTTGTGGTCCGAATAAATATGACACCTTTCTCCAAACAAGTAATGCCGCCATATCTTCAAGGCGAACACTATGGTCTGCTAGTTCAAGGTCATGGGTCGGATAGTTTCTCTCATGCGGCTTTAGTTGTCTCGACGCGTAAGCCACAACTCGACCTTCTTGCATCAACACACAACCTAACCCAAGCAAGGATGCGTCATCAGATATGACAAACTCTTTACCGGACTCATTTGTACTAGCACTGGGGCCTCGGTTAAACAAGTTTTAGTCGATCGAAACTTTCTTGTGACGTTAGACCACTCGAACTCAACATCTTTTGGAGTAGTTTCGTCATCGACGCAGCTATCATCGAAAAACCTTTCACAAATCGTCGATAGTATCCGCAAGCCCCAAAAGCTCCTAACCGGTAACATTCCTTGGAGGTTTCCAATTGACTATGGCGAAATTTTGTTCGGGTCCACCACGACACCGATCACGGACACCACGTGCCCCAAAAAAAAAAACTAACCTCTTTCACCAAAATTCACATTTACCGAACTTTGTATATATTGCTTATCTCGTAAGATTTGCAACACTAGCCTCGGTGTTCGGTTTCATCTCTCGAATTGACCTAAATGTCATCGATAAATACAACTACGAACCGATCCAAGTATGGTCTGAAAATTCTATTCATTAAATCCATAAACACCGCAGGGGCATTAGTGAGCCCAAACGGCATCACTAGGAACTCATAGTGACCATATCTCGTTCTGAAGGCAGTCTTGGAGTACGTCCGAATCTCGGATTCGCAATTGATAATAGCCCGATCTCAAATCTATTTTCGAGAACACTGAGGCCCCCTTTAGTTGATCGAACAAGTCATCAATACGTGGCAGCGGATATTTGTTCTTTATTGTCGCTTTATTAAGTCGGCGATAATCGATGCTGCAACCGCATGGTTCCATCCTTCTTTTCACGAACAACACCGGCGCACCCAAGGCGAAAAACTCGGGTGAGCAAAACCTCTATCCACCAATTCTTGCAACCGAGCTTCCAACTCCTTTAATTTCGTTAATGCCATACGATACGGAGCTATCGAAATTGGAATGGTACCAGTACCAATTCGATGCCAAATTCTACTTCCGAGCAGGTGGTAAGCGGCAATTCTTGGGAAAACATCCGAGTATTCACAAACCACGGACGCAGATTCGGGTTTCTTTACGATTCCTTGTCATCGAGCACGTCGCAAGGTACGCTTCGCCCCTTTTCTTACATATTTACGGGCCAACATCGGCGATATTACGGTGGCAACTCCTTTAAGTCCGTAGACTCAACCCGTATTATCTTGTTATTCGAGCTCCTCAAATCGATAGTCTTGCTCTTTCAATTTACAACCGCATCGTGCATGGTCAACCAATCCGGACCAAGAATAACGTCGAACTCATCGAGCGGCAAAAGCATCAAGTTCGCGGAAAACAAGAACCTCGGAACACTAGGGACTTTTCTTGCACACTTTGTTGACAAGCACGTAATGACCCAAGGGGTTTGACACCGAATTACAAACTCATGAGACTCAATAGGAAAAGTCTTCTTTGGATGCTAAGGTTTCACATATATAAGATTGAGTAGAACCGGGGTCAATCAAAGCAATCACATTAGTATTGAAAAGAGTGAAAGCACCGTAATGACATCCGGAGAGGCGGCATCCTCGCGTGCGGCGTATGGCATAAGTCCTCGCAGAGCACGAGCCTCGGATCGATGGTAGCATCTCTAGATCCTCTCGACCGCCACGACATTGCCCATATTTCTAGGTGGCCTACCTCGAGCTGCGGTAGTACCGAGTTTCCACTCGACTCACATTCTATTCAAGCATCCTCGGGCAATCCTTCCTAAAGTGGTCGGCCGATCCACACTTATAGCAGGGCGATCATGAAACCAACAGCTCTCGAATGCCATTTGCCACAATGTTGACACTCCGCCTCTCTCGGCGATCATTTCCACCATGGCGATCGAAGTGACTCGTGTGGTCACAGGGGTCGATCGCGTCCTCGTCTAGAAAAGCCCAAAGCGCCTCTGGGCAGTTCACATCATCTCGAAATCTCTTGATTGCTGTTGAAGAGACTTTCCGAGGACCTCTTCGAATTCTCCGGTTCCCATATCAGCTTTTTGTTTCTCCTTTCTAAGCTCTTCGACTTTACAAGCTCGCTCAACAAGTACTACGATCTCGTATTTCGAGAATGCCAACGAACATCCTTATATCATCATTCAGCCCATCCTCGGCGTTTACACATAATAGCTTCGGACGAAATGCATTCTCGCGTGTCTGGCTAAGCCTCACAAACTTTCGTTCGTAGTCGATGCGGACATAGAACCTTGCTTAAGATCAAGGAATTCCCTCCGCTTTTGGTCGATGAATCTCGACTAATATACTTTTTTGAACTCGGTTAGAAAGAATTCCCAAGTCACTTGTTCTCTAGGCACCAGAAGTCGAGTACTCCACCAATAGTAGGTGGAATCACGTAGCAAGGAGATGGTACACTTTAAGCACTCATCGGGTGTACAAGATAGCTCATCGAGCACCGGATATTGTTGTCCAACCAAAATTCAGCTCGTTCGGCATCATCATCATCCGTAGCTTTAAATTCAGTGGCCCCATGTTTTCGAATCCTATCGATTGGGGCTTACTTGACCTTATTTGGTCGATTACGAGAGGTATTGTAGGTGCGGGGTTGCATTTGTCGGGAATGGAGGTTGTGGGACGGTAGTGTTAGTTCGAATGTATTGATTAAACCATTCGTTCATCACACTATAAAAGGCTTGCCTAGCCTCATCATTCGGATTGCTGGCCATAGGTTGAGAGTCCATGGCGCTGTCCCTTGTACGGAGCAGGCGCCACACTCTCCACATCATCAGCTATTGCTCGGTTGGGATCGGGATCCATTGCTATAAACAAACTCAAAGTCAAATTGTCGAAATCACCACACTATCGATTCATCATTTAATGGCATGTATAGCTAGACCCCAAACACCTCACGGTAGTCCTAGAATCGACTAAACCGTGGCTCGATACCAATAAAATTGTAACACCCGAACCCGAGACCATCGCGATTGTCGGACACGAGGTTAGCAAGCCAAGTTCACTTGTTTTGCCCATCCATTGGACATTTCAGTCAGGCTGGAAAAACTGCGTCACTGTCGCCTTTAAAATCATATCTCGAGTTTCAAAACTCGGAAACTGGTTTCGTAAATTTTCCTGAATTTAGACTCATATATCCATCCATGGATTTATTTCTAGAATTTTGGTCGG
The DNA here is from genome assembly GCF_025698485.1 of Gossypium arboreum. NCBI lineage: Eukaryota > Viridiplantae > Streptophyta > Magnoliopsida > Malvales > Malvaceae > Gossypium > Gossypium arboreum. Next base: position 44,883,764 of record NC_069073.1, read on the forward strand.
GCCAATTGGTACAGTTTATTAGTTAAAGTCACCCATGTTACAGGGATCGACTGCTCTGACCTTCGCGCGGTATAACTTGAATATCTCTCTGTACAGGGCTTTAATGCTGGTGCCGTTTGTTTCAAATGAAACTAGACTCAAAATGGAATCTGTACATATAAGGTATGTCGCCTAATTCTTTCTGGATAATTTATAGTAAATTTTAAAGTTGCGACAGGGAACCCAGAAACCATTCTGGCCCTGTCTCACAATAGCTTTAATATCTCTTAACCTGAAACTCCTATGACCATTTCGTTTCTTCCATAAGAAAATAGACTCATCAAGGTTCATTTACATAGCTTATTCACTATTTAATTCCATTCCTATGAACTTTGGTGATTTTTCACATTCACGCCACTGCAGCTGGCAGCATCTGTTTTAAGGTAGGTCTTACCTATTTGGTAGTCTCCATGAACCAACTAGTCTTGCCATACATAGGTTCATATATGATCATTTTAACCATGCCAATGGCTGATCATATGACCAACATTCCCATTTCAATCCATAGCCACATCATGACACCAAATATATACATACAAACCACAATTAGTCTAAGTTCATGCTTCCCTTTTCGAGCCATTTTAGCATGGCCGTACATACTTACATTACAACATATTTAGCAAACAAGGGTAGTCCTATACATGCCATCTCAAGTTCAACCAAAATTTATACCAAAATGGAGGCTTGATAGTGTGGATGACTTCGACTTCAACGATCCCGAATCCGATTGCCATCGAAGCGAAATCTAGAAAACCGAGAGCCAAAGCGGCGGAGTAAGCATTTTTATGCTTAGTAAGTCTCAAGGAATATAATCAACTCTAATTACAGCAATACATTCACATAGTTAAATGCATCATTTCATTAATGCACATTCACATAATCATACTTACTTCACCATCCCAACTCTTATGTTCATACACAAATAACGGCTTCATTAAGGCCGATAACTCGTTCCATCATAGGAGCGGATATTCACGCTCTTACTCCTAGCGCATAAAGCACACACCGCACTTACCTTGTCATTGGGAAATTTCACAAGTGCATTAGCTGAAATTTTCCAGCAAGCTTATAATTTTCAAATCACATACCTTGAGTTTAACGGATGTCGCTACTCGATCAATCGCCTTGGGACATAGCCGGTTATGGTAACCCGCACCAAGGCCTACGGGACTTAACCCGGATATCACGATTTGCACAAATGCCTTGGTCTTAGCCGGATAGAATGACTTCATACGAATGCCTTGGTCTTAGCCGGATGTAGCCACTAGCACAATTGCCTTGGTCTTAACCCGGTTATAATTTCCAGCATAATTGTCTTGGGGCTTAGCCGGATATCATTCAATTTCTCATGCACACATACATCAATAATCATTGGACATACATATTTCATTTTTAGTTACTAAGGCTCAAACACAATTATAATCATTAGCATATTAAGCCTTGGGACTTAGCCGGGTGGAATTCAAATACTCATACACACATAATCAATAATCATACACATCCATATTTCATCTCACATAATTCAAGTAAGGTCACTTCTTGAGGACTTACCTCGGATGTTGTCGAACGGCTTTTACGGCTATTCGATTACTTTTTCCTTCCCCTTGTCCAATTGTGGCCCTCTTAGCTCTTGAGCTAATTCAAACAAATTCAATTTATCAAAACCTCATTGTGCTAGCTTATGGCGAATATGACAAGGAATTTAAATGGTCATATGGCCACCCTTTAGCTTGAATACACAATGGTCATGCACATTTTATACTACATCAAGCAATTCAATACAATTTATTCGAGCATCAAGGAAAAGCTAAGGCCTTCAATAGGCTACCCAAGGCCGAATATTCATGTACATGTTGAGGTCAATTTTGCACTTAATACCTCACAAAACAGCATGCAATTTACTAATTAATGCTTTGCACATTGTGGCTCAAAACTTATAATATAGCATCAAGCACTTATATGTGTGCTAGGCGAATTGTGCTTGCAATTTCACAAGCATTCTTCCACATTTTCTTCTTTAAACCAATATATTCATCACTTAGTTCATAACCAAACATAATGTGCAATCATATATATGCATATATGAGCATGGCGAATTTTCAAGGTGTCCATAGCCATCCAAAACACAAATTTTAACTAACATGCAAGAAGCATGAATCATGCTCAAGAATGCATCATGGCGAATATGACAATCATGCCCTTTTCAATTTCAATCATGATAAAACAAAGAAAACTCAAAATCTTACTCAAGAGTAGACAATCCATCATTGCATGCATCATCATCAAGCTTCACACTTAGCATGCAATGGCTTTATCACCATAACAACTTTGGCCAAATACCATTTCCATGGCTTAACAAAGATTTGAGCCATGGCTAACATGCACATCAAGTTAGCAACCAAAGCATGCATGAAACTCCTAACACAACCTCATACATACCTTAATCTTGATGCAAACTTAGCCAAATCTCCTTCTAGATCTCTTCCAAACCAAGCATGAAGCAAAAATCCTCCTTCTTCCTTAGTTTTGGCTCAAAGAAAGGATGAACAAAATTTTTTCTTTCCTTCTCTACAACTCACGGCAATGGGGAATTACCACACTCACACACATTTTTTTTCATTTTTTATCACCCATACACCTTTGTTTATTATTTCACCCTAATGCACCAACAAAACATGTTTCATGACATGTTTAGCCCATCCTCCTTGTCATGGCCGCCACCACCTATAAAGGGGAATTTGACATGCAAGTCCATCATTTTGCATGCATGCTTTAATTAGTCATCACACATTTCCTATCATACTTTCAAAGTTCATTACTAAGTCCTTTCTTGTGGAATTCACCCTTATAACACTAAATCAATCATCATAAAATGTCATACATGAGCACACACATATTATAGGCATCAAAATAAATTTTTTAATTATTTTTATGCCTCGGTTTTGTGGTCCCGAGACCACCTTCCGACTAGGGTCAATTTTGGGCTGTCACAGTAAGGATATCGAGTATCAGGTGGGTGATAAAGTGTTTCTCAAGGTATCGCCTTGGAAAAAGATACTCAGATTCGGCCGTAAGGGCAAGCTGAGCCCGAGGTTCATTGAGCCATATGAGATATCCGAGCAAGTCGGTCCAGTGGCATATCGTTTGATTTTGCCCCCTGAACTCAAAAAGGTTCACGATGTCTTTCATGTTTCGATGCTTCGACGCTATAGATCCGATCCATCGCACGTGATTAGTCCATCAGAAATTGAAATTCAAGCTAATATGAGTTATGAGGAAGAACCGATCCGTATCCTATCACGGAAGTGAAAGAATTGCGAAACAAACGGGTTCGCTAGTGAAAGTGTTATGGCTCAAGCATGGGATAGAAGAAGCTACTTGGGAGACCGAGAACTATATGAAAGAGCGATATCCAAACCTATTTACGGTAAGATTTTCGGGACGAAAATTTCTTAAGTGGGGAGAGTTGTGACGTCCCTAATTTGACCCTAGTCGGAAGTGGTGTCGGGACCGTTAAACCGAGTCTTATAAGTAATTAGAAGTTATATTCTATGTTTATGATGTTAGCAAATGCATGTGTGAAAGTTGCATGCATTAATTTGATCATTTCCATGTGAATTTATTTAGATGGACTTATATGAAACATTGTTGAAAGGTGATAGGCCAATCTTCAAAGGTCTAATAGTACATGCATGCAAAAGTATGGTTTTGCATGTCAATTTACCCAAAGAGAGGGAAGTGGCCGCCATGGTGATGAATATGGGCAAAAGAAAGCATGTCTTAAACATGTTTTGCTAGTGGTGGATGTTAGAAATAATAAAATAAGAGTATGGAAAAAAAATTAATGTTAGTAGGATGAGAACAAAAAAAAAAAAAAGTGTTCATCTTTCTCCATAGCCCTTGGCGAATATCCTAAAGAAAGAAAGAAAAAAAATTTGTTCATCTATTTTCACTTCTTGGCCGAAAATACTAAGGAAAAGGGGAGGATTTTTGCTTCATGCTTGGGTTGGAAGAGATCTAGAAGGAGATTTGGCTAAGTTTGCATCAAGATTAAGGTATGTATGAGGTTGTGTTAGGAGTTTCATGCATGTTTTGGTTGCTAACTTGATGTGCATGTTAGCCATGGCTCAAATCTTTGTTATGCCATGGAAATGGTATTTGGCCAAAGTTGTTATGGTGATAAAGCCATTGCATGCTAAGTGTAAAGCTTGATGATGATGCATGCAATGATGGATTGTCTACTCTTGAGTAAGATTTTGAGTTTTCTTTTGTTTAATCATGATTGAAGTTGAAAAGGAGCATGATTGTCATATTCGGCCATGATGCATTCATAAGCATGGTTCATGCTTCTTGCATGTTAGTTAAAATTTGTGTTTTGGATGGCTATGGACACCTTGAAATTCGGCCATGCTCATATATGTATATATATGTTTGCACATGATGTTTGGTTATGAACTAAGTGATGAATATGTTTGTTTAAAGAAGAAGATGTTGAAGAATGAATGTGAAATTGCAAGCACATTCGCCTAGCACACATATGAGTGCTTGATGCTATATTATAAGTTTTGAGCAACAATATGCAAAGCATTAACTAGTAAAATGCATGCTGTTTTTGTGAGGTATTAGTGCATAATTGGCCTCAACATGTACATGAATATTCGGCCTTGGGTAGCCTATTGAAGGCCTTAGCTTTTCCTTGATGCTCGAATAAATTGTATTGAATTGCTTGATGTAGTATAAAATGTGCATGACCATTGTGTATTCAAGCTAAAGAGTGGCCATATGACCATTTAAACTCCTTGTCATATTCGCCATAAGCTAGCACAATGAGGTTTTAATAGATTGAATTTGTTTGAATTAGCTCAAGAGCTAAGAGGGCCACAATTGGACAAGGGAAGGAAAAAGTGATCGAATAGCCGTAAAAGCCGCTCGACAACATCCGAGGTAAGTCCTCAAGAAGTGACCTTAATTGAATTATGTGGAATGAAATATGGATGTATTGATTATTGATTTATGTGTATGAGTATTGAATTCTACCGGGCTAAGTCCCAAGGCGATTATGCTAATGATTATAATTGTGTTTGAGCCTTAGTAACGAAAATGAAATATGTATGTCCAATGATTATTGATGTATGTGTGCATGAGAAATTGAATGATATCCGGCTAAGCCTCAAGACAATTATGCTGAAATTATATCCGGTTAAGACCAAGGCAATTGTGCTAGCGGCTATATCCGGCTAAGACCAAGGCATTCGTATGAAGTCATTCTATCCGGCTAAGACCGAAGGCATTTGTGCACATGCTTATATCCGGTTATATTCAAGAATCTTGGGCTGGAGGTGAGTGTTGGTTGCTGTAATAAATTCAATTAGTACACTCGAGAAGCCCAAAGAATAAGGTACGTTTATATGTGCATTGGAAAGTCGACATGTTTGAGCAACATTCGCTCAATCGACTAATGAATTTCAGTTATTGAATTGATTGATACTTTGTGAAAGTATATAATGATGAAGTGTGAAGTAAGAATGTGTATTAATGAAATGATGCATTTGGCTATGTGAATGTATTGCTGTAATTAGAGTTGATTATATTCCTTGAGACTTACTAAGCATAAAATGCTTACCCGTTACTCTGGCTCTCTGTTTTATAGATTTCGCTCGATAGCAATCGGATTCGGGATCAATAAAGTCAAGTCATCCACACTATCAACGCCTCTATTTTGGTATAAATTTTGTTTGAACTTTGAAATGGCATGTATAGGACTACCCCTTGTTGGTTTAAAAATGTGGTGATGTATATGTATACGGCCATGCGAAAATGGCTCGTAAAAGGAAGCATGAACTTGGACTATTTTTGGTTTGTATGTATATATATGGTGTCATGATGTGATTATGGATTGGAAATGGGAGTGTTGGTCACATGATCAGCCATTGGTATGGTTAAAATGATCATATATGAACCTATGTATGGCAAGACTAGTGGGTTCATGGAGACTACAAAATAGGTAAGACCTACCTTAAAACAGATGCTGCCAGCTGCAGTGACGTGAATGTGAAAATCACCAAAATTTTTAGGAATGGTATTAAATAGTGAATAAGCTATGTAAATGAACCTTGATGAGTCTATTTTCATATGGAAGAAACGAAATGGTCATAGGAGTTACATGTTAAGAGATATTAAAGCTATTGTGAGACAGGGCCAGAACGGTTTCTGGGTCCCCTGTCGCAACTTTAAAAATTTACTATAAATTATCCAGAAAGAATTAGGAGTTGTGCCTTATATGTACAGATTCCATTTTGAGTATAGTTTCATTAGAAACAAACGGAACCAGTATTAAAGCCCTGTACAGAGAGATATTCAAGTTATAACGCGCAAAGGTCAGAGCAGTCGATCCCTGTAACATGGGTGAATTTAACTAATAAACTGTACCAATTGGCCCGACAAAAAATTCTAGAAATAAATCCATGGATGGATATATGAGTCTAAATTCAGGGAAAATTTACGAAACCAGTTTCCGAGTTTTGAAACTCGAGATATGATTTTTAAGGCGACGGTGACGCAGTTTTTCAGCCTGACTGGAAATGTCAAATTGGTGGGCAAAACATGTGAACTTGGCTTGTTAACCCCTCGTGTCCGACACCGGCGATGGTCTCGGGTTCGGGGTGTTACAGGAGTGAACATTTGCAGGGGCAAAGAGTTGGACATTTTGCCAAGATTGATGTTGTGGCAATGTCAGGAAGACTGAGTTAACACTCAATGCATGCCAGTTTCAGCCCAACTTTACTTGTACCAAAAAAAATTGCCTAAAAAATAGGAGAAGATAATCTTTGGTCATTGAAAAAAGAATTTAAATAGCGGAGAAGATAAATATGGGCTTTTGGGTTTACCCTAGAAAAAAGGCTATAAAAAGCCAAATAAGGAAACACTAAATGACAAACAATAAAGTGGGAGAGATCCTTAGGCGTGACTAAGGGTTTGGCTACATAAGGGAAAGAAAGTTTAAGGCAGTTTTTCTTAGCCATCACAAGATATTGTGTTTCCGAAGTGTGGACAGGGCAAGCAAAAGCTGTTTCCCAAAGTTGTTTTGTTATTTCCATTAGTGTTCCTTCGAAATATTGAATTCAAGTAGTTGAACACAATGTCAGATAATATTTTGGTTTCGAATTTTGTTTCCCAGCCTATGATCCAAATCTCATAAGGTTGGGATTACTTTCAATGAAACCTTAAACTATTTTTATGGATGCAGTATATATCTAATTTACTTTATTATTTCATTTGATTGTTCTTATTTCTTAATTAAAATGCAAATGATCTCTAGACATAAAAGACTGTTTGCATACTCATAAAATGATTACTTAAACATGATCTGAAGAATGGGTTTATGTTTTTGAACTATTTTGAAGCTTAAAAATGAAAATAAACCATTCTGCAATAATGAATGATAACTCTTGAAAAGAGTTATAATTCATGCCTCTAGGCTGGGTCAATTGTCTGTACTTAAGTGAGCTTAGTTGCATTTTAGGATATTATTTTAGCACTTTTAGAACATTGCATACGAACATTGGATAGCGCTTAAATATTTTTATTTGTTACTTTTAATTTCTTGTGGTAGGGCTGTGTTTGGTGGTTTGGTAGGTGCAGGATGTGGAGAAAGAAACAAAAGAGTGAACGTTTGCTGGGGAAAGAGTTGGAGATTTTTCCAAAATGGATGCTATGGCAATGTCGAGAAGACTGATAAACACTCAACGCTTGCCAATTTCAGCCCAACTATACTTGTACCAGAAAAATCCATCTAAAAAATAGGTGAAGATAATATTGGGTTGTTAAGGAGAAGATAAACATGGGTTTCTGAATTTACCCTTGGAGAAAAGCTATAAAAAGCCAACTGAGGAATCACTAAACGACGAACAAAGAAGTGGGAGAGATCCTTAGGCTAAGGGTTTGGCTACATAAGGGAAAGAAAGTCGAAGGCAGTCCTAACCGGTATCTTTTACCAGAAATGGGTTACGAGGTATTAACAAACTAAACACAACTTTCGGATAATCATAGTTACACTTAGAAATTAAACATCTTAGAATATCACAATTGAATATATACTAAATCAAACCAATTATTACAGGTTACACATAAATTAAATAACATACAACCATAATCATTATTAAATGGTCGGGTATAAGCATATGGATATAAACATCTCATTATTCATTACTTAAAATCAAACATACATGCAGACTTATTATAATTTAATTCAAAACCAACTTAATTATTAAAATAGAAATTACTATTCATATGGTCATTTGCTAAATTTTAACCAAATATATATATATAACATGCAAACACATATGCCTTATTTGTTGTCTACTTCTACTATGCTCAATCACTTTACATTTATGAAACATTTTCAATAACCAAACTGAATATTCAAACCTATTATTTTACCCTACACACCAACATATCAATTATATATAAATATATAATACATAACAACTATTCATCCAGTATATATAGCATATCAACTCAAATTTGTTTTAACATGCTACTATCACATATCAATTAAATAAACAAAAGTCATACTCAAAACCAATTTGATAGCTACATATTCGGCTAAATCTATATATAAATCCCTATAGCCAAAGCAATCCAATTTATTCATCAAATAAATAACACCTCAATTATTTTACATCCACCAAAAATTTATTCACCTTGTTTGCCAATCTAAACATAGTCATTTCACAAACTATTCATTATGCTTAACATTTCATTTATAATCAATGAACAAAGACAATAAACTTATATCTATATCTATTCTATTCCTCAACTAAATATCCACACTTCAAATCATGGTCATTTACATATATATAAACTTTTCACCTTTTTAATCCTATCAACCCACATGACTATATCATCATCAATATATCGAATATATCACACACATAAAGCATGTTTGATATTTTCAAAATAGACTTAAACCATAACCATAATTATACAACCATTAACATATATATCAAACACCTCACTCATATATATACTAAAACCAAAATTTTCTTTAACTTAAACATTATATTTAAACATGTATATCATATACTTTCACATATAAACTTAATTGAAACCGAATGTACATAAATATATTAACAAAGTACATTTACTCTTGTACACTTATACTCATGAATCAAAATATAACATCAAATACATATTCATAGTATATGGCGGATATACTACTCAAATATACATATGTTCACATTAATAATTTGTAAAATTAGCATAACATATTAAATGGCCAACTTACCTTAACTTCAAACAAGTGATCAACTATGTAACACCCCTTACCTGTACCCGAGACCGGGGACAAGTACGAGGTGTTACTAGACATATATAAGAGCATAAATGGAAAATACGGGTTATAAAATTTTGTTTCAACTCAAAACAAACCCATTAACATTGCAGTGTCCAAATTTTGGGCCTACGAGGCCCTAAACAAACATTGAGAAAAGTTCGGGACCAAACTAAAGATCTGAGGAAAACTTATAGGATAATACCTCGCACGCCCGTGTTAAGATCATACACATGCCAGTGTGCATTGGGACACGCCCGTGTGGTCACCCCGTGTCCAAAATTAAGTATTCTATTAGATTCACATGGCCAAGACACACGCCTATGTGTCTAGCCCGTGTTCAACACTGACATAAAATTTTAAGTGCAGGGGACACACGGTCATACCAAACGCCCAAGGGCGATCCGTGTGTCACACACGACCTGGACACACGCTCATGTGTCTACCCGTATGGACCTTATTAGGCTACTTTTCAAGCCTTTGGTCACCTTCAATTGCGCACTTTCATCTATAGCTTCTACTGATATCTAACATGCCCTAATCGCACTTAAGTTCTATCATAATTGTCAATTGCATGTAAATCTCATATCATTGGTTTTGCACATGCTAGGTTACCCTTTTTTGTATTAAGGATTATAGTCTCATTAATCACAATATCGGATTTGGCTCGTCTTTTAACTCATTGCCAACGTGATCCTCCCAATTTCAAATGAATTGGTCACATTTATCGTATCCATTCATAATACACCATATAATCATTTCACAAGTAAAAATTGCATGATTAGAAGGATAGCAACCTACACCAATACAAGCCATATATCAAGGCCATACACAAAATGAATAGACATAACATTCAAACCTTTACATTGCTAGCCAAATGACACATATGAAAAAATGACCCAAAAATACCTATACATGCCATTGAACAAAATAAAGTATCTATGTACCAAAGCTAGACTAGTTGATAGTGTGTTGACTTTCCAACCATCTTCCAACCTTTACGAGTCCTCGAGTTTGAAAGACAGGGAAAAGAGAGGGGTAAGCATTTTCATGCTTAGTAAGCTCAAATAACCAGAAAGTAAACTTACCAAGTAATTAGTATACATTCATAATAGATAAGGAAACCAACAAGTATAAAATGGTTTCCTATCACATGCGCTCAACCAATGAGTTAGTCACATAACAAAACACCATGTAATTTATCTTAGATGAGCTCATCATTCAACATTTCATTTTGTACATGTATTTCATGTTAATCATGTTGAGTGTCTAGGAAATCTCGATGGAATATCCATTAACCGTCAATTCATAAGGATGATCATTTCAGGTGTGCACTACCGCGAACCTCACATCTTATGGCATGATTACCAGTCCAGGCTAAATCCCCTATATCATAAATTCATAAGGTGATGTTGGGATTACCAGTCCAGGCTAAGTCTCTTATTATGACAAGCACTTTTAATGACCTCGGATCTGAATTACCAGTCTAGGCTAAATTCAGACCCTGATCGGATTACCCGTCCGGGCCAAATCCATAATGCATATGCATTCTTCGGGAGGCTCAATCATCTAAAGGAACACCCATCCAGGCTAGATCCTTTTCATAATTAAGATCAGCGAATTACCCGTCTGGGCTAAATCCTTTCTGCAACATATGCAGGATCTCATTACACATGTAAAACATGGTTTATCCATCAAATTCCCTTTTTAACCTCAACCGAGACAATTTTTCAACACATCATTATTAGGAATGCATTTCATGATATCTTATGCTATCAATAAATGCAATCATAATTCTTTCACAAATCATATAATTAGGCATATTAGGAGTTTACTTTAAGTTATCCGAACTTACCTGGTATTCGTTTTGGAGCTGTGTTTTAGTTATTCCGAAACCTTTTGTTTTCCTCGATCAACCTCCAGAATTTGTTCCTCGGGGTCTATTACAACAAAATTAAATCATTAACACTCCAAATTATACATTTCAAGTCTAAATTCCACCCCGGTCCAAATGACCATTTTGCCCCTAACCTTTCATATTTTTACAATTTAGTCCCTGGGCTCGTATAATGAAACACATGCAATTTCTATCTTACCCAAGCCTAGCTGAATGTTTTTCCCTCTTATGGAAGCCCACATTTTCCATTATTTCTCATTTCCACCACATATTTTACACCTTTTGCAAGAAGGTTCTTTTAGGGGTTTTTCATGAAAACCACCTAGAAAAATATGTTTAACACTCATCCAACTTTCATATTTCTCTATAATCCATCAAAATACAAGTAATCATGCATGGGTAAATTTTTAAACATGGATCCTAGCATGAAATATGGGTAAAAATAGAGAGAATAAGCTATTGAGATTTCAAAAATACAAAGAACATTAAAAACGGGGCTTGGGAACACTTACAATTGAGCTTGAAAATGTTGAAAACCCTAGCTATGGTGTCCCTTCAAATTTTGGCAGCCATGGAGAAGAAAATGGCTGATTTTTGTTTCATTTTTCCCATTTTATTTCATTAAAATGCCAAATGACCAAAATGCCCTTAAGCCTTTTCTTTAAAATTTCATCCATGCAAGCCCATTTTTATCCAAAAACTTAGAAATTGGGAAAATTTCTCTCCAAGACCTTCTAATTTATAATCTAAAGCAATTTCATACAAATTGCTTCTAGAATCGAAGTTTTGCAATTTATTCAATTTAGTCCCTAATTTCCAATTAGACACCTTACTCAAAGAATTTCTTCATGAAACTTTAACACATGCATATTCTCATATTCTAGGCCTCATAATAATCATAAAATAAATATTTTGATGTCATATTTGTGGTCCCAAAACCACTATTCCGATTAGGCCCTATTTCGGGATGTTACAAACTAACTCATACCTGATCCTTTTAGCTCGTTTTACACCTTCGAACACAACTTATCATTTCCCGTTGAACCATGTAGAATTGAATAGGATACTCGAATAATCACATATATCGAACAATGCCAGCATCCTAGACATGGTCTTACATGCTATCTCATATCGATGCTACTGTCTCAGACAAGGTCTTACACGAATCAAATACGATGCCGATGTCCCAAGCATGGTCTTACACGTAACCACATATAACGATGCCAACGTACCAAACGTGGTCTTACACGAGAATACATCTCAGAAATCCTATGTCATGACATATGTATCCTAGCTATTCGTACGGGGCTTTGGAACATCGTAACTCAGTCGAATCAACTCGTAAACTTAATTATCAAACATATACACATTCGGTCACTATGTATATATAATAATAAAATTCAATTAAGCCTTTAAAACTTATATATGTTCAAAATTAACAGCATTTATTTTCTTATAAACTTACCTCAGACGATGAAAATCGGAACAGGACAACTACTCGACAACTTTAGTTTTTCCCCTATCCAAATCCGATTTCTTTGGTTCTTGACATAAACATATTCAAATTAAAATCATTCAAACATATTTTCACTCAATTTAGTCCAAAAAAACATAAATGGGAAAATTACCATTTTACCCCTGACATTTTACATTTTTTACAATTTAATCCAAATTGCACAAAACATGCAAAATTTGAGTACACCATGCTTAGGCCGAATCTCCCTTGTGTTCATACAAGTCCATATGTTTCATTTATTTCACATTTTAGTCCCTTAATTTATTATTTTTACAATTTAGTCCTAATTACTCAAAATTATCAAAAATTCCAATACAAAACATATCAATCCAAAACATATCTTTCATATTTCATCAATTAACATCACAAAGCTCAAATATTCATCAATGTAATAACTCAAAATATTCATCAAAATCAAATATTCAAGCATGGGCTTTGTAGATAACATAGCAACGATCTCAAAAACGTAAAAAAATTATCCCAAATCGAGCTAGTTACATACCTTGATTAAGCTATCAACAATGGCCAAACCTATGGAAGCTTTATTTCTTTTTATTTTATTTATATTCGATCATGCAAGAATATGAACACTTGTGGCTTTTAAGTTATGTTATAATAAATCATATATATTAAAACTATTTTACATATTTAACCTTTAAAATTTAATTAGAAAACCATATCAAAAATGTCCAAAACCATCCACTCCTATGTTCAATGGCATAATTGCATTATAAATACTTCATACTAATAAGACAAGTTCAATTCGGGCCCTACATATTTAACCACTAAATTTTCATTTTATAGGATTAAGCCCATTTATTAAATAGGCCACTCAAATGACAAAATTAAATCACGAAAATTTCACACATATAAATTCACACATAATAAACACATAAAATAATTTTTAAATATTTTTATGACTCGGATTTGTGGTCCCAATATCACCATTCTGAATAGGGTCTAAATCGGTATGTTACAGTCCTTCTTAGCCGTCACAAGACGTTGTGCTATCGAAGTGTGGACTGGGCAAGCGAACACTATTTCCTAAAGTTCTTTTGTTATTTCCATTAGTGTTCCTTCGAAAGATTGAATTAAAGTAGTTGAACACAATGTTAGATAATATTTTGGTTTGGAATTTTATTTCCCAACCCATGAGTCAAATCTCATAGGTTGGGATTACTTTCAATGAAACCTTCAACAATTTCTATGGATGCAGTATATATCTAATTTACTTTAATATGTCATTTGATTGTTCTTATTTCTTAATTAAAATGCAAATGATCTCTAGACATAGAAGACTGTTCGCATACTTATAAACTATTACTTAAAGATGATCAGAAGAATGAGTTTATATTATTTTTAAGCTTAAAAATGAAAATAAACCATTCTGTCATAGTGGCTGATAACTCTTGAAAAGAGTTATAATTCATGCCTTTAGGCTGGGTCAATTATCTATACTTAAGTGAACTTAGTTGCATTTTAGGATATTATTTTAGCACTTCTAGAACATTGCATAAAAAGATTGGACAGTGCTTAAATATTAAAGCTACAAAAAGCTAACTGAAGAAACACTAAATGATGAACAAAAAAGTGGGAGAGATCCTAAGGCTAAGGGTTTGGCTATGTAAGGGAAAGAAAGTTGAATAGCCATTACAAGATGTTGTGCTGCCGAGTTGTGGGCAAGCAAAAGCTGGTTCCCAAAGTTATTTTGTTATTTTCATTAGTGTTGCTTCGAAAGATTGAATTGAAGTAGTTGAACACAATGTCAGATAAAATCCTGGTTTAGAATTTTATTTCCCAGCCTATTAGCCAAATCTCATAAGGTTAGAAGTACTTTCAATGAAACTTTAAACTATCTTTATGGATGTAGTATATATCTAATTTACTTTACAATTTCATTTGATTGTTCTTATTTTTAAATTAAAATGCAAATGATCTCTATACATAGAAGACTATTCGCATACTTATAAACTGATTACTTAAACATGATCAGAAGAATGATTTTATGTTTTTGAACTATTTTGGAGCTTAAAAATGAAATAAAATATTCTGTCATAGTGAATGATAATTCTTGAAAAGAGTTATAATTCATGCCTTTAGGCTGGGTCAATTTTCTGTACTTAAGTGAACTTAGTTGCATTTTAGGATATTATTATAGCACTTTTAGAAAATTGCATAAGAAGATTGGACGGTGCTTAAATATTATTATTTGTTACTTTTAATTTCTTGTGGTAGAGCTGTGTTTGGTGGTTAGGTAGGTGCAGGATGTGGAGAAAGAAACAAAGGAGTGAACGTTTTCTGGGGCAAAGAGTTGGACGTTTTGCGAAAATGGATGCTTTGGCAATGTAGGGAAGACTGAGTTAACACTCAGCGCATGCAGTTTCAGCCCAACTTCACCTGTTCCAGAAAAATCCGCCTAAAAAATAGGAGAAGAAAATATTGGGTTGTTGAAAAAAGAATTTAAATAGAGGAGAAGGTAAACATGGTTTTTGGATTTACTCTAGGAAAAAAGCTATAAAAAGCCAACTAAGGAAACACTACATGACGAAAAAAAAGTAGGAGAGATCGTTAGGAGTGAATAAGGGTATGGCTACGTAAGGGAAAGAAAGTCGAATGCAGTCCTTCTTAGCCATAACAAGATGCTGTGCTGCAGAAGTGTGGATTGGGCAAGCGAAAATTGTTTCCCAAAGTTCTTTTGATATTTCCATTAATGTTCCTTCGAAAGATTGAATTTAAGTAGTTGAACATAATTTCAGATAATATTTTGGTTTGGAATTTTATTTCCCAGTCCATGAGCCAAATCTCAGAAGGTTGGGATTACTTTCAATGAAGGATGAAGTATATATCTAATTTACATTACTGTTTCATTTGATTGTTCTTATTTCTTAATTAGAATGCAAATGATATTTAGACATAGAAGACTGTTCACATAATTACAAACTGATTACTTAAACATGATCAGAAGAATAAGTTTATGTTTTGGAACTATTTTGAAGCTTAAAAATGAAAATAAATCATTCTGTCATAGTGAATGATTAGTCTTGAAAAGAGTTATAATTCTTGCCTTTTGGCTGGGTCAATTGTCTACACTTAAGTGAGCTTAGTTGCAATTTAGGATACTAATTTAGCACTTATAGAACATTGTACAAGAAGATTGGATAGTGCTTAAATATTATTATTTTGTTACTTTTAATTTCTTGTGGTAGGGCTGTGTTTGTTGGTTGGGTAGGTGCAGGATATGGAGAAAGAAACAAAGGAGTGAACGTTCTTGGGGCAAAGAGTTGGACATTTTGCCAAAATGGATGTTGTGGCAATGTCGAAAAGACGAGTTAACACTCAACGCATGCCAATTTCAGCCCAACTTTACTTTTACCAAAAAGTCGCCTAAAAAATAGGAGAAGATAATATTGGGTTGTTTTAAATAAGAATTTAGATTGAGGAGAAGATAGACAAGGGTTTAGCGATTTACCCAATGAAAAATGCTATAAAAAGCCAAATGAGGAAACACTAAACCATAACAAAAAGTGGGAGAGATGTTTAGGCGTGAATAAGTGTTTGGCTACGTAAGGAAAGAAAGTCAAAGGCATTCCTTCTTAGCCATCACAAGATGTAGTCTTCTTAGAAGCGTGCACTAGGCAAGCGAAAGTTGTTTCCTAAAGTTCTTTTGTTATTTCCATTAGTGTTCCTTCGAAAGATTGAATTGAAGTAGTTGAACACAATGTCATATACTATTTTGGTTTGGAATTTTATTTCCCCTTATCCCTCCTTAATCCAAGCATTTAAACCGATCCAACTCTCCTTTAGCAATGCAATCCACGAACTCCAACACTTACCCTACTGCACTAAAAAATAAATGCATCTATTTGCCAACACAGAATCGATCCTTGCCTTCCCAAAGCTCCACACGCCACTTTTCTAGGAATTGGTGGCGTCACCCTTGCCACTTAACCAAGGCTCTTTTGTGATGCAATTTACCCATCACTCCACTTAAGGCCACTTAGCAGAACCCCTAACTCCTAAGTCTAAAATTCCAAAAATTCTTGCCTGGGTTTTGGCCAACTCATGGGCCTTCTATAAGCCAATTTACCTACTCAAAATACTAATTCCACATCCAAATACAAAATTTTACAAATCTTTACAAAATATTGAAAATCGCGAATAAACCCGAAAATCAGGATGTTACATGGTTGGTGCAGGATTTGGAAAAAGAAACAAAGGACTGAACGTTTACTGGGGCAATGAGTTGGACATTTTGCCAAAATGGATGTTGTGGCAATGTCGAAAAGACTGAGTTAACACACAACGCATGCCAATTTCAGCCCAACTTTACTTTTACCAAAAAAGTCTGCCTAAAAAGTAGGAGAAGATAATATTGGGTTGTTTTAAAAAAGAATTTAAATTGAGGAGAAGATAAACATGGGTTTTGCGATTTACCCAATGAAAAATGCTATAAAAAGCCAAATGAGGAAACACTAAACGATAACAAAAAAGTGGGAGAGATGTTTAGACGTGAATAAGTGTTTGGCTACGTAAGGGAAAGAAAGTCAAAGGCATTCCTTCTTAGCCATCACAAGATGTAGTGCTGCCGAAGCGTGCACTAGGCAAGCGAAAGTTGTTTCCTAAAGTTCTTTTGTTATTTCCATTAGTGTTCCTTCGAAAGATTGAATTGAAGTAGTTGAACACAATGTCAGATACTATTTCGGTTTGGAATTTTATTTCCCAGCCTATGAGTCAAATCTCATAAGGTTGGGATTACTTTTAATGAAACCTTCAACTATTTTTATCAATGCAATGTATATCGAATTTACTTTACTATTTCATTTGCTTCTTCTAATTTCTTAATTAGAAGGCAACTGATATTTAGACATAGAAGACTGTTCACATAATTATAAATTGATTACTTAAACATGATCAGAAGAATGAGTTTATGTTTTTGAACTATTTTGAAGCTGAAAAATGAAAATAAATCATTCTGTCATAGTGAATGATTAGTCTTGAAAAGGGTTATAATTCTTGCCTTTTGGCTGGGTCAATTGTCTGCACTTAAGTGAACTTAGTTGCAATTTAGGATACTAATTTAGCACTTTTAGAACATTGTACAAGAAGATTGGATAGTGCTTAAATATTATTATTTGTTACTTTTAATTTATTGTGGTAGGGCTGTGTTTGGTGGTCTGGTTGGTGCAGGATTTGGAAAAAGAAGCAAAGGAGTGAACGTTTACTGGGGCAAAGAGTTGGACATTTTTTCACAATGGATGTTGTGGCAATGTCGGAAAGACTGAGTTAACACTCAACGCATGCCAATTTCAGCCCAAGTTTACTTTTACCAAAAAAGTCTGCCTAAAAAGTAGGAGAAGATAATATTGGGTTGTTTTAAAAAAGAATTTAGATTGAGGAGAAGATAGACAAGGGTTTAGCGATTTACCCAATGAAAAATGCTATAAAAAGCCAAATGAGGAAACACTAAACGATAACAAAAATGTGGGAGAGATGCTTAGACGTGAATAAGTGTTTGGCTACGTAAGGGAAAGAAAGTCAAAGGCATTCCTTCTTAGCCATCACAAGATGTAGTGCTGCCGAAGCGTGCACTAGGCAAGCGAAAGTTGTTTCCTAAAGTTCTTTTGTTATTTCCATTAGTGTTCCTTCGAAAGATTGAATTGAAGTAGTTGAACACAATGTCAGATACTATTTTGGTTTGGAATTTTATTTCCCAGCCTATGAGTCAAATCTCATAAGGTTGGGATTACTTTTAATGAAACCTTCAACTATTTTTATGAATGCAGTGTATATCGAATTTACTTTACTATTTCATTTGATTCTTCTAATTTCTTAATTAGAAGGCAAATGATATTTAGACATAGAAGACTGTTCACATAATTATAAATTGATTACTTAAACATGATCAGAAGAATGAGTTTATGTTTTTGAACTATTTTGAAGCTCAAAAATGAAAATAAATCATTCTGTCATAGTGAATGATTAGTCTTGAAAAGAGTTATAATTCTTGCCTTTTGGCTGGGTCAATTGTCTGCACTTAAGTGAACTTAGTTGCTATTTAGGATACTAATTTAGCACTTTTAGAACATTGTACAAGAAGATTGGATAGTGCTTAAATATTATTATTTGTTACTTTTAATTTCTTGTGGTAGGGCTATGTTTGGTGGTCTGGTTGGTGCAGGATTTGGAAAAAGAAACAAAGGAGTGAACGTTTACTGGGGCAATGAGTTGGACATTTTGCCAAAATGGATGTTGTGGCAACGTCGGAAAGACTGAGTTAACACTTAACGCATGCCAATTTCAGCCCAACTTTACTTTTACCAAAAAAGTCTGCCTAAAAAGTAGGAGAAGATAATATTGGGTTGTTTTAAAAAAGAATTTAAATTGAGGAGAAGAAAAACATGGGTTTTGCGATTTACCCAATGAAAAATGCTATAAAAAGCCAAATGAGGAAACACTAAACGATAACAAAAAAGTGGGAGAGATGTTTAGACGTGAATAAGTGTTTGGCTACGTAAGGAAAGAAAGTCAAAGGCATTCCTTCTTAGCCATCACGAGATGTAGTCTTTTAGAAGCGTGCACTAGGCAAGCCAAAGTTGTTTCCTAAAGTTCTTTTTTTATTTCCATTAGTGTTCCTTCGAAAGATTGAATTGAAGTAGTTGAACACAATGTCAGATACTATTTTGGTTTAGAATTTTATTTCCCAGCCTATGAGTCAAATCTCATAAGGTTGGGATTACTTTTAATGAAACCTTCAACTATTTTTATGAATGCAGTGTATATCGAATTTACTTTACTATTTCATTTGATTCTTCTAATTTCTTAATTAGAAGGCAAATGATATTTAGACATAGAAGACTGTTCACATAATTTTAAATTGATTACTTAAACATGATCAGAAGAATGAGTTTATGTTTTTGAACTATTTTGAAGCTTAAAAATGAAAATAAATCATTCTGTCATAGTGAATGATTAGTCTTGAAAAGAGTTATAATTCTTGCCTTTTGGTGGGTCAATTGTCTGCACTTAAGTGAAACTATTTAGGATACTAATTTAGCACTTTTAGAACATTGTACAAGAAGATTGGATAGTGCTTAAATATTATTATTTGTTACTTTTAATTTCTTGTTGTAGGGCTGTGTTTGGTGGTCTGGTTGGTGCAGGATTTGGAAAAAGAAACAAAGGAGTGAACGTTTACTGGGGCAATGAGTTGGACATTTTGCCAAAATGGATGTTGTGGCAATGTCGGAAAGACTGAGTTAACACACAACGCATGCCAATTTCAGCCCAACTTTACTTTTACGAAAAAAGTCTGCCTAAAAAGTAGGAGAAGATAATATTGGGTTGTTTTAAAAAAGAATTTAAATTGAGGAGAAGATAAACATGGGTTTTGCGATTTACCCAATGAAAAATGCTATAAAAAGCCAAATGAGGAAACACTAAACGATAACAAAAAAGTGGGAGAGATGTTTAGACGTGAATAAGTGTTTGGCTACGTAAGGGAAAGAAAGTCAAAGGCATTCCTTCTTAGCCATCACAAGATGTAGTGCTGCCGAAGCGTGCACTAGGCAAGCGAAAGTTGTTTCCTAAAGTTCTTTTGTTGTTTCCATTAGTGTTCCTTCGAAAGATTGAATTGAAGTAGTTGAACACAATGTCAGATACTATATTGGTTTGGAATTTTATTTCCCAGCCTATGAGTCAAATCTCATAAGGTTGGGATTACTTTTAATGAAACCTTCAACTATTTTTATGAATGTAGTGTATATCTAATTTACTTTACTATTTCATTTGATTGTTCTTATTTCTTAATTAGAATGCAAATGATATTTAGACATAGAAGACTGTTCACATAATTATAAATTGATTACTTAAACATGATCAGAAGAATGAGTTTATGTTTTTGAACTATTTTGAAGCTTAAAAATGAAAATAAATCATTCTGTCATAGTGAATGATTAGTCTTGAAAAGAGTTATAATTCTTGCCTTTTGGCTGGGTCAATTGTCTGCACTTAAGTGAACTTAGTAATTTAGCACTTTTAGAACATTGTACAAGAAGATTGGATAGTGCTTAAATATTATTATTTGTTACTTTTAATTTATTGTGGTAGGGTTGTGTTTGGTGGTCTGGTTGGTGCAGGAGTTGGAAAAAGAAACAAAGGAGTGAACGTTTACTGGGGCAAAGAGTTGGACATTTTTCCACAATGGATGTTGTGGCAATATCGGAAAGACTGAGTTAACACTCAACGCATGCCAATTTCAGCCCAACTTTACTTTTACCAAAAAAGTCTGCCTGAAAAATAGGAGAAGATAATATTGGGTTGTTTTAAATAAGAATTTAGATTGAGGAAAAGATAGACAAGGGTTTAGCGATTTACCCAATGAAAAATGCTATAAAAAGCCAAATGAGGAAACACTAAACGATAACAAAAATGTGGGAGAGATGCTTAGACGTGAATAAGTGTTTGGCTACGTAAGGGAAAGAAAGTCAAAGGCATTCCTTCTTAGCCATCACAAGATGTAGTGCTGCCGAAGCGTGCACTAGGCAAGCGAAAGTTGTTTCCTAAAGTTCTTTCGTTATTTCCATTAGTGTTCCTTCGAAAGATTGAATTGAAGTAGTTGAACACAGTGTCAGATACTATTTTGGTTTGGAATTTTATTTCCCATCCTATGAGTCAAATCTCATAAGGTTGGGATTACTTTTAATGAAACCTTCAACTATTTTTATGAATGCAGTGTATATCGAATTTACTTTACTATTTCATTTGATTATTCTAATTTCTTAATTAGAAGGCAAATGATATTTAGACATAGAAGACTGTTCACATAATTATAAATTGATTACTTAAACATGATCAGAAGAATGAGTTTATGTTTTTGAACTATTTTGAAGCTTAAAAATGAAAATAAATCATTCTGTCATAGTGAATGATTAGTCTTCAAAAGAGTTATAATTCTTGCCTTTTGGCTGGGTCAATTGTCTGCACTTAAGTGAACTTAGTTGCTATTTAGGATACTAATTTAGCACTTTTAGAACATTGTACAAGAAGATTGGATAGTGCTTAAATATTATTATATGTTACTTTTAATTTCTTGTGGTAGGGCTGTGTTTGGTGGTCTGGTTGGTGCAGGATTTGGAAAAAGAAACAAAAGAGTGAACGTTTACTGGGGCAATGAGTTCGACATTTTGCCAAAATGGATGTTGTGGCAATGTCGGAAAGACTGAGTTAACACTCAACGCATGCCAATTTTATCCCAACTTTACTTGTACCAAAAAAGTCTGCCTAAAGAGTAGGAGAAGATAATATTGGGTTGTTTTAAAAAAGAATTTAAATTGAGGAGAAGATAGACATGGGTTTTGCGATTTACCCAATGAAAAATGCTATAAAAAGCCAAATGAGGAAACACTAAACGACAACAAAAAAGTGGGAGAGATGTTTAGACGAGAATAAGTGTTTGGCTACGTAAGGGAAAGAAAGTCAAAGGCATTCCTTCTTAGACATCACAAGATGTAGTGCTGCCGAAGCGTGCACTAGGCGAGCGAAAGTTGTTTCCTAAAGTTCTTTTGTTATTTTCATTAGTGTTCCTTCGAAAGATTGAATTGAAGTAGTTGAACAGAATGTCAGATACTATTTTGGTTTGGAATTTTATTTCCCAGCCTATGAGTCAAATCTCATAAGGTTGGGATTACTTTTAATGAAACCTTCAACTATTTTTATGAATGCAGTGTATATCTAATTTACTTTACTATTTCATTTGATTGTTCTTATTTCTTAATTAGAATGCAAATGATATTTAGACATAGAAGACTGTTCACATAATTAATAATTGATTACTTAAACATGATCAGAAGAATGAGTTTATGTTTTTGAACTATTTTGAAGCTTAAAAATGAAAATAAATCATTCTGTCATAGTGAATGATTAGTCTTGAAAAGAGTTATAATTCTTGCCATTTGGCTGGGTCAATTGTCTGCACTTAAGTGAACTTAGTTGCAATTTAGGATACTAATTTAGCACTTTTAGAACATTGTGCAAGAAGCTTGGATAGTGCTTAAATATTATTATTTGTTACTTTTATTTTCTTGTGGTAGGGCTGTGTTTGTTGGTTGGGTAGGTGCAGGATATGGAGAAAGAAACAAAGGAGTGAACGTTTACTGGGGCAAAGAGTTGGACATTTTGCCAAAATGGATGTTGTGGCAATGTCGGAAAGACTGAGTTAACACTCAACGCATGCCAATTTCAGCCCAACTTTACTTTTACCAAAAAAGTCTGCCTAAAAAATAGGAGAAGATAATATTGGGTTGTTTTAAATAAGAATTTAGATTGAGGAGAAGATAGACAAGGGTTTAGCGATTTACCCAATGAAAAATGCTATAATAAGCCAAATGAGGAAACACTAAACGATAACAAAAAAGTGGGAGAGATGTTTAGACGTGAATAAGTGTTTGGCTACGTAAGGGAAAGAAAGTCAAAGGCATTCCTTCTTAGCCATCACAAGATGTAGTGCTGCCGAAGCGTGCACTAGGCAAGCGAAAGTTGTTTCCTAAAGTTCTTTTGTTATTTCCATTAGTGTTCCTTCAACAGATTGAATTGAAGTAGTTGAACACAATGTCAGATACTATTTTGATTTGGAATTTTATTTCCCAGCCTATGAGTCAAATCTCATAGGGTTGGGATTACTTTTAATGAAATCTTCAACTATTTTTATGAATGCAGTGTATATCTAATTTACTTTACTATTTCATTTGATTGTTCTTATTTCTTAATTAGAATGCAAATGATTTTTAGACATAGAAGACTGTTCACATAATTATAAACTGATTACTTAAACATGATCAGAAGATTGAGTTTATGTTTTTGAACTATTTTGAAGCTTAAAAATGAAAATAAATCATTCTATCATAGTGAATGATTAGTCTTGAAAAGAGTTATAATTCTTGCCGTTTGGCTGGGTCTATTGTCTGCACTTAAGTGAACTTAGTTGCAATTTAGGATACTAATTTAGCACTTTTAGAACATTGTACAAGAAGATTGGATAGTGCTTAAATATTATTATTTATTACTTTTAATTTCTTGTGGTAGGGCTGTGTTTGGTGGTCTGGTTGGTGCAGGATTTGGAAAAAGAAACAAAGGAGTGAACGTTTACTGGGGCAATGAGTTGGACATTTTGACAAAATGGATGTTGTGGCAATGTCGGAAAGACTGAGTTAACACTCAACGCATGCCAATTTCAGCCCAACTTTACTTGTACCAAAAAAGTCTGCCTAAAAAATAGGAGAAGATAATATTTGGTTGTTTTAAAAAAGAATTTAAATTGAGGAGAAGATAGACATGGGTTTTGCGATTTACCCTATGAAAAATGCTATAAAAAGCCAAATGAGGAAACACTAAACGACAACAAAAAAGTGGGAGAGATGTTTAGACGTGAATAAGTGTTTGGCTACGTAAGGGAAAGAATGTCAAAGGCATTCCTTCTTAGACATCATAATATCTAGTGCTGCCGAAGCGTGCCCTAGGCAAGCGAAAGTTGTTTCCTAAAGTTCTTTTGTTTTTTCCATTAGTGTTCCTTCGAAAGATTGAATTGAAGTAGTTGAACACAATGTCAGATAAAATTTAGGTTTGGGGTTTTATTTCCCAGCCTATGAGTCAAATCTCATAAGGTTGGGATTGCTTTTAATGAAACCTTCAACTATTTTTACAAATGCAGTGTATATCTAATTTGCTTTACTATTTCATTTGATTGTTCTTATTTCTTAGTTAGAATGCAAATGATATTTAGACATAGAAGACTGTTCACATAATTATAAACTGATTACTTAAACATGATCAGAAGAATGAGTTTATGTTTTTGAACTATTTTGAAGCTTAAAAATGAAAATAAATCATTCTGTCATAGTGAATGATTTGTCTTGAAAAGAGTTATAATTCTTGCCTTTTGGCTGGGTCAATTGTCTGCACTTAAGTGAACTTAGTTGCAATTTAGGATACTAATTTAGCACTTTTAGAACATTGTACAAGAAGATTGGATAGTGCTTAAATATTATTATTTGTTACTTTTAATTTCTTGTGGTAGGGCTGTGTTTGGTGGTCTGGTTGGTGCAGGATTTGGAAAAAGAAACAAAGGAGTGAACGTTTACTGGGGCAAAGAGTTGGACGTTTTGCCAAAATGGATGTTGTGGCAATGTCGGAAAGACTGAGTTAACACTCAACGCATGCCAATTTCAGCCCAACTTTACATTTACCAAAAAAGTCTGCCTAAAAAATAGGAGAAGATAATATTGGACTGTTTTAAATAAGAATTTAAATTGAGGAGAAGATAGACATGGGTTTTGCGATTTACCCTATGGAAAATGCTATAAAAAGCCAAATGAGGAAACACTAAACGACGAACAAAAAAGTGGGAGAGATGTTTAGAGGTGAATAAGTGTTTGGCTACGTAAGGGAAAGAAAGTCAAAGGCATTCCTTCTTAGCCATCACAAGATGTAGTGCTGCCGAAGCGTGCGCTAGGCAAGCGAAAGTTGTTTCCTAAAGTTCTTTTGTTATTTCCATTCGTGTTCCTTCGAAAGATTGAATTGAAGTAGTTGAACACAATGTCAGATACTATTTTGGTTTGAAATTTTATTTCCCAGCCTATGAGTCAAATCTCATATGGTTGGGATTACTTATAATGAAATCTTCAACTATTTTTATGAATGCAGTGTATATCTAATTTACTTTAATATTTCATTTGATTGTTCTTATTTCTTAATTAGAATGCAAAAGATATTTAGACATAGAAGACTGTTCACATAATTATAAACCGATTACTTAAACATGATCGGAAGAATGAGTTTATGTTTTGAACTATTTTGAAGCTTAAAATGAAAATAAATCATTTCATCATAGTGAATGATTAGTCTTGAAAAGAGTTATAATTCTTGCCTTTTGGTGGGTCAATTGTCCGCACTTAAGTGAACTTAGTTGCAATTTAGGATACTAATTTAGCACTTTTAGAACATTGTACAAGAAGATTGGATAGTGCTTAAATATTATTATTTGTTACTTTTAATTTCTTGTGGTAGAAATGTGTTTGGTGGTCGGTTGGTGCGGATTTGGAAAAAGAAACAAAGGAGTGAACGTTCTTGTGGCAAGGAGTTGGACATTTTGCCAAAATGGATGTTGTGGCAATGTCGGAAAGACTGAGTTAACACTCAACGCATGCCAATTTCAGCCCAACTTTACTTTGACCAAAAAAGTCTGCCTAAAAAATAGGAGAAGATAATATTGGACTGTTTTAAATAAGAATTTAAATTGAGGAGAAGATAGACATAGGTTTTGCGATTTACCCTATGGAAATTGCTATAAAAAGCCAAATGAGGAAACACTAAACGACAACAAAAAAGTGGGAGAGATGTTTAGACGTGAATAAGTGTTTGGCTACGTAAGGGAAAGAAAGTCAAAGGCATTCCTTCTTAGACATCACAATATGTAGTGCTGCCGAAGCGTGCACTAGGCAAGCGAAAGTTGTTTCCTAAAGTTCTTTTGTTATTTCCATTCGTGTTCCTTCGAAGGATTGAATTGAAGCAGTTGAACATAATGTCAGATAAAATTTTGGTTTGGAATTTTATTTCCCAGCCTATGAGTCAAATCTCATAAGGTTGGGATTACTTTTAATGAAACCTTCAACTATTTTTACGAATGAAGTGTATATCTAATTTACTTTACTATTTCATTTGATTGTTCTTATTTCTTAGTTGGAATGCAAATGATATTTAGACATAAAAGACTATTCACATAATTATAAACTGATTACTTAAACATGATCAGAAGAATGAGTTTATGTTTTTGAACTATTTTGAAGCTTAAAAATGAAAATAAATCATTGTCATAGTGAATGATTAGTCTTGAAAAGAGTTATAATTCTTGCCTTTTGGCTGGGTCAATTGTTTACACTTAAGTGAACTTAGTTGCAATTGAGGATACTAATTTAGCACTTTTAGAACATTGTGCAAGAAGATTGGATAGTGCTTAAATATTATTATTTGTTACTTTTAATTTCTTGTGGTAGGGCTGTGTTTGGTGGTCTGGTTGGTGCAGGATTTGGAAAAAGAAACAAAGGAGTGAATGTTTACTGGGGCAGAGAGTTGGACATTTTGCCAAAATGGATGTTTTGGCAATGTCGGAAAGACTGAGTTAACACTCAACGCATGCCAATTTCAGCCCAACTTTACTTTTACCAAAAAAGTCTGCCTAAAAAATAGGAGAAGATAATATTGGGTTGTTTTAAAAAAGAATTTAAATTGAGGAGAAGATAGACATGGGTTTTGCGATTTACGCTATGAAAAATGCTATAAAAAGCCAAATGAGGAAACACTAAATGACAACAAAAAAGTGGGAGAGATGTTTAGACGTGAATAAGTGTTTGGCTACGTAAGGGAAAGAAAGTCAAAGGCATTCCTTTTTAGCCATCACAATATGTAGTGCTGCCGAAGCGTGCACTAGGCAAGCGAAAGTTGTTTCCTAAAGTTCTTTTGTTATTTCCATTAGTGTTCCTTCGAAAGATTGAATTGAAGTAGTTGAACACAATGTCAGATAAAATTTTGGTTTGGGATTTTATTTCCCAGCCTATGAGTCAAATCTCATAAGGTTGGGATTACTTTTAATGAAACGTTCAACTATTTTTACGAATGCAGTGTATATCTAATTTACTTTACTATTTCATTTCATTGTTCTTATTTCTTAATTAGAATGCAAATGATATTTAGACATAGAAGACTGTTCACATAATTATAAACTGATTACTTAAACATGATCAGAAGAATGAGTTTATGTTTTTGAACTATTTTGAAACTTAAAAATGAAAATAATTCATTCTATCGTAGTGAATGATTAGTCTTGAAAAGAGTTATAATTCTTGCCTTTTGGCTGGGTCAATTGTCTGCACTTAAATGAACTTAGTTGCAATTTAGGATACTAATTTAGCACTTTTAGAACATTGTGCAAGAAGATTGGATAGTGCTTAAATATTATTATTTGTTATTTTTAATTTCTTGTGGTAGGGCTGTGTTTGGTGGTCTGGTTGGTGCAGGATTTGGAAAATGAAACAAATGAGTGAACGTTTACTGGGGCAATGAGTTGGAAATTTTGCCGAAATGGATGTTCTGGCAATGTCAGAAAGACTGAGTTAACACTCAACGCTTGCCAATTTCACCCCAACTTTACTTTTACCAAAAAAGTCTGCCTAAAAAATAGGAGAAGATAATATTGGGTTGTTTTAAATAAGAATTTAGATTGAGGAGAAGATAGACAAGGGTTTTGCGATTTACCCAATGAAAATGCTATAAAAGCCAAATGAGGAAACACTAAACGATAACAAAAAAGTGGGAGAGATGTTTAGACGTGAATAAGTGTTTGCCTATGTAAGGGAAAGAAAGTCAAAGGCATTCCTTCTTAGCCGTCACAAGATGTAGTGCTGCTGAAGCGTGCACTAGGCAAGCGAAAGTTGTTTCCTAAAGTTCTTTTGTTATTTCCATTAGTGTTCCTTCGAAAGATTGAATTGAAGTAGTTGAACACAATGTCAGATACTATTTCGGTTTGGAATTTTATTTCCCAGCCTATGAGTCAAATCTCATAAGGTTGGGATTACTTTTAATGAAACCTTCAACTATTTTTATGAATGCAGTGTATATCTAATTTACTTTACTATTTCATTCGATTTTTCTTATTTCTTAATTAGAATGCAAATGATATTTAGACATAGAAGACTATTCACATAATTATAAACTGATTACTTAAACATGATCAGAAGAATGAGTTTATGTTTTTGAACTATTTTGAAGCTTAAAAATGAAAATAAATCATTCTGTCATAGTGAATGATTAGTCTTGAAAAGAGTTATAATTCTTGCCTTTTGGCTGGGTCAATTGTCTGCACTTAAGTGAACTTAGTTGCAATTTAGGATACGAATTTAGCACTTTTAGAACATTGTACAAGAAGATTGGATAGTGCTTAAATATTATTATTTTTTACTTTTAATTTCTTGTGGTAGGGCTGTGTTTGTTGGTTGGGTAGGTGCAGGATATGGAGAAAGAAACAAAGGAGTGAACTTTTACTGGGGCAAAGAGTTGGACATTTTGCCAAAATGGATGTTGTGGCAATGTCGGAAAGACTCAGTTAACACTCAACGCATGCCAATTTCAGCCCAACTTTACTTTTACCAAAAAAGTCCGCCTAAAAAATAGGAGAAGATAATATTGGGTTGTTTTAAAAAAGAATTTAAATTGAGGAGAAGATAAACATGGGTTTTGCGATTTACCCTATGAAAATGCTATAAAAGCCAAATGAGGAAACACTAAACGATAACAAAAAGTGGGAGAGATGTTTAGACGTGAATAAGTGTTTGGCTACGTAAGGTAAAGAAAGTCAAAAGTATTCCTTCTTAGCCATCACAAGATGTAGTGCTGCCGAAGCGTGCACTAGGCAAGCGAAAGTTGTTTCCTAAAGTTCTTTTGTTATTTCCATTCGTGTTCCTTTGAAAGATTGAATTGAAGTAGTTGAACACAATGTCAGATACTATTTTGGTTTGGAATTTTATTTCCCAGCCTATGAGTCAAATCTCATAAGGTTGGGATTACTTTTAATGAAACCTTCAACTATTTTTCTGAATGCACTATATATCTAATTTACTTTACTATTTCATTTTATTGTTCTTATTTGTTAATTAGAATGCAAATGATATTTAGACATAGATGACTGTTCACATAATTATAAACTGATTACTTAAACATGATCAGAAGAATGAGTTTATGTTTTTGAACTATTTTGAAGCTTAAAAATGAAAATAAATCATTCTGTTATAGTGAATGATTAGTCTTGAAAAGAGTTATAATTCTTGCCTTTTGGCTGGGTCAATTGTCTGCACTTAAGTGAACTTAGTTGCAATTTAGGATACTAATTTAGCACTTTTAGAACATTGTACAAGAAGATTGGATAGTGCTTAAATATTATTATTTGTTACTTTTAATTTCTTGTGGTAGGGCTGTGTTTGGTGGTCTGATTGGTGCAGGATTTGGAAAAAGAAACAAAGGAGTGAACCTTTACTGTGGCGAGGAGTTGGACATTTTGCCAAAATGGATGTTGTGGCAATGTCGGAAAGACTGAGTTAACAATCAACGCATGCCAATTTCAGCCCAACTTTACTTTTACCAAAAAAGTCTGCCTAAAAAATAGGAGAAGATAATATTGGACTATTTTAAATAAGAATTTAAATTGAGGAGAGATAAACATGGGTTTTGCGATTTACCCTATGAAAAATGCTATAAAAAGCCAAATGAGGAAACACTAAACGACGAACAAAAAAGTGGGAGAGATGTTTAGAGGTGAATAAGTGTTTGGCTACGTAAGGGAAAGAAAGTCAAAGGCATTCCTTCTTAGCCATCACAAGATGTAGTGCTGCCGAAGCGTGCACTAGGCAAGTGAAAGTTGTTTCCTAAAGTTCTTTTGTTATTTCCATTCGTGTTCCTTCGAAAGATTGAATTGAAGTAGTTGAACACAATGTCAGATACTATTTTGGTTTGAAATTTTATTTCCCAGCCTATGAGTCAAATCTCATATGGTTGGGATTACTTTTAATGAAATCTTCAACTATTTTTATGAATGCAGTGTATATCTAATTTACTTTACTATTTCATTTGATTGTTCTTATTTCTTAATTAGAATGCAAAAGATATTTAGACATAGAAGACTGTTCACATAATTATAAACTGATTACTTAAACATGATCAGAAGAATGAGTTTATGTTTTTGAACTATTTTGAAACTTAAAAATGAAAATAAATCATTCTGTCATAGTGAATGATTAGTCTTGAAAAGAGTTATAATTCTTGCCTTTTGGCTGGGTCAATTGTCTGCACTTAAGTGAACTTAGTTGCAATTTAGGATACTAATTTAGCACTTTTAGAACATTGTACAAGAAGATTGGATAGTGCTTAAATATTATTATTTGCTACTTTTAATTTCTTGTGGTAGGGCTGTGTTTGGTGCTCTGGTTGGTGCAGGATTTGGAAAAAGAAAGAAAGGAGTGAACGTTTACTGTGGCAAGGAGTTGGACATTTTGCCAAAATGGATGTTGTGGCAATGTCGGAAAGACTGAGTTAACACTCAACGCATGCCAATTTCAGCCCAACTTTACTTTTACCAAAAAGTCTCGCCTAAAAATAGGAGAAGATAATATTGGACTATTTTAAATAAGAATTTAAATTGAGGAGAAGATAGACATGGGTTTTACGATTTACCCTATGGAAAATGCTATAAAAAGCCAAATGAGGAAACACTAAACGACGAACAAAAAAGCGGGAGAGATGTATAGACGTGAATAAGTGTTTGGCTACGTAAGGGAAAGAAAGTCAAAGGCATTCCTTCTTAGCCATCACAAGATGTAGTGCTGCCGAAGCGTGCGCTAGGCAAGCGAAAGTTGTTTCCTAAAGTTCTTTTGTTATTTCCATTCGTGTTCCTTCGAAAGATTGAATTGAAGTAGTTGAACACAATGTCAGATTGTAACACCCCGAACCCGAGACCATCGCCGGTGTCGGACACGAGGGGTTAGCAAGCCAAGTTCACTTGTTTTGCCCATCCATTGGACATTTCCAGTCAGGCTGGAAAAACTGCGTCACTGTCGCCTTAAAAATCATATCTCGAGTTTCAAAACTCGGAAACTGGTTTCGTAAATTTTCCCTGAATTTAGACTCATATATCCATCCATGGATTTATTTCTAGAATTTTTGGTCGGGCCAATTGGTACAGTTTATTAGTTAAAGTCACCCATGTTACAGGGATCGACTGCTCTGACCTTCGCGCGGTATAACTTGAATATCTCTCTGTACAGGGCTTTAATGCTGGTGCCGTTTGTTTCAAATGAAACTAGACTCAAAATGGAATCTGTACATATAAGGTATGTCGCCTAATTCTTTCTGGATAATTTATAGTAAATTTTTAAAGTTGCGACAGGGAACCCAGAAACCATTCTGGCCCTGTCTCACAATAGCTTTAATATCTCTTAACCTGAAACTCCTATGACCATTTCGTTTCTTCCATAAGAAAATAGACTCATCAAGGTTCATTTACATAGCTTATTCACTATTTAATTCCATTCCTATGAACTTTGGTGATTTTTCACATTCACGCCACTGCAGCTGGCAGCATCTGTTTTTAAGGTAGGTCTTACCTATTTGGTAGTCTCCATGAACCAACTAGTCTTGCCATACATAGGTTCATATATGATCATTTTAACCATGCCAATGGCTGATCATATGACCAACATTCCCATTTCCAATCCATAGCCACATCATGACACCAAATATATACATACAAACCACAATTAGTCTAAGTTCATGCTTCCCTTTTCGAGCCATTTTCGCATTGCCGTACATACTTACATTACAACATATTTAGCAAACAAGGGGTAGTCCTATACATGCCATCTCAAGTTCAACCAAAAATTTATACCAAAATGGAGGCTTGATAGTGTGGATGACTTCGACTTCAACGATCCCGAATCCGATTGCCATCGAGCGAAATCTAGAAAACTGAGAGCCAAAGCAGCGGAGTAAGCATTTTTATGCTTAGTAAGTCTCAAGGAATATAATCAACTCTAATTACAGCAATACATTCACATAGTTAAATGCATCATTTCATTAATGCACATTCACATAATCATACTTACTTCACCATCCCAACTCTTATGTTCATACACAAATAACGGCTTCATTAAGGCCGATAACTCGTTCCATCATAGGAGCGGATATTCACACGCTCTTACTCCTAGCGCGCAAAGCACACACCGCACTTACCTTGTCATTGGGAAATTTCACAAGTGCATTAGCTGAAATTTTCCAGCAAGCTTATAATTTTCAAATCACATACCTTCGGAGTTTAACCGGATGTCGCTACTCGATCAATCGCCTTGGGACATAGCCCGTTATGGTAACCCGCACCAAGGCCTCACGGACTTAACCCGGATATCACGATTTGCACAAATGCCTTGGTCTTAGCCGGATAGAATGACTTCGCACGAATGCCTTCGGTCTTAGCCCGGATGTAGCCACTAGCACAATTGCCTTCGGTCTTAACCGGTTATAATTTCCAGCATAATTGTCTTGGGCTTAGCCCGGATATCATTCAATTTCTCATGCACACATACATCAATAATCATTGGACATACATATTTCATTTTCGTTACTAAGGCTCAAACACAATTATAATCATTAGCATATTCGCCGGGACTTAGCCCGGTGGAATTCAAATACTCATACACACATAATCAATAATCATACACATCCATATTTCATCTCACATAATTCAAGTAAGGTCACTTCTTGAGGACTTACCTCGGATGTTGTCGAACGGCTTTTACGGCTATTCGATTACTTTTTCCTTCCCCTTGTCCAATTGTGGCCCTCTTAGCTCTTGAGCTAATTCAAACAAATTCAATTTATCAAAACCTCATTGTGCTAGCTTATGGCGAATATGACAAGGAATTTAAATGGTCATATGGCCACCCTTTAGCTTGAATACACAATGGTCATGCACATTTTATACTACATCAAGCAATTCAATACAATTTATTCGAGCATCAAGGAAAAGCTAAGGCCTTCAATAGGCTACCCAAGGCCGAATATTCATGTACATGTTGAGGTCAATTTTGCACTTAATACCTCACAAAAACAGCATGCAATTTACTAATTAATGCTTTGCACATTGTGGCTCAAAACTTATAATATAGCATCAAGCACTTATATGTGTGCTAGGCAATTGTGCTTGCAATTTCACAAGCATTCTTCCACATTTTCTTCTTTAAACCAATATATTCATCACTTAGTTCATAACCAAACATAATGTGCAATCATATATATGCATATATGAGCATGGCGAATTTTCAAGGTGTCCATAGCCATCCAAAACACAAATTTTAACTAACATGCAAGAAGCATGAATCATGCTCAAGAATGCATCATGGCGAATATGACAATCATGCCCTTTTCAATTTCAATCATGATAAAACAAAGAGAAAACTCAAAATCTTACTCAAGAGTAGACAATCCATCATTGCATGCATCATCATCAAGCTTCACACTTAGCATGCAATGGCTTTATCACCATAACAACTTTGGCCAAATACCATTTCCATGGCTTAACAAAGATTTGAGCCATGGCTAACATGCACATCAAGTTAGCAACCAAAGCATGCATGAAACTCCTAACACAACCTCATACATACCTTAATCTTGATGCAAACTTAGCCAAATCTCCTTCTAGATCTCTTCCAAACCAAGCATGAAGCAAAAATCCTCCTTCTTCCTTAGTTTTGGCTCAAAGAAAGGATGAACAAAATTTTTTCTTTCCTTCTCTACAACTCACGGCAATGGGGAATTACCACACTCACACACATTTTTTTTTCATTTTTTATCACCCATACACCTTTGTTTATTATTTCACCCTAATGCACCAACAAAACATGTTTCATGACATGTTTAGCCCATCCTCCCTTGTCATGGCCGCCACCACCTATAAAAGGGGAATTTGACATGCAAGTCCATCATTTTGCATGCATGCTTTAATTAGTCATCACACATTTCCTATCATACTTTCAAAGTTCATTACTAAGTCCTTTCTTGTGGAATTCACCCTTATAACACTAAATCAATCATCATAAAATGTCATACATGAGCACACACATATTATAGGCATCAAAATAAATTTTTAATTATTTTTATGCCTCGGTTTTGTGGTCCCGAGACCACCTTCCGACTAGGGTCAATTTTGGCTGTCACAACTCTCCCCACTTAAGAAATTTTCGTCCCGAAAATCTTACCGTAAATAGGTTTGGATATCGCTCTTTCATAGAGTTCTCGGTCTCCCAAGTAGCTTCTTCTATCCCGTGCTTGAGCCATAACACTTTTACTAGCGGAACCCACTTGTTTCACAACTCTTTCACTTCTCGTGATAGGATACGAATCGGTTCTTCCTCATAACTCATATTAGCTTGAATTTCAATTTCGATGGACTAATCACGCGTGCGATGGATCGGATCTATAGCGTCAAGCATCGAAACGTGAAAGACATCGTGAACCTTTTCGAGTTCAGGGGCAAAATCAAACGATATGCCACCGGATCGACTCGCCGGATATCTCATATGGCCCAACGAACCTCAGGCTCAACTTGCCCTTACGGCCGAATCTGAGTATCTTTTTCCAAGGCGATACCTTGAGAAACACTTTATCACCCACCTGATACTCGATATCCTTACGCTTCAGGTCCGCGTACGACTTCTGACGATCGGAGGCTATCTTTAGACTTTCACGGATTACTTTCACTTTCTGTTCAGCATCCCTAATCAAATCCACCCCGAAAATCTTGCTTTCACCGAGCTCAGTCCAAAACAATGGTGTACGGCATTTACGACCGTACAAGGCCTCGAGGTGCCATCTTAATACTTGATTGAAAGCTGTTGTTGTAAGCGAATTCAATCAACGGCAAATACCGTTCCCATAAACCACTAAACTCGAGGACGCAACATCTTAACATATCCTCAAGTATCTGAATTATCCGCTCGGATTGACCATCGGTTTGGGGTGAAAGGCGGTCTTGAAATGCAACTTGGTACCCAAAGCCTCTTGCAATTTTTTTCCAAAATCGCGACGTAATCTTGGGTCTCTATCCGACACGATAGAAATAGGCACCCCATTCAATCGAATAATTTGGGAGACGATAATTTCGCCAATTTATCGAGCGAAAAATCCGTCATGACAGGATAAAATGAGTAGACTTGGTCAGTCTATCAACAACGACCCAAATCGCATCTTTCTTACTTGCCGACACTGGTAACCCAGATATAAAATCCATTGTCACTCGATCCCATTTCTATTCAGGTATCATGATTGGCTGAAGTAATCCCGATGGCACTTGATGTTCCGCTTTCACTTGTTGACATATCGACACCTTGAAACAAATTCGAAATATCTTATTTCATACCGGCCACCAAAATTGGCGTTTGGTCATTGTACATTTTAGTACTACCCGGTGGATTGACATTCGACTCATCGTGAGCCTCGCTCAAAATCATCGAAACAAGTTCCGAATCCCTTGGAATACATAATCGACCCTTGAACGTCAAGCAGTCATTGTCGTCAATCTGAAATTCCGATTCTTCATCCGAAACACATTCGGCTCGCTTAGCGACCAATTCAGCGTCGACCTTTTGAGATTCAAGTATTTGAT
Source organism: Gossypium arboreum (assembly GCF_025698485.1). Lineage (NCBI taxonomy): Eukaryota > Viridiplantae > Streptophyta > Magnoliopsida > Malvales > Malvaceae > Gossypium > Gossypium arboreum. The sequence continues at coordinate 44,919,798 of NC_069073.1, forward strand.
GAATCAATAATGGTTTGGCCTCTAATTCGACTACTAGCACCTCCTCGGGTGAAACGGATAAATGAGCATCCATCGCTCTCAAAGCAGACAGTGCCTTGCGACTTAAAGCATCGGCCACCACGTTGGCCTTTCCCGGGTGATAATCAATGCTGAGTTCATAGTCTTTCAACAACTCAAGCCAACGTCGTTGTCGCAGTTTAAATCTTTCTGAGTCATCAAATATTTTAGACTCTTGTGGTCCGAATAAATATGACACCTTTCTCCAAACAAGTAATGCCGCCATATCTTCAAGGCGAACACTATGGCTGCTAGTTCAAGGTCATGGGTCGGATAGTTTCTCTCATGCGGCTTTAGTTGTCTCGACGCGTAAGCCACAACTCGACCTTCTTGCATCAACACACAACCTAACCCAAGCAAGGATGCGCCATCAGATATGACAAACTCTTTACCGGACTCCAGCTGTACTAGCACTGGGGCCTCGGTTAAACAAGTTTTTAGTCGATCGAAACTTTCTTGACAGCGTTCCGACCACTCGAACTCAACATCTTTTTGGAGTAGTTTCGTCATCGACGCAGCTATCATCGAAAAACCTTTCACAAATCGTCGATAGTATCCGGCAAGCCCCAAAAAGCTCCTAACTTCGGTAACATTCCTTGGAGGTTTCCAATTGACTATGGCCGAAATTTTGTTCGGGTCCACCCTGACACCCGATGCGGACACCACGTGCCCCAAAAAAAAAAAACTAACCTCTTTCAGCCAAAATTCACATTTACCGAACTTTATGATAATCGCTTATCTCGTAAGATTTGCAACACTAGCCTCGGTGTTCGGTTTCATCTCTCGAATTGACCTAAATGTCATCGATAAATACAACTACGAACCGATCCAAGTATGGTCTGAAAATTCTATTCATTAAATCCATAAACACCGCAGGGCATTAGTGAGCCCAAACGGCATCACTAGGAACTCATAGTGACCATATCTCGCTCAAGGCGTCTTGGGTACGTCCGAATCTCGGATTCGCAATTGATAATAGCCCGATCTCAAATCTATTTTCGAGAACACCGAGGCCCCTTTAGTTGATCGAACAAGTCATCGATACGTGGCAACGGATATTTGTTCTTTATTGTCGCTTTATTAAGTCGACGATAATCGATGCACACCGCATGGTTCCATCCTTCTTTTCACGAACAACACCGGCGCACCCAAGGCGAAAAACTCGGGTGAGCAAAACCTCTATCCACCAATTCTTGCAACCGAGCTTCCAACTCCTTTAATTTCGTTAATGCCATACGATACGGAGCTATCGAAATTGGAATGGTACCAGTACCAATTCGATGCCAAATTCTACTTCCGAACAGGTGGTAAGTCGGCAATTCTTGGGAAAACATCCGAGTATTCACAAACCACGCACAGATTCGGGTTTCTTTTTCGATTCCTTGTCATCGAGCACGACGCAAGGTACGCTTCGCCCCTTTTCTTACATATTTCGGGCCAACATCGGCGATATTACGGTGGCAACTCCTTTAAGTCCGTAGACTCAACCCGTATTATCTTGTTATTCGAGCTCCTCAAATCGATAGTCTTGCTCTTTCAATTTACAACCGCATCGTGCATGGTCAACCAATCCGGACCAAGAATAACGTCGAACTCATCGAACGGCAAAAGCATCAAGTTCGCGGAAAACAAGAACCTCGGAACACTAGGGGACTTTTCTTGCACACTTTGTTGACAAGCACGTAATGACCCAAGGGTTTGACACCGAATTACAAACTCGATGAGACTCAATAGGAAAAGTCTTATTGGATGCTAAGGTTTCACATATATAAGATTGAGTAGAACCGGGGTCAATCAAAGCAATCACATTAGTATTGAAAAGAGTGAAAGCACCGTAATGACATCGGAGAGGCAAGATCCTCGCGGCGCGTATGGCATAAGTCCTCGCAGAGCACGAGCCTCGGATCGATGGTAGCATCTCTAGATCCTCTCGACCGCCAATCGACATTGCCCATATTTCTAGGTGGCCTACCTCGAGCTGCGGTAGTACCCGAGTTTCCACTCTGACTCACATTCTGTTCAAGCATCCTCGGGCAATCCTTCCTAAAGTGGTCGGCCGATCCACACTTATAGCAGGAGCGATCATGAAACCAACAGCTCTCCGAATGCCATTTGCCACAATGTTGACACTCCGCCTCTCTCGGCGATCATTTCCACCATCTGGCGATCAAGTGACTCGTGTGGTCACAGGGGTCGATCGCGTCCTCGTCTAGAAAAGCCCAAAGCGCCTCTAGACCGGTTCACATCATCTCGAAATCTCTTGATTGCTGTTGAAGAGACTTTCCGAGGACCTCTTCGAATTCTCCGGTTCCCATATCAGCTTTTTGTTTCTCCTTTCTAAGCTCTTCGACTTTACAAGCTCGCTCAACAAGTACTACGATCTCTCGATTTCGAGAATGCCAACGAACATCCTTATATCATCATTCAGCCCATCCTCGGCGTTACACATAATAGCTTCGGACGAAATGCATTCTCGCGTGTCTGGCTAAGCCTCACAAACTTTCGTTCGTAGTCGATAACGGACATAGAACCTTGCTTAAGATCAAGGAATTCCTCCGCTTTTGGTCGATGAATCTCGACTAATATACTTTTTTGAACTCGGTTAGAAAGAATTCCCAAGTCACTTGTTCTCTAGGCACCACGAAGTCGAGTACTCCACCAATAGTAGGTGGAATCACGTAGCAAGGAGATGGTACACTTTAAGCACTCATCGGTGTACAAGATAGCTCATCGAGCACCGGATATTGTTGTCCAACCAAAATTCAGCTCGTTCGCATCATCATCATCCGTAGCTTTAAATTCAGTGGCCCCATGTTTTCGAATCCTATCGATCGGGGCTTACTTGACCTTATTTGGTCGGTTACTGAGGTATTGTAGGTGCGGGGTTGCATTTGTCGGGAATGGAGGTTGTGGGACAGCCGTGTTAGTTCGAATGTATTGATTAAACCATTCGTTCATCACACTATAAAAGGCTTGCCTAGCCTCATCATTCGGATTGCTGGCCATAGGTTGAGAGTCCGCCGCGCTGTCCCTTGTACGGGAGCAGCGCCACACTCTCCACATCATCAGCTATTGCTCGGTTGGGATCGGATCCATTGCTATAAACAAACTCAAAGTCAAATTGTCGTAAATCACCACACTATCGATTCATCATTTAATGGCATGTATAGCTAGACCCCAAACACCTCACGGTAGTCCTAGAATCGACTAAACCGTGGCTCGATACCAATAAATTGTAACACCCGAACCCGAGACCATCGCCGTGTCGGACACGAGGGGTTAGCAAGCCAAGTTCACTTGTTTTGCCCATCCATTGGACATTTCCAGTCAGGCTGGAAAAACTGCGTCACTGTCGCCTTAAAATCATATCTCGAGTTTCAAAACTCGGAAACTGGTTTCGTAAATTTTCCTGAATTTAGACTCATATATCCATCCATGGATTTATTTCTAGAATTTTTGGTCGGGCCAATTGGTACAGTTTATTAGTTAAAGTCACCCATGTTACAGGGATCGACTGCTCTGACCTTCGCGCGGTATAACTTGAATATCTCTCTGTACAGGGCTTTAATGTTGGTGCCGTTTGTTTCAAATGAAACTAGACTCAAAATGGAATCTGTACATATAAGGTATGTCGCCTAATTCTTTCTGGATAATTTATAGTAAATTTTAAAGTTGCGACAGGGAACCCAGAAACCATTCTGGCCCTGTCTCACAATAGCTTTAATATCTCTTAACCTGAAACTCCTATGACCATTTCGTTTCTTCCATAAGAAAATAGACTCATCAAGGTTCATTTACATAGCTTATTCACTATTTAATTCCATTCCTATGAACTTTGGTGATTTTTCACATTCACGCCACTGCAGCTGGCAGCATCTGTTTTAAGGTAGGTCTTACCTATTTGGTAGTCTCCATGAACCAACTAGTCTTGCCATACATAGGTTCATATATGATCATTTTAACCATGCCAATGGCTGATCATATGACCAACATTCCCATTTCCAATCCATAGCCACATCATGACACCAAATATATACATACAAACCACAATTAGTCTAAGTTCATGCTTCCTTTTCGAGCCATTTTCGCATGGCCGTACATACTTACATTACAACATATTTAGCAAACAAGGGTAGTCCTATACATGCCATCTCAAGTTCAACCAAAAATTTATACCAAAATGGAGGCTTGATAGTGTGGATGACTTCGACTTCAACGATCCCGAATCCGATTGCCATCGAGCGAAATCTAGAAAACTGAGAGCCAAAGCAGCGGAGTAAGCATTTTTATGCTTAGTAAGTCTCAAGGAATATAATCAACTCTAATTACAGCAATACATTCACATAGTTAAATGCATCATTTCATTAATGCACATTCACATAATCATACTTACTTCACCATCCCAACTCTTATGTTCATACACAAATAACGGCTTCATTAAGGCCGATAACTCGTTCCATCATAGGAGCGGATATTCACACGCTTACTCCTAGCGCAAAGCACACACCGCACTTACCTTGTCATTGGGAAATTTCACAAGTGCATTAGCTGAAATTTTCCAGCAAGCTTATAATTTTCAAATCACATACCTTCGGAGTTTAACCGGATGTCGCTACTCGATCAATCGCCTTCGGGACATAGCCCGTTATGGTAACCCGCACCAAGGCCTCACGGACTTAACCCGGATATCACGATTTGCACAAATGCCTTCGGTCTTAGCCGGATAGAATGACTCGCACGAATGCCTTCGGGTCTTAGCCCGGATGTAGCCACTAGCACAATTGCCTTCGGGTCTTAACCCGGTTATAATTTCCAGCATAATTGTCTTCGGGCTTAGCCCGGATATCATTCAATTTCTCATGCACACATACATCAATAATCATTGGACATACATATTTCATTTTCGTTACTAAGGCTCAAACACAATTATAATCATTAGCATATTCGCCTTCGGGACTTAGCCCGGGTGGAATTCAAATACTCATACACACATAATCAATAATCATACACATCCATATTTCATCTCACATAATTCAAGTAAGGTCACTTCTTGAGGACTTACCTCGGATGTTGTCGAACGGCTTTTACGGCTATTCGATTACTTTTTCCTTCCCCTTGTCCAATTGTGGCCCTCTTAGCTCTTGAGCTAATTCAAACAAATTCAATTTATCAAAACCTCATTGTGCTAGCTTATGGCGAATATGACAAGGAATTTAAATGGTCATATGGCCACCCTTTAGCTTGAATACACAATGGTCATGCACATTTTATACTACATCAAGCAATTCAATACAATTTATTCGAGCATCAAGGAAAAGCTAAGGCCTTCAGAGGCTACCCAAGGCGAATATTCATGTACATGTTGAGGTCAATTTTGCACTTAATACCTCACAAAAACAGCATGCAATTTACTAATTAATGCTTTGCACATTGTGGCTCAAAACTTATAATATAGCATCAAGCACTTATATGTGTGCTAGGTCAATTGTGCTTGCAATTTCACAAGCATTCTTCCACATTTTCTTCTTTAAACCAATATATTCATCACTTAGTTCATAACCAAACATAATGTGCAATCATATATATGCATATATGAGCATGGCGAATTTTCAAGGTGTCCATAGCCATCCAAAACACAAATTTTTAACTAACATGCAAGAAGCATGAATCATGCTCAAGAATGCATCATGGCGAATATGACAATCATGCCCTTTTCAATTTCAATCATGATAAAACAAAGAGAAAACTCAAAATCTTACTCAAGAGTAGACAATCCATCATTGCATGCATCATCATCAAGCTTCACACTTAGCATGCAATGGCTTTATCACCATAACAACTTTGGCCAAATACCATTTCCATGGCTTAACAAAGATTTGAGCCATGGCTAACATGCACATCAAGTTAGCAACCAAAGCATGCATGAAACTCCTAACACAACCTCATACATACCTTAATCTTGATGCAAACTTAGCCAAATCTCCTTCTAGATCTCTTCCAAACCAAGCATGAAGCAAAAATCCTCCTTCTTCCTTAGTTTTGGCTCAAAGAAAGGATGAACAAAATTTTTTCTTTCCTTCTCTACAACTCACGGCAATGGGGGAATTACCACACTCACACACATTTTTTTTCATTTTTTATCACCCATACACCTTTGTTTATTATTTCACCCTAATGCACCAACAAAACATGTTTCATGACATGTTTAGCCCATCCTCCTTGTCATGGCCGGCCACCACCTATAAAGGGGGAATTTGACATGCAAGTCCATCATTTTGCATGCATGCTTTAATTAGTCATCACACATTTCCTATCATACTTTCAAAGTTCATTACTAAGTCCTTTCTTGTGGAATTCACCCTTATAACACTAAATCAATCATCATAAAATGTCATACATGAGCACACACATATTATAGGCATCAAAATAAATTTTTTAATTATTTTTATGCCTCGGTTTTGTGGTCCCGAGACCACCTTCCGACTAGGGTCAATTTTGGGCTGTCACACAGATACTATTTTGGTTTGAAATTTTATTTCCCAGCCTATGAGTCAAATCTCATATGGTTGGGATTACTTTTAATGAAATCTTCAACTATTTTTATGAATGCAGTGTATATCTAATTTACTTTACTATTTCATTTGATTGTTCTTATTTCTTAATTAGAATGCAAAAGATATTTAGACATAGAAGACTGTTCACATAATTATAAACTGATTACTTAAACATGATCAGAAGAATGAGTTTATGTTTTTGAACTATTTTGAAGCTTAAAAATGAAAATAAATCATTATGTCATAGTGAATGATTAGTCTTGAAAAGAGTTATAATTCTTGCCTTTTGGCTGGGTCAATTGTCTGCACTTAAGTGAACTTAGTTGCAATTTAGGATACTAATTTAGCACTTTTAGAACATTGTACAAGAAGATTGGATAGTGCTTAAATATTATTATTTGTTACTTTTAATTTCTTGTGGTAGGGCTGTGTTTGGTGGTCTGGTTGGTGCAGGATTTGGAAAAAGAAATAAAGGAGTGAACGTTTACTGTGGCAAGGAGTTGGACATTTTGCCAAAATGGATGTTGTGGCAATGTCGGAAAGACTGAGTTAACACTCAACGCATGCCAATTTCAGCCCAACTTTACTTTCACCAAAAAAGTCTGCCTAAAAAATAGGAGAAGATAATATTGGACTGTTTTAAATAAGAATTTAAATTGAGGAGAAGATAGACATGGGTTTTGCGATTTACCCTATGGAAATTGCTATAAAAAGCCAAATGAGGAAACACTAAACGACGAACAAAAAAGCAGGAGAGATGTTTAGACGTGAATAAGTGTTTGGCTACGTAAGGGAAAGAAAGTCAAAGGCATTCCTTCTTAGCCATCACAAGATGTAGTGCTGCCGAAGCGTGCACTAGGCAAGCGAAAGTTGTTTCCTAAAGTTCTTTTGTTATTTCCATTCGTGTTCCTTCGAAAGATTGAATTGATGTAGTTGAACACAATGTCAGATACTATTTTGGTTTGGAATTTTATTTCCCAGCCCATGAGTCAAATCTCATAAGGTTGGGATTACTTTTAATGAAACCTTCAACTATTTTTATGAATGCAGTGTATATCTAATTTACTTCACTATTTCATTTGATTGTTCTTATTTCTTAATTAGAATGCAAATGATATTTAGACATAGAAGACTATTTACATAATTATAAACTGATTACTTAAACATGATCAGAAGAATGAGTTTATGTTTTTGAACTATTTTGAAGCTTAAAAATGAAAATAAATCAATCTGTCATAGTGAATGATTAGTCTTGAAAAGATTTATATTTCTTGCCTTTTGGCTGGGTCAATTGTCTGCACTTAAGTGAACTTAGTTGCAATTTAGGATACTAATTTAGCACTTTTAGAACATTGTACAAGAAGATTGGATAGTGCTTAAATATTATTTTTTGTTACTTTTAATTTCTTGTGGTAGGGCTGTGTTTGGTGGTCTAGTTGGTGCAGGATTTGGAAAAAGAAACAAAGGAGAGAACGTTTATTGGGGCAAAGAGTTGGACATTTTGCCAAAATGGATGTTGTGGCAATGTCGGAAAGACTGAGTTAACACTCAACGCATGCCAATTTCAGCCCAACTTTACATTTACCAAAAAAGTCTGCCTATAAAATAGGAGAAGATAATATTGGGTTGTTTTAAAAAAGAATTTAAATTGAGGAGAAGATAAACATGGGTTTTGCGATTTACCCTATGAAAAATGCTATAAAAAGCCAAATGAGGAAACACTAAATGACGAACTAAAAAGTGGGAGAGATGTTTAGACTTGAATAAGTGTTTGGTTACGTAAGGGAAATAAAGTCAAAGGTATTCCTTCTTAGCCATCACAAGATGTAGTGCTGCCGAAGCATGCACTAGGCAAGCGAAAGTTGTTTCCTAAATTTCTTTTTTTATTTCCATTCGTGTTCCTTCAAAAGATTGAATTGATGTAGCTGAACACAATGTCAGATAATATTTTGGTTTGGAATTTTATTTCCCAGCCTATGAGTCAAATCTCATAAGGTTGGGATTACTTTTAATGAAACCTTCAACTATTTTTATGAATGCAGTGTATTTCTAATTTACTTTACTATTTCATTTGATTGTTCTTATTTCTTAATTAGAATACAAATGATATTTAGACATAGAAGACTCTTCACATAATTATAAACTGATTACTTAAACATGATCAGAAGAATGAGTTTATGTTTTTGAACTATTTTGAAACTTAAAAATGAAAATAAATCATTCTGTCATAGTGAATGATTAGTCTTGAAAAGAGTTATAATTCTTGCCTTTTGGCTGGGTCAATTGTCTGCACTTAAGTGAAGTTAGTTGCAATTTAGGATACTAATTTAGCACTTTTAGAACATTGTACAAGAAGATTGGATAGTGCTTAAATATTATTATTTGCTACTTTTAATTTCTTGTGGTAGGGCTGTGTTTGGTGCTCTGGTTGGTGCAGGATTTGGAAAAAGAAAGAAAGGAGTGAATGTTTACTGTGGCAAGGAGTTGGACATTTTGCCAAAATGGATGTTGTGGCAATGTCGGAAAGACTGAGTTAACACTCAACGCATGCCAATTTCAGCCCAACTTTACTTTTACCAAAAAAGTCTGCCTAAAAAATAGGAGAAGATAATATTGGACTATTTTAAATAAGAATTTAAATTGAGGAGAAGATAGACATGGGTTTTACGATTTACCCTATGGAAAATGCTATAAAAAGCCAAATGAGGAAACACTAAACGACGAACAAAAAAGCGGGAGAGATGTATAGACGTGAATAAGTGTTTGGCTACGTAAGGGAAAGAAAGTCAAAGGCATTCCTTCTTAGCCATCACAAGATGTAGTGCTGCCGAAGCGTGCGCTAGGCAAGCGAAAGTTGTTTCCTAAAGTTCTTTTGTTATTTCCATTCGTGTTCCTTCGAAAGATTGAATTGAAGTAGTTGAACACAATGTCAGATACTATTTTGGTTTGAAATTTTATTTCCCAGCCTATGAGTCAAATCTCATATGGTTGGGATTACTTTTAATGAAAACTTCAACTATTTTTATGAATGCAGTGTATATCTAATTTACTTTACTATTTCATTTGATTGTTCTTATTTCTTAATTAGAATGCAAAAGATATTTAGACATAGAAGACTGTTCACATAATTATAAACTGATTACTTAAACATGATCAGAAGAATGAGTTTATGTTTTTGAACTATTTTGAAGCTTAAAAATGAAAATAAATCATTCTATCATAGTGAATGATTAGTCTTGAAAAGAGTTATAATTCTTGCCGTTTGGCTGGGTCTATTGTCTGCACTTAAGTGAACTTAGTTGCAATTTAGGATACTAATTTAGCACTTTTAGAACATTGTACAAGAAGATTGGATAGTGCTTAAATATTATTATTTGTTACTTTTAATTTCTTGTGGTAGGGCTGTGTTTGGTGGTCTGGTTGGTGCAGGATTTGGAAAAAGAAATAAAGGAGTGAACGTTTACTGTGGCAAGGAGTTGGACATTTTGCCAAAATGGATGTTGTGGCAATGTCGGAAAGACTGAGTTAACACTCAACGCATGCCAATTTCAGCCCAACTTTACTTTCACCAAAAAGTCGCCTAAAAAATAGGAGAAGATAATATTGGACTGTTTTAAATAAGAATTTAAATTGAGGAGAAGATAGACATGGGTTTTGCGATTTACCCTATGGAAATTGCTATAAAAAGCCAAATGAGGAAACACTAAACGACGAACAAAAAAGCAGGAGAGATGTTTAGACGTGAATAAGTGGTTGGCTACGTAAGGGAAAGAAAGTCAAAGGCATTCCTTCTTAGCCATCACAAGATGTAGTGCTGCCGAAGCGTGCACTAGGCAAGCGAAAGTTGTTTCCTAAAGTTCTTTTGTTATTTCCATTCGTGTTCCTTCGAAAGATTGAATTGATGTAGTTGAACACAATGTCAGATACTATTTTGGTTTGAATTTTATTTCCAACCTATGAGTCAAATCTCATAAGGTTGGGATTACTTTTAATGAAACCTTCAACTATTTTTATGAATGCGGTGTATATCTAATTTACTTCACTATTTCATTTGATTGTTCTTATTTCTTAATTAGAATGCAAATGATATTTAGACATAGAAGACTATTTACATAATTATAAACCGATTACTTAAACATGATCAAGAATGAGTTTATGTTTTTGAACTATTTTGAAGCTTAAAATGAAAATAAATCAATCATCATAGTGAATGATTAGTCTTGAAAAGATTTATATTTCTTGCCTTTTGGTGGGTCAATTGTCTCGCACTTAAGTGAACTTAGTTGCAATTTAGGATACTAATTTAGCACTTTTAGAACATTGTACAAGAAGATTGGATAGTGCTTAAATATTATTTTTGTTACTTTTAATTTCTTGTGGTAGAAATTTGTGTTTGGTGGTCTAGTTGGTGCAGGATTTGGAAAAAGAAACAAAGGAGAGAACGTTTACTGGGGCAAAGAGTTGGACATTTTGCCAAAATGGATGTTGTGGCAATGTCGGAAAGACTGAGTTAACACTCAACGCATGCCAATTTCAGCCCAACTTTACATTTACCAAAAAAGTCTGCCTATAAAATAGGAGAAGATAATATTGGGTTGTTTTAAAAAAGAATTTAAATTGAGGAGAAGATAAACATGGGTTTTGCGATTTACCCTATGAAAAATGCTATATAAAGCCAAATGAGGAAACACTAAATGACGAACTAAAAAGTGGGAGAGATGTTTAGACGTGAATAAGTGTTTGGTTACGTAAGGGAAAGAAAGTCAAAGGTATTCCTTCTTAGCCATCACAAGATGTAGTGCTGCCGAAGCATGCACTAGGCAAGCGAAAGTTGTTTCCTAAATTTCTTTTGTTATTTCCATTTGTGTTCCTTCAAAAGATTGAATTGATGTAGTTGAACACAATGTCAGATAATATTTTGGTTTGGAATTTTATTTCCCAGCCTATGAGTCAAATCTCATAAGGTTGGGATTACTTTTAATGAAACCTTCAACTATTTTTATGAATGCAGTGTATATCTAATTTACTTTACTATTTCATTTGATTGTTCTTATTTCTTAATTAGAATACAAATGATATTTAGACATAGAAGACTCTTCACATAATTATAAACTGATTACTTAAACATGATCAGAAGAATGAGTTTATGTTTTTGAACTATTTTGAAGCTTAAAAATGAAAATAAAGCATTCTGTCATAGTGAATGATTAGTCTTGAAAAGAGTTATAATTCTTGCCTTTCGGCTGGGTCAATTTTGTGCACTTAAGTGAACTTAGTTGCAATTTAGGATACTAATTTAGCTCTTTTAGAACATTGTACAAGAAGATTGGATAGTGCTTTAATATTATTAATTGTTACTTTTAATTTCTTCTGGTAGGGCTGTGTTTGGTGGTCTGGTTGGTGCAAGATTTGGAAAAAGAAACAAAGGAGTGAACGTTTACTAGGGCAAAGAGTTGGACATTTTGCCAAAATGGATGTTGTGGCAATGTCGGAAAGACTGAGTTAACACTCAACGCATGCCAACTTCAGCCCAACTTTACTTTTACCAGAAAAGTCTGCCTAAAAAATAGGAGAAGATAATATTTGGTTGTTTTAAAAAAGAATTTAAATTGAGGAGAAGATAGACATGGGTTTTGGGATTTACCCTCTGAAAAATGCTATAAAAAGCCAAATGAGGAAACACTAAATGACGAACAAAAAAGTGGGAGAGATGTTTTGATGTGAATAAGTTTTTGGCTATGTAAGGGAAAGAAAGTCAAAGGCATTCCTTCTTAGCCATCACAAGATGTAGTGCTGCCAAAGCGTGCACTAGGCAAGCGAAAGTTGTTTCCTAAAGTTCTTTTGTTATTTCCATTAGTCTTCCTTCGAAAGATTGAATTGAAGTAGTTGAACACAATGTCAGATAATATTTTGGTTTGGAATTTTATTTCCCTGCCTATGAGTCAAATCTCATAAGGTTGGGATTACTTTTAATGAAACCTTCAACTATTTTTATGAATGCAGTGTATATCTAATTTAATTTACTATTTCATTTGATTGTTCTTGTTTCTTAATTAGAATGCAAATGATATTTAGACATAGAAGACTGTTCACATAATTATAAACTGATTACTTAAACATGATCAGAAGAATGAGTTTATGTTTTTGAACTATTTTAAAGCTTAAAAATGTTAATAAATCATTCTGTCATAGTGATTGATTAGTCTTGAAAAGAATTATAATTCTTGTCTTTTGGCTGGGTCAATTGTCTGCACTTAAGTGAACTAATTTGTAATTTAGGATACTAATTTAGCACTTTTAGAACATTGTACAAGAAGATTGGATAGTGCTTAAATATTATTATTTGTTACTGTTACTTTATTGTGGTAGGGCTGTGTTTGTTGGTTGGGTAGGTGCAGGATATGGAGAAAGAAACAAAGGAGTGAACGTTTACTGGGGCAAAGAGTTGGACATTTTGCCAAAATGGTGTTGTGGCAATGTCGGAAAGACTGAGTTAACACTCAACGCATGCCAATTTCAGCCCAACTTTACTTTTACCAAAAAAGTTTGCCTAAAAAATAGGAGAAGATAATATTGGGTTGTTTTAAAAAAGAATTTAAGTTGAGTAGAAGATAAACATGGGTTTTGCGATTTACCCAATGAAAAATGCTATAAAAAGCCAAATGAGGAAACACTAAACGACGAACAAAAAAGTGGGAGAGATGTTTAGACGTGAATAAGTGTTTGGCTACGTAAGGGAAAGAAAGTCAAAGGCATTCCTTCTTAGCCATCACAAGATGTAGTGCTGCCGAAGCGTGCACTAGGCAAGCGAAAGTTGTTTCCTAAAGTTCTTTTGTTATTTCCATTAGTGTTCCTTCGAAAGATTGAATTGAAGTAGTTGAACACAATGTCAGATACTATTTTGGTTTGGAATTTTATTTCCCAGCCTATGAGTCAAATCTCATATGGTTGGGATTACTTTTAATGAATCCTTCAACTATTTTTATGAATGCAGTGTATATCTAATTTACTTTACTATTTCATTTGATTGTTCTTATTTCTTAATTAGAATGCAAATGATATTTAGACATAGAAGACTGTTCACATAATTATAAACCGATTACTTAAACATGATCAGAAGAATGAGTTTATGTTTTCGAACTATTTTGAAGCTTAAAAATGAAAATAAATCATTCTGTCATAGTGAATGATTAGTCTTGAAAAGGATATTATTTTAGCACTTTTAGAACATTGAATGAGAAGATTGGACAGTGCTTAAATATTATTATTTGTTACTTTTAATTTCTTGTGGTAGGGCTGTGTTTGTTGGTTGGGTAAGTGCAGGATGTGGAGAAAGAAACAAAGGAGTGAACGTTTGCTGGGGCAAAGAGTTGGAAATTTTGCCAAAATGGATACTGTGGCAGTGTAGGGATGACTGAGTTAACACTCAACGCATGCCAAGTTTAGCCCAACTACATTGTACCAGAAACATCCGGCTAAAAAATAGGAGAAAATAATATTGGCATGTTCAAAAAAGAATTTAAATAGAGAAGAAGATAAACATAGGTTTTTGGATTTTCCCGAGGCGAAAAGCTGTAAAAAGCCAATTGAAGAAACAATAAACAATGAACAAAAAAGTGGGAGAGATCCTTAGGCTAAGTGTTTTGGCTATGTAAGGGAAAGAAAGTTGAAGGCAATCCTTCTTAGCCATAACAAGATGTTGTGCTGCCGTAGTGTGGACTGGGCAAGCGAAAGCTGTTTCCAAAAGTTCTTTTGTTATTTCCATTAGTGTTCCTTCAAAAGACTGAATTGAAGTAGATGAACACAATGTTAGATGATATTTTGGTTTGGAATTTTATTTCCCAGCCTATGAGCCAAATCTCATAAGGTTGGGATTTCTTTCAATGAAACCTTAAACTATTTTTATAGATGTAGGATATATCTAATTTACTTTACAATTTCATTTGATTGGTCTTATTTCTTAATTAAAATGCAAATGATCTCTAGACATAGAAGACTGTTTGCATACTTGTAAACTGATTACTTAAACAAGATCCGAAGAATGAGTTTATGTTTTTGAACTTTTTTGAAGCTTATAAATGAAAATAAACCATTTTATCATAGTGAATGATAATTCTTGAAAAGAGTTATAATTCATGCCTTTAGGCTGGGTCAATTGTCTGTACTTAAGTGAATTTAGTTGCATTTTAGGATATTATTGTAGCACTTTTAGAACATTGCATAAGAAGATTGGACAATGCTTAAATATTATTATTTATTACTTTTACTTTCTTGTGGTAGGGCTGTGTTTGGTGGTTGGGTAGGTGTAGGATGTGGAAAAACAAAAAAAAAAGGGCTGAACGTTTGCTGGGGTAAAGAGTTGGACATTTTGCGAAAATGGATGCTGTGGCAACGTAGGGAAGATTGAGTTAACACTCAACGCATGCCAAGTTCAGCCCAACAACACTTGTACCAGAAAAATCCGAATAAAAAATAGGAGAAAATAATATTGAGTTGTTGAAACAGGAATTTAAATAGAAGAGAAGTTAATAATGGGTTTTTGGATTTGCCCAAAGATAAAGGCTATAAAAAGGAAACCGAGGAAACACTTAACGATGAACAAAAAAGTGGGAGAGATTTTGGGCTAAGGGTTTGGATATGTAAGGGAAAGAAAGTTACAGGTAGTCCTTCTTAGCCATCACAAGATGTTGTGCTGCCGAAGTGTAGCTGGACAAGCGAAAGTTGATTCTAAAAGTTCATTTGTTATTTCCATTAGTGTTCCTTTGAAAGACTAAATTGAAGTAGTTGAACAAAAGTCAGATATTATTTTGGTTTGGAATTTTATTTCCCATCCTATGAGTCAAATCTCATAAGGTTGAGATTACTTTCAATGAAATCTTAAACTATTTTTATGGTGCAGTATATATCTAATTTACTTTACAATTTCATTTGATTGTTCTTATTTCTTAATTAAAATGCAAATGATCTTTAGACATAGAAGACGGTTCGCATACTTATAAATTGATTACTTAAACATGATCTGAAGAATGAGTTTATGTTTTTGAACTATTTTGAAGCTTAAAAATTAAAATAAGATATTCTGTCATAGTGAATGATAATTATTGAAAAGAGTTATAACTCATGCCTTTAGGTTGGGTTAATTTTCTGTACTTAAGTGAACTTAGTTGCATTTTAGGATATTATTTTAGCACCTTTAGAACACTGCATAAGAAGATTGGATAGTGCTTAAATATTATTATTTGTTACTTTTAATTTTTTGTGGTAGGGCTGTGTTTGGTGCTTTTGGTAGGTGAAGGATATGGAGAAAGAAACAAAGGAGTGAACGTTTGCTGGGGCAAAGAGTTGGACATTTTCCCAAAATGGATGTTGTGGCAATGTCGGGAAGACTGAGTTAACACCCAACGCATGTCAGTTTCAGCCCAACTTTACTTTTACCAGAAAAATCTGCCTAAAAAATAGGAGATGATAATATTGGGTTGTTGAAAAAATAATTTAAATAGCGGAGAAGATAAACATGGGTTTTGGGATTTACCCTAGGAAAAAAACTATAAAAAGCCAAATGAGGAAACACTAAATGACGAACAAAAAAGTGGGAGAGACCCTTAGACGTGAATAAGGGTTTGGCTGCGTAAGGGAAAGAAAGTCAAAGGTAGTTCTTCTTAGCCATCACTAGATGCTGTGCTGCTGAAGTGTGGACTGGGCACGCGAAAGCTGTTTCCCAAAGTTCTTTTGTTATTCCATTTGTGTTCCTTCAAAAGATTGAATTGAAGTAGTTGAACACAATTTTAGATAATATTTTGGTTTGGAATTTTATTTCTCAGCCCATGATCCAAATCTAATAATGTTGGGTTACTTTGTAACACCCCAAACCCGGCCCAGACGTTACGACCGAATCCGGCGTGTCACACTGAAGCATTACTATAAAATTCATGTTTTATATAAAATCTTTCTTAGTGTTTAAAGAATGATTTCATTATAAGTTAAAGTGAATGGAAGCTGAGCACCAGGTAGAAAACCAGAAAAGAGGAGGTGAGTCCATCGGACTGCTTAAGTACCAAGCTCCCTTCGGATCCAATCCTAGACATGCACACCACCATTGCCACACTTTAACTTAGTGTATGTTCTTAGGAAACCAAATTCAATTAAGTCTAGTTTAAGGTAAAGTGATTAATTTTGGAAAACGTATTCGTTGCGGAAGTTTTGATTTGTTGTCATGATATTTTAAAATCAATTACTGTTTTTGAAAATGCACCTTAAAACTAATTAGTTTCAGCGATTAAGATAATATCATACCTATTCTAGTAAAACATATTAAAACAATTTAAAATAATTAAAGTGACTTTATTACAGCTTAAAACCCAAATCACAAAAGAAAATGAAAAGATGTCCAATTCTCTAGAAGAAAACCAAATTTGCAGAACGAGTGGCCACTCCGAATCCCTCACAGCTCCAAGCCCACTATGGTTGGGGATTACCTGTGTGGATGAAAATAAGGGGTGAGTTTGGGGAAACTCAGTGTGTAAAGTATCCCAACTAGAGCCCAAATCAGTTCAAGCTTTACTGGGCCTAAGCCCTATTTAAAAATCAGAGCTATTTGGGCCTTAGCCCATAACAATATTAATTTAGGCCATAGCCCCTTACAGTATCAGAGTATACTGGGCCTAGCCCATATTAGTATTAATCTGGGCCGTAGCCCTATTACAAGTCGGGATATATTGGGCCTTGCCCATATTAACACAGTTGGGCCTATTTCAATACAGTTGGCCTACAACAAAACAGTCTCATATGATTAATGCATAATAACCCCATCCAACCCTGCACTTGCCTCCGTCCATCCCTACACTTCCTGTGGGGAATAAATCACCCACGCCATCCCTACACTTACAGTGTTAGCACCGGTTGCAGCACTAACTATAATCCGTAGCAAAGCTGCTTATATTAGAATATGTGGCACAGCCACCAAAACGGGTTCTTCCTCCATAACATAACCCAGATCCCATGCAACAGATATACATGTCATGGCATACAACAAATAGAATCAGAATATCATGCATTTCAGTCAAAATTAACCCTAGAGGTATAACGGTCATTTTGCACCTAGGGGTAAAATGGTAATTTTCATACTTAGGGGTATTTTAGTAAAATTTACTATTCTAGAGTTTACACACATATTATAACCATTAATGCATTAACAGAAACACTTACCAAGCGTTTTTACCGAATTGGGCCCGTTGGCCCACTACCTCGTTTTCGGCCCATTAAGCCCAAATATACCGAAGTGCACGAAATTGCGCACTCTGCACTCTTACCACTTATGATTACCAAAATTAACAAACAGACCCCCTCCCGAGTGCTCGTACGCTCGCAAGTTCACGAATGCCAACTTTTCGGCATTTCAGCTTTTCAGCTTTTGCCGATCTAGTCTATGAGTGGGTGTCGTTTACACACCTATTCTGTAATGATACGTTGACGAGATCCACACACGAGTTTCCTACAATCGAGTTACTAAGACGATAGTCTAAATATAAAAAACAAGCTACGTACAAGACCCCTTACCATATTCGGCCAACAGTGCCTTAAACCCCAAAGTTCTTACCTTTCTGCCAAAAAATGGGTTAGATCTAGATGTCCAACCGAGTTAACCTTCAAGCCCTTCGTTGTACACCCCCTTGTCCATGCTAGCGCATACAAAGCCAAAAGAAAGAGGCAAAGATGCCCTTAGTCCCAACGTTAGCCACCCTTAAGGGTTTTTGGCTTTTTCTTAAACCATGAATAACTAACGAAAGTGATTCGAATACTTACCAATCGTTGTTCTGCCCAAGAGAGTGTTCTTATCTATGATTCTAATCCCGATCTACCGTAGTCAGAAGAGACAGGTTCAAATAGCCAAAGATTTGGCTTCCTACACCACAGATATGAAGGTTTTCGGCTTTTGAAAAAAAAAGAAAAAGGGGTTCGGCTATAGCGAGATTCGGCTTTTGGAAAATAATGAAGAAAGGAAAGTAAGGGAAGAGACAGAGAGAAGATTATGGGTTCTGCTATGGGTAAAAGAAAAGATGAAAGAAAAAGAAAAGGAAAAATATGAATGAAAGAGAGAGGATAAGGGAAATAATATTTGTCAAGGGAAAAATTAAAAAGAACCTAGACCTAGCCGAATTGCCTCTACTTAAGACCCTTGGCCGGCCAACTCTTGCCCCTCAAGAGTCCAACATTCGGCCAACACCAAGTCCTTGATCAGCTCCTAAATTTTCTCCCTTATCTCATCCTTACCCAATCCCTTGATCAGCTCAAACTTTTCCACCAATCAGCAGCATCCTTATCCACCCCTTGCGCCGCTTCAACATGCTGCCAGGAGAGTCCGTATCAGACTCCAACTCCTTCTCCACGCGTGCAGCAAAAACCCAAGCCTTTCGTGCGCGAGGTGAGACTCGAACCCCAGACCTCCGTCCGCCCTTGCGCCTACGTCCGTGCTGCTGGCCACTGCAACACGCTTCTTTCCTTACTAATATACGGTCAAAATTAATTATAAACCTTACTTGCTGAAGCTTTGGTCCGCTTAATAATAAAAGGGGAATTTCGCCTTCCAAGCAACTCAAACATGTGCCCTTGTGGAACTCCTAGCACCCTACTGCTACTGCGCCACAAGCGTCCTTATAGCATAACTCGGTCGCAACTATTCTTAAACCTTACTTTAGTGCAACCTGGCTTCTAAAATAAAAACAAGCCTTTGCGTGCACCAACCCTCGAACCTAGGCACTATACCACACTCCCAGCGCCTCTGCCACTGGACCGAGCTTCCCTTTTGTGTTACCTTTTAACCCCAACTATATATAAGGCTTCCCTGCGTCGTTCCCTGATATAAAGAAAAAATACAACACTTTTGCACATGCTGGGAGTCGAACCCCAACTCTCCTTCCCACTACCTAGCATGCTAACCACTGGGCCAGGTACACTTCTTCATGCCCAGTCTTGCCCAATTTATTTTATAAGCCTTATGCCCAGATTCCCTCTATGAGGCAAAAATTAAAACAATTTTTTTCCTAGAGTTTAAACACCAAAACAACAATACTTTTATAAATATATATATATATATATATATATATATATTCCTATCTAATAATAATAATTATAATAATAATAATTTTATAAATATATCTAAGAATAAAAATTTCAAATATCAATAATATAGTAAATAATAATAATAATTTTCATAACAATTTTTCAAACATACATACAAGAATATTTTCCTAATAATAATAATTTTATCTCATAATACTAATTAAAATTTCATAAAATTTAAAATATCCGTAATAATAAACACAGTAAAAATTTTCTAGTAGTAATTTAATTCAAAATTTTTTTCTTAAACGATAATATTTAAAACTTCTTAATTATTCAGGTTTTCTTCTTTCCGAATCCCAGACTCAAAACCCAGCTCTTCTAGGCCCCAAATTCAGGGTGTTACATACTTTCAATGAAACCTTAAATTATTTTTATGGATGCAATAAATATCTCATTTACATTACTGTTTCATTTGTTTGTTCTTATTTCTTAATTAAAATGCAAATGATCTCTATACAGAGAAGACTATTCGCATACTTATAAACTGATTACTTAAACATGATCACAAGGTTAAGTTTATGTTTTTGAATGATTTTGAAGCTTAAAAATCAAAATAAACCTTTCTGTCATAGTGAATGATAAGTCTTAAAAAGAGTTATAATTCATGTCTTTCAGCTGGGTCAATTGTCTGTACTTAAGTGAACTTAGTTGCAATTTAGCATATTATTTTAGCACTTTTAGAATATTGCAAAAGAAGTTTGGACAATGCTTAAATATTATTATTTGCTACTTTTAATTTCTTGTGGCAGGGCTGTGTTTGGTGGTTTGGTAGGTGCAGGATGTGGAGAAAAAAACAAAGGAGTGAACGTTTGCTGGGGAAAGAGTTAGAGATTTTGCCAAAATGGATGTTGTGGCAATGTTAGGAAGACTGAGTTAACACTCAACGCATGCCAGTTTCAGCCCAACTTTACTTGTACCCAAAAAATCTGCCTAAAAATAGGAGAAGATAATCATTGGTCGTTGAAAAAAGAATTTAAATAGCGGAGAAGATAAACATGGGTTTCTGGATTTACCCTAGAAAAAAAAATCTATAAAAAGCCAACTAAGGAAACACTAAATGACAAACAAAAAAGTTGGGGAGATCCTTAGGCGTGACTAAGGGTTTGGCTACGTAAGGGAAAAAAAGTTTAAGGCAGTTTTTCTTAGCCATCACAAGATGTTGTGCTGCCGAAGTGTGGACTGGGCAAGCGAAACCTATTTCCCAAAGTTCTTTTGTTATTTCCATTAGTGTTCCTTACAAAGATTGAATTGAAGTAGTTGAGCACAATGTCAGATAATATTTTGGTTTGAAATTTTATTTCCAAGCCCATGAGCCAAATCTCATGATGTTGGGATTAATTTCAATGAAGGATGCAGTATATATGTAATTTACTTTACTGTTTCTTTTGATTGTTTTTATTTCTTAATTAAAATGCAAATGATCTCTAGACATAGAAGACTGTTCGCATACTTATAAACTAATTACTTAAACTTGATTAGAAGAATGAGTTCATGTTTTTGAACTATTTTCAAGCTTAAAAATGAAATAAACGATTCTGTTATAGTGAATGATAACTATTGAAACGAGTTGTAATTCATGCCTTTAGGCTGGGTCAACTGTCTATACTTAAGTGAACTTAGTTGCATATTAGGATATTATTTTAGCAGTTTTAGAACATTGCATAAGAATATTGGGTAGTGCTTAAATATTATTATTTATTTCTATTAATTTCTTGTGGTAGGGCTGTGTTTGGGGGTTTGATAGGTGCAAGATGTGGAGAAAGAAACAAAGGACTGAATGTTTGTTGGGGCAAGGAGTTGGACATTTTGCAATAATGGATGCTATGGAAATGTCAGAAAGATTGAGTCAACGCTCAACGCATGCCAGTTTCAGCCCAACTTTACTTGTACGAGAAAAATTTGCCTAAAAAATAGGAGAAGATAATATTGGGTTGTTGAGAAAAGAATTTAAAGAGAGGAGAAGATAAAAATGGGTTTTGGGATTTACCCTGGGAAAAAAACTATAAAAAGCCAAATGAGGAAACACTAAACGACGAACAAAAAAGTGGGGGAGATCCTTAGGCGTGAATAATGGTTTGGCTACGTAAAGGAAAGAAAGTCGAAGGCAGTCCTTTTTAGCCATCAGAAGATGTTGTGCTGCCGAATTGTAACTAGGCAAGTGAAAGCTGTTGCCCAAAGTTCTTTTGATATTTCCATTACTGTTCTTTCAAAAGATTGAATTGAAATAGTTGAACACAATGTCAAATAATATTTTGGTTTGGAATTTTATTTCCCAGCCCATGAGCTAAATCTCATAAAGTTGGGATTAATTTCAATGGAGGATGTAGTATATATCTAATTTACTTTACTATTTCATTTGATTGTTCTTATTTCTTAATTAAAATGCAAATGATCTCTAGACATAGGAAACTGTTCACATACTTATAAGTTGATTACTTAAACATGATCAGAGGAATAAGGTTATGTTTTTGAACTATTTTGAAGCTTAAAAATGAAAATAAACCATTCTATCATAGTGAATGATAACTCTTGGAAAGAGTTATACTTCATGCCTTTAGGCTGGGTCAATTATCTGTACTTAACTGAACTCAGTTGCATTTTAGGATATTATTTTAGCACTTTTAGAACATTGCATAAGAAGATTAGATAGTTCTTAGTTATTATTATTTGTTACTTTTAATTTCTTGTGGTAGGGTTGTGTTTGGTGGTTTGGTAGGTGTAGGATGTGGAGAAAGAAAAAAAGGAGTGAAAGTTTGCTAGGGAAAAGAGTTGTACATTTTTCCAAAATGGATGATGTGGCAATGCTGGTTAGACTGAGTTAACACTCAACGCATGCCAGTTTTAGCCCAGCTTTACTTGTACCAGAAAAATCCAGGTAAAAAAAGGAGATGTAATAGTTCGATTTTGACCCTAGTAGGAATAGTGGTTTCGGGTCCACAAATCTGAGTTAGAAAAATATTTTAATATTATTTTTAGTGCTTATAATATGTTAATTGTCATGTGTGAAAGTTTCATATGAAAATTTGATCGTTTGTGTGCTTAATTTTGAAAAAGAACCTAATCGCTGAAAATGTAAAAGATGTGTTCTATTTGCCAAAGTGCCTATTTACTATGTCTTTATAATTGAGAGGTCCTTATGTTGTTATTTGACCGTTGAACATATAAGTGGATATTAATGGCCTTGATATTAATGTTTTAAATGTTTATAATGCAAGGGTAAATTGGTAATTGATGTATTAATGTTAATTAAATTAAACAAAAAATGAAAATAGTTCATTATATGCTCATCTTGCCCAAAATTGAAGAACAAAAGAAAGAATTAAAGCTCTTAGGGTTTCAGCATGTGTGATTGTGGATTAAGATCAAGAACTAAAGAAAACAGATTTAGATCGGGGAAAGTCGAAAGTAGTCAAGAAGTCGACTCAGTTTGCCCGAATCTGTATGAGGTAAGTCAATATACAAATAAATGTGTTTGAATTGAATTATTATTGCTTATATGGTATTTAATTGTGATGAATGACTATTTGAGCTCAATAAGTGTTATTCAAGAAATCTCCAATAATGTAACAACGTTCGAAAAGCCTCGTATGAGCCATAGGAATAGTTAGGATACATATGTCATGACATAGGATCCAATATGTGTTATCATGTAAGACCATGTCTGAGACGTTGGCATCGACTTATGATTTATGTGTAAGACCATGCCTGGGACATTAGAATAGTATTTGATTTCGTGTAAGACACTGCTTGGGGCAATGGCATCGATATTTGATTACATGTAAGACCACGTCTGGGACGTTGGCATTGTATGAGATTTCTGAGGTATCCGCGTATCCTTATGATTCTGAACAGTTCAACGGGTATTTCGAGAACCGAATGATTATATGAAATGTGTACCTGATTCAGGTATGTTTGAAATTGAGTATCACATTTGATATTGAAAGGAAGTATATGTATCTTTGTGATCAAGTGATTATATGCGACAAAAGTATGAGAAAATATGCTATATGTGCAAATGAATGGGGAATATATGAAATGTATTTGAGCTATGTGGTTTGGGATAGCATTTGACTAAGGAGTATATGGATATTATGATGCTTATATGTTTATATTGTTGAGTTTATTTGTATATGGCTTACTAAGCTTTTGAAAGATCACTTTGTGTGTCTTTCAACTGTTTTATAGATATTGTAGCTACCGAGAGCTCAGGGATCATCGAGGATCATCACCACACTATCAAACTTCATTTTGGTACCTTTTGAAAATGTGTATATTGAAGTATGGCATGTATAGGCTAGAAGTAATTGTATATGTTTCGGTAATGTGTATATCTAGCCATGTGATTTGGCTTGGTTTTGGTAATAAATAAGAATGAGGTTTTGTTATGAAATATGTGATGCAATGTTGTCTTTATGATATGTTCTTGAATGGAAAAAAGAATTGGTCAATTTGGTAAGTTTTGATATGTGCCTATTATGGAATTTGGTAAGAATTTGGCATGAGATTTGATTGTGTGATTAGAGATAGATTATGAAACCTATGTTTTGGTATGATTTTAGTTTAGGGTTTGGGTATGTTTCAGTTTATATATTGAGTATGAAATGGATGAATAATGTTATGGCAGGAATGGTATATGTTTTCGTTAAGAAATGGTTGAGAATTTGGTATAAAATGATGTGGTTTTGATTCTTGTAGGGAGGACCCTTAAAGGGGTCGCAAATTGGCCTTGTAAATGGCCTATTTTTGCCCACACGGGTAGGGACATGGGCGTGTGTCTCAACTGTGTTACTCGAAGGCCATTTTGAAATGAGCCTCGATAGACCACACGGTCTCACACACGAGTGTGTGCTAGGCCATGTGGCCAAGTCAGTTTCGACCACGGGCTAGACACACAGGCATGTGGTCAGCCGTGTGACCCATGTCAGCAGCCTCCCTAATTTTCACACGGCCTGGCACACTGGCGTGTCTTGTGGCCGTGTGGATAAGTCAGTATGTATGCCTTGTTTTGACACGGCCTAGACACACGAGCTTGTCTAAAGCTGTGTGAGGCACACGGCCTATTCACACGGGCATGTGACCTGTACAACATTGAAAACTGTTTAAGTTTAGAAAAATTTTTGTATGCATTCTGTAACAGTTCCGGTTTTGACCCCAGCCGAAATAGTGATTTCAGGACCACAAATCTAAGTTAGAAAAATATTTTTATATTATTTTCTATGCCTATTATAAGCGAATTGACATGTATGAAAGTCTCGTGTGAAAATTTAACTATTTATGTGCTTAATTTGCAAAAATGATCTAATTGCATAAAATGTAAAAGCTGTGTGCTAGATATTAGAAGTGCTTATTTGACTTGGCTTTATAATTGAGAGGTCCTTATGTCGTTATTATGCCCTTTACTTAGTTAATGGACATATATGGCCTTATTTCAAAGGATTTTTATATGTATAAATAAAGGGTAAAATGGGTATTTGTTTAATAATTATTAGTTAAATAAAACAAAGCATAAAATGAAGCCATATTCATCTTGTTCATACCGAAATTGAAGAAAGAAAAGCTAGGTTTTGTGTTTTAACATTCGGCACATTGGAAGCTTAATTCGGGTATATGTTTTGCTCGGTTTTTAATAATTTCTACGTTTTTGTAATCGTTGCTTCAAATACTATCAAACCCATGCCTCAATTTCTGATTTTGATGATAATTTTGAAATGTCCCATTGATGAAGCTATGAGCTTTGTGATGTTAGTTGGTGAATTATGAAAGCTTGATGTTGGGTTTACATGTTTTTATCTTTGAATTTTTGATAAAATTGAGTAATTTGGGCTAAATTGGAAAAATGTTATTTTGAGGGACAAAAAAGTGAAATAAATGAAATGTATGGACTTGTATGAGGGCTAGGAGAATTTGGCCAAGCATGAGTATAAGCAAATTATGTGTATTTTGTGATTTTGTGATTTAGGGACTAAAGTGTCGAAATGCGAAAATGTGAGGGCTATTTCGTAAAATTCCCTAAATATGTGTATATGGATTGTTTTGAATTATTTGCTGAATAAAAGGGTTAATTTTGAATACATATAGATCAAGAAAAGAGGAATTTGGATTTAGACCGAGGGAAGTCGAAGATTGCAGAGTAAACAGTCCAAGTCGACAATTTTGGGTACGAGGTAAGTTCATACTTAAAACATGATGTTAAGTATATTTTGATGTTTTGATTATATATATTGTATATATGTTTGGTTTGGATGAATATAATGATAAATCAATAGTATTTGGCACTAAGTGTGCAATTTAAACTAGCTTCGGATATATGGGGCACTAAGTGTGCAATACCGACTTAGCTTCGGCTAATTAAGATGGCACTAAGTGTACGGAATCGTTCTAGCTTTGGCTAACTGTAACACCCCTTACCCGTATCCGAAGCCGGGATAGGGTTTGAGGCGTTATAGGACTTAAATATTCACAAACATGCAAAACAAAGCCATAAAATTTCATCCAAATTAAAACTTTTCAAACAAATGTAGATCGTTCCTTATATAGGCCTTCGAGACCTAAAACATACATCGGGGTGGTTCGGGACTAAATTGAGGACTTTAGAAAGCTCTGGGAAAACTTAGAGAAATTTTCATGAAACAGGGTCACACGCCCGTAGGGATATAGGGATACGTTCGTGTGTCTTCAACACGCTTGTGTCCTCAGGCCGTGTAACTCTCTGTTTATGACATCAGCAAAACAAACTGATCCACACGGCCAAGCCACACGCCCGTGTGCTAGGCCGTGTCCTCCATACAGCTGAGACACATGGTTGTGTCATTGCCCGTGTAGCCAAAACTTAGGCTATTTTCCAAGCATTATGTTGTCTTTATTTCTTTCCCATACTTATACACATTATAGACACACCTTATAACATCAATTTAATGGTTAATCATCCTTTAGTAAAATTCCGTTAAAGCATTTACATGTCGTCATACATGTGTTTATTACCTATACTCATGTTACACCAAGTTAGACATTCCAATTCACATTCTACAATTTTCGATATTCAATCATTATCAACTTACTACCATGCCACACATTCATTCCATGGCCACGACCACCTCGAATGGTCTTAGAGCATTCATCATGTACATATGTTATACTAATCATTCATAACAACCAATTATAAACACATCACAAACATTAATACATAGCAAGAATAATTAGGCTTACAAGCCATAACCATTTAAGTCACATCTCATGGCCTGTAACACCCTGAATTTGGGCCTAGAAGTTTTGGGCCTTGAGCATTGGAGTGGTTAAAGGCAGCTTATAATATTTTGTTGTGCATGTAAATTTCGCTAATGAAGGCTTGTTTTAGTGGTTAAATATGTTGAGAAGTGTTGGAGAAGTCCCGGTTTAAACACGGACTCTAGCAAAAAATTTTGGTTTAAGGTGAATCAAACCACAGGTGTAGTAGGTAGGCCTTAAGAATATTGTTGGAGATATTGTGACACAAAAGCCTTGTGGTCTAGTGGCAAAGTAGCGCCACATAAGAGGGAGGAAGGTTGCGTTATAGAGGTGGCAAGGAGGTCCAGGGTTTGAAACTCATGGCAAGCGAAGAGCATTTATTTTGCTAACAAGGGGTGGCAAGAGCTGGTGTTGAATTTAAACTCTGATAATGGAGGGATCCCACATCGGGAAGCTAACATAAGAGTGGATGTGAAGCTGGCTTTAAATAGAGGGAACCATGAGGAGAGTAAAGGCACCTTTCTTGGCTGATCCCTTTCGCTGTATGGCGTGCTCGTTTGGGTTGGGCGTCGGCTAAGAGTGCTTGGAGCGTGGATTAACTCCAGTCTCCTATCAGGTGTGTATTTCTTACTACTCTAGCTGTAGGATGGCTACTTCGGGCCGCGATGGGCCGAAAGGGGTCATGTGGGCCTAATGGGCCTACAGGCCCAATTGGATAAGTTATTTGATTGTGTAGTAAATATTGGGCTAGCCTAGGTGAATCTCATATTTATGGCTAGATTTGGGCTAAAAGGGCCACACGAGCGTGTGGGCCCATTTAGGTCGAGAATAGGCTTTAGGCCCATTTGTATTGTTATCCATGTTTAGAATACTTTAGTTTACCAATTATTGAAATGCCCTCGACTTGTAAAATTACCATTTTACCCTCGATTTACAGAATTACCATTTTACCCTCAGTTTACAGAATTACTGTTTTACCCTCGATTTACAGAATTACCGTTTTACCCTCAGTTTACAGAATTACTATTTTATCCTCGATTTACAGAATTACTGTTTTCCCTCGCCATGTAATTACTATTTTACCCTCGATTTATAGAATTACCGTTTTACCCTCGGCCATGTAATTACTGTTTTACCTTCAATTTACGTAATTACCAAAATACCCTTGGTTTATAAAATCACCAAAATACCCCTAATTTGTAAAATTACTAAAATACCCTTGGTTTACAAAATTACCAAAATACCCTGGTTTGTAAAATTACTAAAATACCCTTTGTTTATAAAATTACGAAATACCCTTGTAGGGTAGAATTACCATTTGCCCCTAGGGTGTTAAATGACTATTTTGCCCTTGTGGGCAAGTGGTGACTTGGACGGTGTGATATAGAAAACTTTGGAGGAGCAATGAGGCTTGGAGTATCAACTTGGATAAGCTTGAATCGTATTATTGGACCCCGTGAAGGTAAGCAACTTATGGTCAATAAGGGTTCTTTGGCGAATAAGGTAGGGTGGATTTTGAGTTTGTTAAGCATAACTTGTATGCTAAAAATGGTGATGAATAATTGTAGGACATCGTAAGGGATCTCAGTAGCAGTCGTCGCGAAACAGGTGTGTACCGAACACCCTTTCTTAGTTCAATTCGGCAAAAGCCGAAATGCTGAAATTCCGGCATTTCATGGTCATATGAGTATGCGAATGCTCTCAAGGCATAGAGTAATTGTTAGATCTGGCACCGCAAGGTGGTAAGCACGTTCGCGTGACGTTTTGGCGTATTTCGAAAAAAGGGGCTCGATGGGCTAAAATTAGGCCCAATGGGCTTACAGACCAATATGGGTAAGAGATGGGAAAATTAGCCTGTTAGGTAGATGGTGGAATCAAACTGCATAAAACTGATAAAAATTACTGATTTAGCTTGTGTAGTAGCGTAGATCACGAAATTACCCCTAAAGAGCAAAATTACCGATATACCCTAAGGGTTTAAATTGGCTGAACTGCATGATTGATCAATGTTGTATTTTACATGATATGCTTTTATTAATATCTGTTGCATGGGGTTGGGGTATTAATAGAGGAAGTACTGAAAGTGGTTCATCCACGTACTGGAGGCTTTGCCTCAATCGATGAATTTGAGTGCGTTGTCGCAAGCTGTGTGTGTGTAGGGTGGGTGGGTTGAGATATTCCCCACAAGTGTGTGTAGGGGTGATGCAGGCGGTGTAGCGGTTGGTGGGTTGAGTAGTCTCCCAGATGGGCTTGCATTCATTATTATTGTTGTTATTCATGTTCTTGAACTGGGCCTTTGGGCCATCTTGTTATGTAAAAGGGGCTAAGGCCTTGCTACTGTATTCTGAAAAGGGCTTCGGCCTACTGTGTACTATTATCTGAATAGGGCTTAGGCCCAATGGGCTCGAGCTGAATTGGGCTTTGGATGGGCTTCTGTATACACTGAGTTTCCAAACTCACCCCCCTTTCCTTAACCTTGCAGGTGAGCCTTGATGTGGGGACTTAGGCCGGAGAGGATTCAGAGTGGCCACGGTGATCATCTTTGGGCTTTTGAATAAGTGTTGGTTTTCATTTAATTTCCTTTAATTATTATTTATTTTTGGGTTGTAATAAGGCCAATTTTAACTTTCCTTTTATTTCTTTTCGGAATTATTTTAATTTTAATAACTTTAAAAATTGGTTAATAATTATTCAAATGGGCTAGACTTAGGACGTGTTTTCAAAATGATACTTGTTTTCAAAATATCTCAGCACCACGATTAATCGATTTATCAAAGACGTCCACTTAAACAAATTTAAACTCGATATAACAAAGTGTGGCTATGGTTGTGGGCATGTCTAGGATTGGATCCAATTAAAGAGCTTGGTACTTAGCGACCTTCATGGCTCACCTCCTCTGTCTCGGATACCTACCTGGTGCCCAGCTTCTATACACTTTGTTAACTCAACAAAATATATGGTTTTAAAACACTAAAACGGAACGTGGGTTTTCAACTCCAATGTGGCACGTCAGATTAGGTCATAACGTCTTGGCTGGGTTTGGGGTGTTACATGGCCATATACAATAAATCAATATAAGCCGATACATTTGGCTAATCACAATAACATCTAACATAAAAACTAGTCCTTATACATGCCACTCAATTGAAAGTATTTAATACACATCTGACAATACTTCGGAGTTGTTGGCTTGATAGTGTGATACTGTCTCCGACGGTCTCCAACCCTAAGCTGACCTGAGAACACTAAGGAAATGGAGAGGAGGGAGTAAGCTTAAAGCTTAGTAAGTCCATATGAAAATAATAAGAAAATTATCAACATGATTCCATGAAAATGTAATCATAATTAAACTTTTGCTGATTTTTTGGTCATACTATTTTCTCGAGTCAAAGTTACTAATTTATTTATCTGGATCTACGAAACTCAAAATTAAGATCCGTTAATTTTTTATAAAACTAGATTCATATATCTTATTACCATAAAATTTTCAGAATTTTTGGTATAGAAAATAAGTACATTTTATTCATTAAAGACACCCCTATTTCGCTGTCTGATAGTTCCAACCCCTCTGCACTAAAAATTATTTATCTCATGGTACGGGATTCCAAATTAAGGACCGCTAATTTTCCCAGAAACTAGAGTCATTGAGGATTTTAACCATGCAAATTATGACTCACAATTATTTTTTTTACAACTTTTAATGATTTTCCTAAATTAGAATAAGGGATTCCAAAATCATTCTGACCCTGTCTCACAAAAATTCAATTATCACAGAACATGAAATTCTTTTGCCTTCACCGTTTCTTTTATGAGAAAATAAATCATTAAGATTTAATTTCATATCTTATTCAACCTATAATTCAATTTCTACCATTTTTGGTGATTTTTCAAAGTCACACAACTGCTGCTGTCCAAAATTGTTTTATTACAAAATTTCACTTTTACATAATTTCACTTACTCCATTCTATCTTACCAAAAGATTCGCTCAACTATCGAGCACATTGCTCACAACTTTTCACATAGATATATTTGAAATTATTCATCACATAGTCATGTACATATGTATTTTCACTTAGTAAATTTCCCATTGAACTCATCGAAATAAGAACAGATACCCAATGGCCTGTTCATATACCATCCTTGTAACCGAAGCTCTCTGGTACGCATAGTAGCATGCACTTAGTACTACACATGTGACCTATCAATCTGGTACACGTAGGAGTCTACACTTAGTACTACACACGTGACTTAACCATCTGATACACGTAGTAGCCTGCACTTAGTAATACACACGTGATCGAAGTTAACAGGTACGCATAGTAGCCTGCACTTAGTACTACACATGCGACCTATCAATCTAGTACACGTAGTAGCCAGCACTTAGTACTACACACGTGACTTAACCATCTGATACACATAGTAGCCTGCACTTAGTACTATACACGTGACTCGCAATGGATCATTTGTATCTCTTTTATTTCGAAGGTTTAATCGGGAAATTCTTCACTTTTCAACATTTTACTAACTCATTCTTAGTCAATTCTAATTCGTAGTTTACATCAGTTGATCATTCTATAGGCAGCCACATCTCATATAATAACAAAAGATAATAGCATAAAAGGAATTGGAATATTATTTACATACAAACTTACTCATTTCAAAGAAACATCATATTCCATCAAACTTCCAAACCTTTACCAGGCGTACTCGAATTGTGGCTTCATTCACTTAGCAATATCTCATAATCACATGGCATTGCAACATTTCATCATAATAGCAAAACATCAAGAACATGTTATATCATCAAAATAATCATATAATATCACATTATTCTCATATATATACTTACAACTTGTGTAATATTGAAGCATTATCATTCAAATACAATATTGCATTATTAAAATCACATGAAGTTACCTTGGGTTCGAGTACGACTATATATTCTGATTTAGTCCATAATCTCATTCATTTCCAATCTATGCCTGAATCTCATTTTCCTTGATCTATAATATCACATTTAGCTTACTAATTAGTCACATTGTTCATATGGGTCCAAAAATCATACTTTTACTAATTTGCATTTTGACACCTAAACTTTCACATATTTTCACTTTGGCCTCTAGACTCGTAAAATGATTTTTTTCACTTTCCTTGCATTTTAAGCCTAGCCGAATTATTTTCATAATTGTAGCAGCCCCTAATTTCCACTAAATCACACTTTTATGACAAATTTTGTAACTTTTACAAAACGGTCTTTTTTGACAATTTCACCGAAAATCACTTAGTAAAAGTCGTTTATTACACACCGAGCATTCATATTCTACCATTATAAATAAAAAACATGCATGTCATCCATGGGTAAATTTTTAAACACAAACCCTAGCTCAAAATATTGGTAGAAATGAATAGATCTTGTTACGAGGATTTCAAAAACATAAAAATCATTAAAAATGGGGCTAGAACGGACTTACAATCGAGCTTGGAAGCTTGAAAAACCCTAGCTATGTCTTCTCCATGCAAGTTTCATCCATGGGGTAGAAGATGGACAAAAAATGGCTTTTAATTTTGTTTTTAATTCATTTTAATTACTAGATTACGAAAATGCCCCTAACTTAAAAATATTCTATTTCACCCATTTCATGTCCATTTTTGTCCAAAAAATTATCCAATGGTCTCATTACCATTTAAGGACCTCCAATTTAAAATTTTATAACAATTAGAAACCTCTAACATGTAGAACTCAACTTTTACACTTTTTACAATTTAGTCTTTTTGACCAAATTGAGTGCCCAAACGTCAAACTTTTCGAACAAAATTTTCATGAAATCATCTCGTGAAATTTTAGACCATAATAATATAATAAAAAAAATTTTATTGTGTCAAATTTGTGGTCCCGAAATCACTGTTTCGACTAGGCCCTAATTCGGGATGTTACACTAACTGTTACAGCACTAAATGTGCGGATGTTCAAAGCACGAATAATTTACGAAAAGTCTTAAAATATTTAAATGAAAGGTGAGAATGAAAGTGAATAAGTACGTAAGATTCAAGTATGTACGATACCTATGTGGTAGATGATACTATGTATGTAAAGCTCATTGGTTTGGTATGAACATATGGACAGTGTTGGTATAGATTTGATAGATGATTTGAGAATTTGTAAGTACTTATGTATTGATGATTTTGGTACGAGCTTACTAAGCTTTTGAAAGCTTACTTTGTTTGTGTTTGCATTGTTTTATAGATATCGAAGCTACTGCAAGCTCAGGGATCGTCAAGGATCGTCACCACACTATCGAACCTCATTTTAGTATTTTGAAATTGTATATTTTGAATTATGGCATGTATAGGCTAGTAGTTGTGGGATTATGTTTTGTGATGTATATATATTTAGCCATGTAATTTGGCTAGTTTATGTTTGAACTTATAGTTTGATAATGGTATATAATATGTGATGCCAATGTTCAATTTGGTATGTTTTGGTTGGTTAAAAGAGATGGTAAAAATAGCAAGTTTGGTAAATTCATAGCTTATGTTTGAATGATGCATTGATCTCTGGTTAGGTATGATGTTAGTTTAAGTTTTTGCATAGATTGAGTGATGAATTGAGAATGGAAATGATTGGTAATGTTTTAGTATAAATGATGAATGTTTTGGCATAAATTTGGCTGAAATGATGGTGCATATATGCTTGTTTCTTTGCTTGTAGGTTGACCCAAATTTGGAGTGGTAAATTGGCTATTCAAATGACCTATTTTTGTCCACATGGGTAGAGACATGGGTGTGTATCTCATCCATATGTGACACACGGCTATGTTGCACGATCGTGTGTCCCTTGGGGTACCCTACAATTGTAAGTCAAGCCCGAACACGGCCAAAGCACATGGGCGTGTGGCTAGCCATGTGGCCCAAGTCAGGCTCGACCACGGCCAAGGCACACGGGCTTGTCTTATAGCCGTGTGAGCAAGTCAGTAGCTATGCCATGTTTTGCCATGGCTTAGACACACAGGGTGTCTAAGACCGTGTGAGGCACACGGCCTATTCACACGGGCGTGTGACCTTTTAAAAGTTGAAAATTTTTATAAGTTCTGAAACTTTTATATGTTATCAATTTAGTTCCGAATGCATGTTTAAGTATCGTATGCTTGATTTTATGTTTTTAATGAATGTGAATGAATGACATTTATTGTAATGATTTCATATTTGATATACGAATATTTTGAATTGTGTTGTGGGTTAAGTAATGCCTCTTAATGTATTCCGACGATAGTTACCGGTTAGGGGTGTTACACATTTAGTTTAGTCCCGACCCCTTTCTAAATCATGTTTAAGGTCTCATTGACCTAAGTAAGGGACTTTGTAATGATATATGAATATGTGTGAATGATGCTTGTGAATTTAATTGAGAAATGTTCTGATTTGTCCGGTAATGCCTCTGAACCCTAGTCCAGTGACAGATACGAGTTAGGGGTGTTACAGGAGAAGATAAAATTAGGTTGTTGAGAAAAGAATTTAAATAGAGGAGAACATAAACATGGGTTTTGGGATTTTCCCTAGGATAAAAGCTATGAAAATCCAACTAAGGAAACACTGAACGACGAAAAAAAAAGTGGGAGAGATCTTTAGGCGTGAATAAGGGTTTGGCTATGTAAAGGAGAGAAACTCAAAGGCAAGTCCTTCTTAGCCATCACAAGATGTTGTGCTGCCGAAGTGTGGACTGGGCAAGCGAAAGCGGTTTCCCAAAGTTCTTTTGTTATTTTCGTTAGTGTTCCTTCGAAAGATTGAATTGCAGTAGTTGAACACAATGTCAGGTAATATTTTGGTTTGGAATTTTATTTCCCAGCCCATGAGCCAAATCTCATAAGTTTGGGATACTTTCAATGAAACCTTAAACTATTTTTATGGATGGAGTATATATCTAATTTACTTTACTGTTTCATTTATCGTTTTTATTTCTTATTAAAATGCAAATGATCTCTAGACATAGAAGACTATTTGCATACTTATAAACTAATTACTTAAACATGATCAGAAGAATGAGTTTATCTTTTTGAACTATTTTGGAGCTTAAATGAAAATAAACCCTTCTGTCATAGTGAATGATAAGTCTTGAAAAGAGTTATAATTCATGCCTTTAGGCTGGGTCAATTGTCTGTACTTAACTGAACTTAGTTGCATTTTAGGATATTATTTTAGCACTTTTAGAACATTGCATAAGAAGATTGGATAATGCTTAAATATTATTATTTGTTACTTTTAATTTCTTGTGGAGGGCTGTGTTTGGTGGTTTGGTAGGTGTAGGATGTGGAGAAAGAAACAAAGAAGTAAACGTTTGTTGGGCAAAGAGTTGGATATTTTGCCAAAATGAATGCTGTGGCAATGCCAGGAAGACTGAGCAACGCATGCCAGTTTGATCCCAACTTTACTTGTACCGAAAATCCGCCTAAAAGTAAGAGAAGATAATATTCGGCTGTCGTAAAAAGAATTTAAATAGAGGAGAAGATAAATATGGGTTATGGGATTTACCCTAGGAAAAAAGCTATAAAAAGCCAACTGTAGAAACACTAAATGTGGAGCAAAAAAGTGGGAGAGATCCTCAGGCGTGAATATGGGTTTGGCTACGTAAGGGAAAGAAAGTTGAAGGCAGTCTTTCTTAGCCATCACAAGATGTTGTGTTACCGAAGTGTGGACTGGGCGAGCGAAAGCTGTTTCCCAAAGTTCCTTTGTTATTTCTATTAGTGTTCCTTCAAAAGATTGAATTAAATTTGTTGAACACAATGTCAGATAATATTTTGGTTTGGAATTTTATTTCTCAGCCCATGAGCCAAATCTCATAAGGTTGGGATTACTTCTATTGAAACTTAAACTATTTTTATGGATGCAGTATATATCTAATTTACTTTGCTGTTTCATTTGATTGTTCTTATTTCTTAATTAAAATGCAAATAATCTCTAGACATAGAAGGCTATTTGCATATGTAATGCCCTCACACCCGAGACCATCGCCAGAGTCGAGCTTGAGGTGTTACTAAACTTAATTCATTAATTTAACAGCTCAAACAATTTTTTTTTAAATTTCCGGGCAAGCTAGCCAACTACATCGCAGTTGATTAAAATTTCATATCTTGAGTTTCAAAACTTGAAATTAAGATCCGTAAATTTTTCCTGAAACTAGACTCATATATCTATTTACTAAATGTTTTCTAGAATTTTTGGTCAAGCCAATTAGTACAGTTTATTAGTTAAAGTCTCTTCTGTTTCAGGGTTCGACTACTTTAACCCATGTGTATTACGAATCAGATATCTCCCTGTACAGAGTTTCAATTACTATGACGTTTGTTTCTTATAAAACTAGACTCAATAAGGATTTCAAAAATGTAAGATAAAACTCCTAATTGCTTTTTTACAATTTATAGTGAATTTTTAATGTCAAAACAGGGGATACAGAGATCACTCTGACCCTGTTCCACCAAAACTTAAATATCTCACAAAATATAACTCATATACCTGTTTTGTTCCATCCATATGAAAATAGACTCATCAATATTAAATTTTATAACTTACTCATCATTTAATTCCATTTCTACTATTTTTAGTGATTTTTCAAATTTACATCACTACTGTTGTCAGATTCTATTTTATGGCAAATTTTACTTTACTATAGATTTTCTTGGACTAAATAGCATTTTAAACATACATAACATCAAATATGACTTAGATTGGCCATTCCAATTGTCGAAACCTCTTTTTTAAAAAAAAGGGAGGTTTTCTTTAAAAAACGGGAGTCGCCACCAACCTTTTTAAGTGTGATTGGATCACCTTATAAAAACATTTTGGTCTACGAAATTGTAAGAAAACAGGTTCGGGAGTCGGTTACGTACGAGGAAGGGTTAGCACCCTCGCAATGCCCAAAATTGGTACCAAATTGAATAGCTTTGCTTAATTTCAAAATTTGAAAGAATTTAGAAATAAGATTTCTTTTTTTAAAAAACCGTAATAATTTAAGTTGAAAATCAATATTCCTTCGCTTTGAAAGAGTACGAACATCACATCCAGCATGATTGGACACGATATTCCTAAATTTTCGTAACTGAAATCATCTTGTGATTTACAAAATTTATTTAAAAGGATGCTTTTAGACATTTAGACAAACGGGAAATTGCAATCCCAGCATGTTAGGGCACTACTTCACGAATTCCTAAATACCAAAAACATTGCCTTACTTTTTTAAAATTCTTTTGGATTAAATGAAATATGAATTTTATGACTATGATGTATTTAATATATTACAAGGTATCGATACTAAATAATATAAACTATATGATACATACTTTAACAATTCATGCAAGTATAACATAAAAATGGTAAATAATGACATAGATTTCATTATCATTTCATGCCGATATAATCATAAAAATAATGAACATAACAATATAAATTACAATATATAACAATATTTTATGCACAAATAATCAACTTTCATGTAAACGTGATAAACAATAAATAACATAAAAACAAATAGTTGGTGAGATAACATTAACATACTAAAAATATTAAATAAATACAACAAGATACAAAAATAATAAACAAAATATGAACATATAAATCAAAAATAAAGATAAGAAAACAAATACAATTTAAAAAATAGATGAAGTGTTAAAAATAAAATATTTAAAACAATGTATAAATGATAAAGGAGAATTTTAGAAATAATTAATATATATATAAAAACTACATGATATAATAACTTAATATATAAAAATAATGTATTAAATAGGAACAAAATTTTATAATGAATTTT
The DNA here is from genome assembly GCF_025698485.1 of Gossypium arboreum. Taxonomy (NCBI): domain Eukaryota; kingdom Viridiplantae; phylum Streptophyta; class Magnoliopsida; order Malvales; family Malvaceae; genus Gossypium; species Gossypium arboreum. The sequence continues at coordinate 44,957,557 of NC_069073.1, forward strand.
AGAGTATTACATACTAAATTTTTGTTGATGATATAAAAAATATTTAATAAATTTTTTAAGATTATACCTAATAAAAATAATAGATACCTATATAATATATAATAAAATATAATGAATAATATATATAATAAAATGTATAAATCAAAATATATATAACAAAATGTAAATAATATAATAAATAATAAAAATAAAAATAATATATATAATAAATTTTTTACATTTATAAATAATGTTTATGGTAAAATAAATAAAATATATAATATTTAAAATAAATAAATTATAAAAATTTAAAAAGGATTAAAATAAAACAAAAATAAAACTCTAGAGCTAATTTTAAAATGATAAAAGGAAATTTGGACCCAATTGAAACACGTGCTAAAATCTGAGGGATTCACTGGGCAATTTGACCCTATTCCCAAAACGACGTCGTTCCCAAAATAGGCCTTATTATAACAGCAAGGACTAAATTAAAACAAGAATAAAAATCTAGGGCAAAATTATAATAAAAATAAAATGCAATTATAAATTTTAAAAATGCGGAAGGGCCCATTGGGCAATTTGCCCATTTGCCAAAAAGCGGATCTTCCCCGGGTCACGGGTCAATGCGCGAATCTTCGGCCTTGAAACGACGCTGTTTTGAAGCTTATCGTTTTAAGCAAAACGACACCGTTTCCATGAGGCTATATAAGCCAAATTTAACCCCAAAAATTCATTTTAACCTGGTTTTTTAAAAAAAAACTAAAGAATTCTCTAAAAGGGGACGGAGAGCAGACCCTCGGAGCTTCGTCGAGCCTCTGTCATTGGGCACCCAAGCTCCCACGCGCCGCCACCGACTCCGCCATGTATGGCGGTCGGGATTCGAAAAGTTTCACTTCTTACAGCGAATAGAAAGGTAATTCTCCTTTTTTTATTTCTTAGTTTCTTTTTATACGTATATATTCTGAATAAAAGAAAAGAAAAGAAAAGATAAAACCAATCACCTCTGTTTCTTCGATAAACTGCTGTATTTTTGTTGTATATGTGCATATAATAAAAAACCCGTAGTCTTCCATCGTTCTTTATTATGGCTTTTATAGCCACTGAAAAAATATATTTACAATCTTGATTTTATTTCTTGCTATATTTGTTTCGTCTCTGTTGTTTCTTTCCCTTTTTGTAGGTAACAGCGAGAAATCTGACGGTGAATGCACTGGCGTCGATTCGTGCGCCGATTACGGCGTGATATGGAGTCAGAGTCACGACGCTAATGAAGCCCGCTGGAACGGCGCGAGACGAAAGGGCGTGACGCTTGGGGTACTTGCGGCGTGAAGTTTCTGGAAACCCTAGGATTTCCAGATTTGGTTTAGGCATTAGGCCTCGCTAGTTTGGGTTTGGTTTGGGTATTTGGGCTGTTGGGTTTTAGGTGTAATCGGGTATAGGGTTAATGGGTCCTTTAGGCTATGTAAATGGGCTAACAATTTTGGGTTTTGTAAATGGACTATAAAACTTTTATTAATTTATTTAATTTTTGTTTCTGTTTTTATTTATTTATTTTATGGGCCCGGGCAAATTTTGGCTATTACACCAATGGCTAATCATTTACAAACCCTTTTCTTGCCAAATGATAGCCATATCATAAGATCATTTACACAAAGTGAGTATTTTGCCATACATGCCACATTCAAAACACACAAGCCATTTTACCAATTTAGGCCTTCGGATAGTGTGGATGAATCTTCGACCTATCTCGATTCTCAAGCTGGCTTGTCAACAACTACAATGAATGAAAAGGAGGGAGTAAGCATAAATGCTTAGTAAGTTCACATGCAAATAGCAAGTAACATAATCATAAAATTCCAAATAAAACATCATTTGCATAAACAACACCAAGACATTCATGTTTCATTTGCATTTAATATCTTTCTACGATTTCACCATACCAAGTTCTCAACTCGAGGATTTAAGCACATACCTGTCAAATTTTCTCATTCATCACACTTACCAATATGTCACATTCGTTTTAGGCATTCTTCTCATTCACTTAAGATTCACCCGTTGAACACATCGGTATATAATTTGAATACGCGGATTTCATGAACGTAAGTGCCATACCCACAGCTAGACAAACTCAATAGCCTGCAGAACTTATGTAGCCAAGCTACCATGTAACCTGCCCATAAGTGAACTCAGAATCAACTCAACGAGCTCGAGCGTTCGCATCCATAAGTGAACTCGGACTCAACTCAATGAGTTCGGATGCCTAGTTTCATCTCACGAACTCGGACTCAACTCAACGAGTTCGGAACTCAAGTCTCCTAGTGACATGTCACTTGTTTTCTAATCTATTCCTAAGGTTCAAACGGGCTTTTTCGTTGATCTCACATCTTTGCCGTCTTCCACGGAATATCAAAACCGATACTCGGTGATAGTTCATACTCATCAAGTAATTCACATAATTAAATATTATTCATCAATAACCACAAAACATAACATTTCATGATAATAATAAGCATCATATCATATAAACAATATTAAATTGCTTAAAATGACAATTATGTTACTACATTTACACATGAACTTACCTCGATACAAAATTATTAGTAATCGAGCCTATTCTTCGTAAACTTTATTTTTCACTCGATCACGACTTGAATCTCGTTTCTCTTGATTTATAATGCCAAATTAATCTTATTTAATACATACATTCATCAAAACAACATTTAATACGAATTTTAGCAAAATTACATTTTTGCCCCTAAACTTTTGCATAATTACACTTTTGCCCCTAGGCTCGAGAATTAAACTTCATCCCTTATCCTTATGTTTTATGACATGCTGATCATTTTTCCCTTCTATGGAAACATCAAATTCACACTCTAACATGTACTTATGGCTATTAGGTATTTTTACCGATTACGACCTTTTACTCATTTTCGCTTAAAACCGAGTAGCAAAAGTTGTCTAACATAATTTAAAACCTCATATTCTATCATAAAACACCAAAATACACAAATTTAACCTATGGGTATTTTTCCAAATATGAGCCCTAGGTTGAATTATTGCTAGCATAAGTTAATTCGAGCTACCGAGATTTCAAAAACATAAAAATCATTAAAAACGGGGCATGAAATCACTTACTATGAAGCTTGAAAGTTGAAGAAACCCTATCTATAGGGAGAGGTAAAATTCAGAAGCAACAATATGGAGAAGATGATCATTTTGTATTATTTTTCTTATTTTATTTCATTTAATATACAAATAACTAAAATGCCCTTACTACTAAACTTTCCAAAAATTCCATCCATGTCCAATTTTTGTCCATAGACTTATAAATTGGTCAAATTTCTATTTAAGACATCCTCATTAATATTCCAAAGCAATTTCATACCAAAAACTCCTAGAATGCAAATTTTGCAAATTATTCGATTTAGTCCCTAATTTCAATTTAAGCACTTTAGGCACAGGATTTCATCACGAAATTTCCACACAATCATGAAATCATAAACATCAAAATAATTATAAAATAATTATTTCTATCTCGAATTTGTGGTCACGAAATAACTATTCCGATTAGGCCCTAATTCGGGATATTACAGCATACTTATAAACTGATTTCTTAAACATGATCAGAAGAATGAGTTTATGTTTTTGAACTATTTTGAAGCTTAAAAATGAAAATAAACTATTTTCATACTAAATGATAACACCTGGAAAGAGTTATAATTCATTCCTTTAGGCTGGGTCTATTAACAGAATTTAAGTGAACTTAGTTGCATTTTAGGATACTATTTTAGTACTTTTACAACATTGCATAAGAAGATTGGATAGTGCTTAAAACTTATTATTTGTTACTTTTAATTTCTTGTGGTAGGGCTGTGTTTGGTGGTTTGGTAGGTGCAGGATGTGGAGAAACAAACAAAGGAGGGAATGTTTGCTGGGCAAAGAGTTGGACATTTTGCCAAAATGGATGCTGTGAAAACGCCAAGAAGACTGAGTTAACACTCAACGCATGCTAGTTTCAGCCCAACTTTACTTGTACAGAAAAATCCGCCTGAAAGATAGGAGAAGATAATATTGGGTTGTTGAAAAAAGAATTTAAATAGAGGAGAAGATAAGCATGGGTTTTGGGATTTACCCTAGGAAAAAGCTATAAAAAGCCAACTATGGAAACACTAAACAACGAACAAAAAGTGGGATAGATCCTTAGGCATGAATAAGGGTTTGGCTACGCAAGGGAAAGAAAGTTGAAGGCAGTCCTTTTTAGCCATCACAAGATGTTGTGCCACCGAAGTGTGGACTGGGCAAGTGAAAGCTGTTTCCCAAAGTTCTTTTGTTATTTCCATTAGTGTTCCTTTGAAAGATTGAATTGTAGTAGTTGAACGCAATGTCAGATACTATTTTGGTTTGGAATTTTATTTCCCAACCAATGAACCAAATCTTATAAGGTTGGGGTTACTTTCATGAAACCTTAAACTATTTTTATGGATTGAGTATATATCTAATTTACTTTACTGTTCATTTGATTGTTTTTATTTCTTAACTAAAATGCCAATGATCTCTATACATAGAAGACTGTTTGCATACTTATAAACTGATTACTTAAGCATGATCAGAAGAATGAGTTTATGTTTTTGAACTATTTTGAAGCTTAAAAATGAAAATAAACCCTTCTGTCATAGTGAATGATAAGTCTTGAAAGGAGTTATAATTCATGCCTTTAGGCTGGGTCAATTCTCTATACTTAACTGGACTTAGTTGCATTTTAGGATATTATTTTAGTACATTTAGAACATTGCATAAGAAGATTGGATAGTGCTTAAATATTATTATCTATTACTTCTAATTTCTTATGGTAGGGTTGTGTTTGGTGGTTTGGTAGGTGTAGAATGTGGAGAAAGAAACAAAGAAATGAACGTTTGTTGGGGTAAAGAGTTGGACATTTTTCCAAAATGAATTATGTGGCAATGCAAGGAAGACTGAGTTAACACTCAACGCATGCCAACTTTAGCCCAACTCTACTTGTACAAAAAAATTTCCCTAAAAAATAGGAGAAGATAGTATTGGGTTGTCGTAAAAAGAATTTAAATAACAGAGAAGATAAACATGGGTTTTGGGATTTACCCTAGGAGAAAAGCTATAAAAAGGCAACTGAAGAAACACTAAACGACAAACAAAAAAGCGGGAGAGATCCTCAGGCGTGAATAAGGCTTTGGCTACTTAAGGGAAAGAAAGTTGAAGGTAGTCCTTCTTAGCCATCACAAGATGTTGTGTTGCCGAAGTGTGGATTGGGCGAGCGAAAGCTGTTTTCTAAAGTTCTTTTGTTATTTCCATTAGTGTTCCTTTGAAAGATTGAATTGAATTTGTTGAACACAATGTCAGATAATATTTTGGTTTGGGATTTTATTTCCCACCCCATGAGCCAAATCTCATAAGGTTGGGATTACTTCCAATGAAACCTTAAACTATTTTTATGGAAGCAATATATATCTAATTTACTTTATTGTTTCATTTGATTGTTTTTATTTCTTAATTAAAATGAAAATGATCTCTAGACATAAAAGACTGTTTGTATCTTATTTAAACGTGATCAGAAGAATGAGTTTATCTTTTTGAACTATTTTGAAGCTTAAAAATGAAAATAAACCATTGTCATACTGAATGATAACTTTTGGAAATAGTTATAATTCATACCTTTAGGCTGGGTCAATTGCCTCTAATTAAGTGAACTTAGTTCCATTTTAGGATATTATTTTAGCACTTTTAGAACATTTCATAAGAAGATTGGATAGTGCTTAAATATTATTATTTGTTACTTTTAATTTCTTGTGGTAGGGCTGTGTTTGGTGGTTTGGTAAGTGCAGGATGCGGAGAAAGAAACAAAGAAGTGAACGTTTGCTGGGGCAAAGAGTTGGACATTTTGCCAAAATGAATGTTGTAGTAATGCCAGGAAGACTAAGTTAACACCCAACGCATTCCAGTTTCAGCCCAACTTTACTTGTACCAAAAAATCTGCCTAAAAAATAAGAGAAGATAATATTGGGTTGTCGAGAAAAGAATTTAAATAGAGGAGAAGATAAACATGGGTTTGGGATTTACCCTAGGAAAAAAGCTATAAAAAGCCAACTGTGGAAGCACTAAATGACAAACAAAAAAGTTGGAGAGATTCTCAGGCTGAATAAGGGTTTGGCTACGTAAAGGAAAGAAAGTTGAAGGCAGTTGTTCTTAGCCATCACAAGATGTTGTGTTGCCAAAGTGTGGACTTGGCACGCAAAAGCTGTTTCCCAAAGTTCTTTTGTTATTTCTATTAGTGTTCCTTCGAAAGATTGAATTGAATTTGTTGAACACAATGTCAGATAATATTTTGGTTTGGAATTTTATTTCCTAGCCCATGAGCCAAATCTCATAATGTTGGGATTACTTCCAATGAAACCTTAAACTATTTTTATGGATGCAGTATATATCTATTATATTTTACCGTTTCATTTGATTGTTCTTATTTCTTAATTAAAATGCAAATGATCTCTAGACATAAAAGGTTGTTCGCATGCTTATAAACTGATTTCTTAAACATGATCAGAAGAATGGGTTTATGTTTTTGAACTACTTTGAAGCTTAAAAATGAAAATAAACCATTCTGTCATGGTGAATGATAACTCTTGAAAAGAGTTATAATTCTTGCCTTTAGGTTGGGTCAATTGTCTATACTTAATTGAACGAAGTTGCATTTTAGGATATTATTTTAGCACTTTTAGAACATTGCATAAGAAGATGGGATAGCACATAAATATTATTATTTGTTACTTTTAATTTCTTGTGGTAGGGTTGTATTTGGTGGTTTGGTAGGTGCAAGATGTTGAGAAAGAAACAAAGGAGTGAACGTTTGCTAGGGTAAAGAGTTGGACATTTTTCCAAAATGAATGTTGTGGTAATGTCGGGAAGACTGAGTTAACACTCAATGCATGCCAATTTCAGCCCAACTTTACTTGTACTAGAAAATCTGCCTAAAAAATAGGAGAAGACAATATTTGTTTGTCGAAAAAAGAATTGAAATAGAGGAGAAGTAAACATGGGTTTTTGGATTTACCCTAGGAAAAAAAACTATAAAAAGCCAATTGAGGAAACACTAAATGACGAACAAAAAAGTGGGAGAGATCCTCAGGCGTGAATAAGGGTTTGGCTACTTAAGGGAAAGAAAGTTGAAGGTAGTCCTTACCCTTCACAAGATGTTGTGCAGCCGAAGTGTGGACTGGGCAAGTGAAAGCTGTTTCCCAAAGATCTTTTGTTATTTCCATTAGTGTTCCTTAGAAAGATTGAATTGAATTAGTTGAACACAATGTCAGATAATATTTTGGTTTGGAATTTTATTTCCTAGCCCATGAGCCAAATCTCATAAGGATGGGATTACTTTCAATGAAACCTTAAATTATTTTTATAGATGCAGTATATATCTAATTTACTTTAATGTTTCATTTGATTGTTCTTATTTCTTAATGAAAATGCAAATGATCTCTAGACATAGAAGACTATTTGCATACTTATAAACGGATTACGTAAACATGATCAGAAGAATGAGTTTATGTTTTTGAACTTTTTTAAAGCTTAAAAATAAAAATAAACCATTCTGTCATCGTGAATGATAACTCTTAGAAAGAGTTATAATTCATGCCTTTAGGCTGGGTCAATTGTCTATACTTAAGTGAACTTATTTGCATTTTAGGATATTATTTTAGCACTTTTAGAACATTACATAAGAATATTTGATAATGCTTAAAGATTATTATTTGTTACTTTTAATTTCTTGTGGTAGGGCTGTGTTTGGTGGTTTGGTAAGTGTAGGATGTGCAAAAAGAAAAAAAGGAGTGTACATTTGTTGGGGCAAAGAGTTGGACATTTTTCCAAAATGGATGCTATGGCAATGTCAGGAAGACTGAGTTAACACTCAACGCATGTTAGTTTTAGCCCAACTTTACTTGTACCAGAAAAATCCGCCTAAAAAATAGGAGAAGTTAATATTAGGTTGTCAAATAAAGAATTTAAATAGAGGAGAAGATAAACATGGGTTTTTGGATTTACCCTAGGAAAAAAGCTATAAAAAGGCAACTGAGGAAACACTAAATGTAACACCCTTAACCCGTATTCATTGTCGGAATGGGTTGTAGAGCATTACTAAACTAAATTACAATCCTGAATATATTCATAATAGCTCAAATATTGACCATATAAATATAAATAAAACATATAAATAATAAAATATTAGACTACAACTTCAACTAATTTCAAACAATTTACATGGTAATTCGATCTTTAACATAAATGTCATAAGAAAACTTACCGAATGATCATATATGAATGTATATACATTTCATGAATCATAATCACATTAAGCATAAAGAGTTATATCATATTTGGTTTGCTACCAAATCCTTATTGCTTAAACATATCATGTTAAGCTCACATATCTAAACAAATACATCCAAGTTATTTAGAAGCAAATATTTGTCATTCAAGACATAAATAACGATTTTATATACTCTCAATTCTCATGATAATTATCATGTCTCAAATTGCATAAAAGCAACCAAATTAATTTGATATGGTTTCGGCTATCAACTTAATTTATCAAATGGTTTCTTTAAAAAATTTAATTACATGTTTAAATTAAAGGAGATACATCATATGCATGGTTACATAAATGTAAAGGCTAAAATCATAAATCAGCATATACATTAACTAAATTCCACATCTCATTAGACCTACTTATTAACCGAATAAACTACTATCACTTTTTCATATTATAGCCGAAATATAGTAATATGCATCATTCGAATATTCACATGTTAAAACAGCAAGTTCATGTACACCAACTAAAGAAATGTTTGAGCCTATTTATCTATCCATACACACCATACGCATACACAGCCAGAGAACGTGATCTCCAAGTAGTGCTTGTTACAAAACCTACTACATATTTCAATTTTCAACACCAACCAACCGAATCAAACATATATTGTTCAGCACATATAGCTTATAATTTTAAACGTATAACAATTTAATCAAAAATAGATTAAATCATGTCCAAGCGTGACTAAGTTCAAGCTTAAAGATAAAGCCATTTTTACATGACTTAAAGTATACAAAATTATAATCAAAACCATCGAATTTGTCTCTCTATATATATGTACGGTCATTATATTTATACCATATCCAAACCTGCTTAAAGATATTTATATTCATCATCAGTTCAAGTATATGACGCCACCACAATACCATGCATTTTAGGCACACAACACTCTAACTAAAACTCACACAAACCATAGGCAATATAACTAACTTTAAACACAAGGATTTAGCCATTTTTGTATGGCTTTATACACAACCAAAATGAATCGAACCTTTCAAAATATAACCAACCTATACATGCCATAATTTAAGTTTAGCAAATAAGGTACCAAAACAGTAGATAGTGTGATGAGCTTGGCTGACAGTTCCCGAGCTTGTAGCTTGACTTCAAAATCTATAAAACAAAGTAAACATAACATAGAGAGTAAGCTATCAAAGCTTAGTAAGTCAAAAGCAAATAAAAAACTCAATAACTTATTCAACTTAACTATATTAGACAAGATTATTACATCAATTCGCATTTAAATCCAAACATTTGTGTATTCATGTTACATACATATAATTATATGCACTTGTAAACAATTATATTATCACTTTATCCACATGCTTATATAGCAAAAATTAACAAGTCATTATTTAACCTTTAACGCCGAACATTCATTAGGCACCAAGCTGACATACTCATAAATATACAAACTCATAGTTCAAAAAATAATCTCATGTACATTTTTTAATCATTTGACCGAATACTCAGAAGCACACACATATAAAATTAAAACTCATACAATAAAGTGTAATAAGCAGAATACACTTACCTTGTTTTTAATTAATATCGAACTAACTCATACCTGACCATGTAGCTCAATTTACATACTCAAACTCGACTTATATTTGCCCAATGAACCATTCAAAATTGGATAGGACACTCGGATAATCACATAAGTCGTACAATGCCAACGTCCCAAATGTGGTCTTACATGTAGCCACAAATCGATGTCGCTATCCCAGACAGGGTCTTACTCGTAAATACATATCGATGCCATGGTCTTACTCGCACACACATATCGGAATCTTATGTCATGACATATGTATCCTCACTATTCCTAAGGTTCATACGGGACTTTCGGACGTCGTAACTCGGTCGAAACCAATTCGGAAATGTGATAATCAAGCTTAAGTATATTCGGATATAGCTTATGTATATTTTTACATTAAAAAAATTATATAATATTTACATTTAACTACAATTTAACACATCTATTTGCTTATAAACTTACCTCGGACGTCATGAAACGGGACGGGGTTGCTAGTCGACCACTTTCGTTTTTCGCCGGTCCAAATCTGATTTCTTTGGTTCTTCATCTAAAAATATTCAAATTAAGCTCATTCAAACATATTTTCATTCAATTTAGTCCAAAAACACATAAATAGACAAATTACCATTTTACCCCTGACATTTACGATTTTTACAATTTAGTCCCTATTGCACAAAACACAAAACACAAAAAATTTCAAAACACTCATGTTTGGTCAAATCTTACCCATGCTTATACAAGTCCATATATTTAATCAATTTCACATTTTAGTCCCTCAAATTATTATTTTTGCAATTAAGTCCTAATTACTCAAAATCATCAAAAACTCCAATACAAAATATGTTAATCTAAAACATATCTTTCATTTTTCATCATCAAACAAAAAAAATCACAAGCTTTTAACAATGGCACAACTCAAAATATTCATCAAAATAAAAAATCAAAGCTTGGGTTTTGATGATTACTAAGAAACGATCTCAAAAACGTAGAAATTATAAAAAACCGACAAGAAAATGAACCTTGATTGAGATCCAAATAGGCCGAAGCCTAGCTTTTATTCTTTCTCTTTTTCTTTTCTTAAGTTTTGGTGGATGAACAAATGAAATAACATGTGTTTTTAACTTTGGTTTTATTAAATATAAGTTTATTAACTAAATTACCTATATAACATTATTATTATAACATATAACTATTATAAACTATGGCCACTACCGTCCACCAACATTAATTATGGCCTATTTACCATTTTAAGGCTTCAATTTAAAAAGCCACTAAAAATTCAACCCCTTTAGAAATAACCACTAAATTTTCATTTTACGCGATTAAGTCCTTTTATTTAATCAGACACTTAAACGACAAAATTAAATCATGAAAATTTCGCAGATATAAATTCACACTAAATAAACACAGAAAATAATTTTAAAATATTTTTTGACTCAGATTCGTGGTCCCAAAACCACCGTGCCGATTAGGGTCTAAATCGGGCTGTTACAGTTCTCCCCCCTTAGGTATTTTCGTCCCTGAAAATCTTACCGATGAATAGGTTCGGATAACGTTCTCTCATAGTATCCTCTTGCTCCCAGGTTGCTTCCTCAACTCCATGCTTATGCCATAATACTTTAACTAACGAAATCTTCTTATTCTGTAACTCTTTAGCCTCTCGAGTTAAAATGCGAATTTATTATTCTTCATAGGTCATATCAGACTGAATTTCAATCTTAGATGGACTAATCACCTGAGAAGGATAAGATGGATACCTTCAAAGCATCAAAATGTGGAATACATTGTGGATCCTTTCTAACTCAAGTGGCAACAACAGTCTGTAAGCAATCGACCTGATGCGCTCGATAGCCTTATACGGCCCAATAAACCTCAGACTCAATTTGCCTTTACGATCGAATCTGAGCATTTTCTTCTATGGTGAGGCTTTCAAGAAGACTTTGTCTCCGATCTGAAACTCTATATCTTTACATTTCAAGTCCACATAAGATTTCTGATGATCTAGCGCTGCTTTCAAACTTTCACGGATCACTTTCACTTTCTGTTCAGTTTCTCTGATCAAGTCACCCCCATGTATCTTATTTTCACTGAGTTCAGTCCAATATATTGGCGTACGGCATTTTCGACCATACAAATCCTTATAAAGTGCCATTTTGATACTCGATTGATAACTTTATTATACGCAAATTCAATCAGAGGTAGATATCACTCCCACGTACCTTTAAACTTGTGGACGCAACATCTCAACATATCCTCAAGTATCTGAATGATTCGCTAAGACTGGCCATCTGTTTGCGGATGGAAAGCAGTACTGAAATGTAATTTCGTACCTAGTGCATATTGCAGTTTCTTTCAAAACTGTGATGTAAACCTCGATCTCTATCCGAAACAATGGATATAGGCACACCATGTAATCTCACAATCTGAGAGACATACAATTCAACTAGCTTATCTAGTGAGTAGTCCGTATGTATCGGAACAAAATAAGTCGATTTAGTCAATTTATAAACAACAACCCAGATTGCATCTTTCCTGCTTGGTGTCAACGGTAAACCAGATGCAAAATCCATCGTGACTCTATCCCACTTCCACTCAGGTATCATGATAGGCTGTAGTAGTCCTGAAGGCACCTGATGTTCAACTTTTACTTGTTGACAAACTAAATATCTTGCAACAAAGTCAGAGATGTCTTGTTTCATACCATGCCACCAGTAAAGTTGTTTCAGATCATTATACATCTTTGTACTACCTGGGTGAACAGATAACCGACTACTATGAGCTTCATTCAAAATCATCTAAATCAACTCTGAATTCCTCAGGACACATAATCGATCTCTGAATCTCAAACAGTCATCAGCATCAACTCTGAATTCTGAATCAGCATCTGTCTCACACTGAGTTCGTTTTGCAATCAACTCATTATCAACCTTTTGGGCATCACATATTTGTTGAACAAATAACGGTCTAGCTTTCAATTCAGCTACTATCGAACCATCATCAGACATGGCCGTATCCGTATTTGTTACATGTAAAGCAAATAATGACTTTTGGCTTAAAGCATCAGTAGCAACGTTAGCCTTTCCCGGGTGATAGTCAAACACAAGCTCGTATTCTTTTAGTAGTTTTAACCATCGGTGTTGTGTCAAATTTAGATATTTCTGAGTCATCAAGTATTTCAGGCTTTTATGATCAAAATAAACATGACATTTCTCACCAAACAGATAGTGATGCCAAATTTTCAACGCAAACACAATGGCTGCTCGTTCCAGGTCGTGTGTCGGATAATTCTTTTCATGTGGTTTCAACTGTCTCGAGGCATAAGCTATCACTCTACCTTCCTGCATCAAAACACAGCCCAAACCATTTAATGATGCATCACTATAAATAACAAATTCTTTACTCAATTCTGGCTGAACTAGCACTGGAGCTTCTGTCAACAGGGCTTTCAACTGATCGAAGCTTTTCTGGCATTTCTCTAACCACTCGAACTTAACATATTTTTGCAATAGCTTTGTCATTGGAGCTGTAATCGTAGAGAAACCTTTCATGAACCATCTATAATAACCAGCAAGTCCCAGAAAGCTTCGAACTTTAGAAACATTCTTCGGAGGTTTCCAATCCAGTATAGCTGAAATTCTGCTCGGATCAACCCGAATAACCGATGCTAATACAACATGACCCAGAAAACTGACTTCACTTAACCAGAACTCACATTTATTAAATTTTGCATACAACTGCTTATCTTGCAAGGTCTGCAACACAAGTCTCAAATGTTTGGCATGTTCAGCTTCATCATGAGAGTAGATTAAAATGTCATCTATAAACACAACCACAAACCGGTCTAGATACGATCTGAAGATCCGATTCATCAAATCCATGAAAATAGCAGGTGCATTAGTGAGTCCAAAAGGCATAACCAAAAACTCATAGTGTTCGTACCTTGTTCTGAAAGCAGTATTTGGCACATCCGAATCTTTAACTCGAAACTGATAGTAGCCTGATCTCAAATCTATCTTCGAAAATATTGTAGCCCCTTTCAGTTGATCAAATAGATCATCAAGCCGTGGTAACGGATACTTATTCTTTATAGTGACCTTATTAAGCTATCTGTAATCAATGCACATTCTCATAGTTCCATCTTTCTTTTTCACAAGCAACACAGTTGCACCCCACAGAGAGAAACTCAGTTACGCGAAACCTCTATCTGTCAATTCTTGCAACTAACCTTTCAATTCTTTTAATTCTGTAAGTGCCATTCTGTACAGTGCTATAGATATCGGAGTCGTCCCAGACATTAACTCAATACCAAACTCTACTTCCCAAATAGGTGGTAAACTCGATAATTCTTTAGGAAACACATCTGGATACTCGCACACAACAAGTACTATTTCAAAGTTTCTTTCAGTCGCTTTACTGTCGAGCAGATAGACAAAGTAAGCTTCACACCCTTTTCTCACATATTTCTAAGTTAGCATCGAAGAAATCACAGCTGGTAAACCACACAAATCACTAGATTCAATCCGAATGACTTCATCATTCTGGCTCTGTAGATCAATGGTCTTTCTTTTGCAGTTCACAACAGCATCATGTAAAGTCAGCCAATCCATACCCAGAATTAAGTCGAACTCATCAAATGGCAGCAACATCAAATCAGCCAGAAAGCACAGAGCTCGAACCATTAAAGGACAATTCTTACACACCTTATCAACCATAACACACCGGCCCAAGGGGTTTGACACTCTAATCACAAACTCAGTAGACTCAACAGGCAGGGTCTTGCTAAATACTAGTGTCTCACATACATAACAGACAGGGTTTTGCTGAATACTAATGTCTCACATACATAAGAATGAGTAGAACCAGGATCAATCAATGCAATTACATTAGTATCATAAAGAGTGAATGTACCAGTAATGGCATCTGGGGATGAAGCCTCCCCTCGTGCACGTATAGCATAGGCTCTGGTAGGTGTACGAATCTCAGATCTAATTGCCGTATCTTTAGTCCCTCTCTGACTGCCACTCGTATTACTGACATTTCTGGGTGGTCTACCTCAAGCTGCAGTGTTACCCGATCTTCTATTCTGCACTGGATTTTCCTCAGCTAATGTTGGGCAGTCTCGAATATAATGATCTGTCAATCTACATTTAAAATAGGCCCGATCATGCAATCTACAACTGTTGGGATGTAGTTACCACAGTGCTTACACTCAGGTTGATTTGATCTGACATTACCCACACTCGCTACTGAAGTAGCTTTCGAGCTCACTGGTGGTCTATTCTGATCCCATCTAAAGTAACCTGAAGTGGCTTTAGAACGGCTAAAATTGTAACATCCTGATTTTCGGGTTTATTCGCGATTTTCAATATTTTGTAAAGATTTTTAAAATTTTGTATTTGGATGTGGAATTAGTATTTTGAGTAGGTAAATGGGCTTATAGAAGGCCCATGAGTTGGCCAAAACCCAGTTGAATTTTTGGAATTTTAGACTTAGGAGTTAGGGGTTCTGGCTAAGTGGCTTTAAGTGGAGTGATGGGTAAATTGCATCACAAAAAGAGCCTTGGTTAAGTGGCAAGGGTGACGCCACTAGGCTCCTAGAAAAGTGGCGTGTGGAGCTTTGGGAAGGCAAGGGATCGATTCCCTGTGTTGGCAAATAGATGCATTTATTTTTTAGTGCGGGAGGGTAAGTGTTGGAGTTCGTGCATTCGCTAAAGGAGAGTTGGATCGGTTTAAATGCTTGGATTAAGGAGGGATAAGGGAGAGATTTAAGGGATTTGGATGAGGCTAGGAGTTGGTCAATTATGGGAATTGAAGAGGGAAAAATCGGCGGGGGCTATGTTGTTAGTATTTCGACACTTAGGGTATTGAGTGGTGCCGTTTTCTTCCGCTTTAACACCTTAGGGTTGTTTATCCTCTCTTTTTCCTCTCTAGCGAAACTACCACCTCCCTATTCCTCTTCTTCTATTTTTCTTTCTTCTTCTTCAAAACTATTCATCATACCTGCTATTCATCAATACTTTTGCCGAATCCATAAAAGCCGAAATCCTGTAATCATTGCTTGTGCCGATTTCTTCAAAGCCAGGTTCTCCTATGTTCTTTTATTTTTATTAATTTGCAATTATCTTTTCTTAATCCTAGATCTCGATCGCAATTCTACTTCAAGGTTGTAGCCCCACATTATCATCTTCTTCATCACACAAAAGCCGAAAAACCATAGATTTGGGGGCTTATAGCGAAACTTCAAGACTTTGGGGAATCGAGTTATACCGTCGTTTGATAGATAAATCTACACTAGATTGCGTGGAAATCAAGTGGGAGTAAGGGTAAGTACGTATCATCTCGGATCTGTTCTTATTTTGCAAAGTTAAGAAAAGCAAGTCCCTAAAATTAGGGAGGTCATCGATTTGGGCATATGGCTCTAAGAGTCTTTAATCGATGTTTTCAAAGTGACTAGAGTCTTCTTAAGCGTTGAATCTAAGGCGTGGTTCATTGGAGCAATCGGATTCGAGCTAACTATCGATTTTGGCAAAAGGTAAGGTTTCAAAGGTTTTTCGGGATATGGTTCGATCATGGATAAGTAAGTTTTGGGGTTTAGTGATTATGGTTTGTAAATAAGAACTATGCTAATAAATTGTAGGACATCGAAAGGGATTTCGTATAAATGTCATGAATCGGTGTGTACCGAACACCCTTTCTTAGTTCAATTCGGCAAAAGCCGAAATGCCGAAATTTCGGCATTTCATGGTCATGTGAGTATGCAAATGCTCTCAAGTCATAGAGTAATTGTTAGATCCGCACCGCAAGGTAGTAAGCACGTTCGTAACGTTTTAGCGTATTCGGAAAAAAGGGCTTGATGGGCCAAAACTGGGCCCAATGGGCTTACTGGACCAATTCGTAAGAGATGGGCAAATTAGCTCGTTAGGTAGATGGTGGAATCAAATTGCATAAATCTGTTAAAATTACTGAATTAGCTTGTGTAGTAGCGTAGATCACTTAAATTACCCTAAAGAGCAAAATTACCAATATTACCCTAAAGAGTAAAATTACCAAATACCCCTAGGGTTTTAAATTGGTGAATCGCATGATTGATCAATGTTGTATTTTACATGATATGCTTTTATTAATATCATTGCATGGGGTTGGGGTATTAATGGAGGAAGTATTGAAAGTGGTTCATCCACGATCTTGGAGGCTTTGCCTCAATCGATCGAATTTGAGTGTGCTGTCGCAACTGTGGTGTGTAGGTTGGGTGGGTTGAGATATTCCCCACATGGTGTGTAGGGCTGTACGAGGCGGTGTAGCGGTTGGTGGGTTGAGTAGTCTCCTAGATGGGCTTGCATTCATTATTTCATTGATACTCATATTATCGAACCGGGCCTATGGGCCACAATGTTATGTAAAAGGGCTAAGGCCTTGCTATCAGATTCGAAAAGGGCTTGACCTCTTGTGTAATCGTTATCTGAATAGGCTTAGGCCCAATGGGCTCGAGCTGATTTGGGCTTTGGATGGGTTTCAGATATCGAGTTTTCCCAAACTCACCCCTTCCTCTTCCCTCCTTGCGGGTGAGCCCTAGTTGGTGGACTTGGAGTGGGCGGGATTCAGAGTGGCCATGAAGATGGATTGCCAATTTTAAATAAGTTTAGCATTTAATTTGGATTATTTTATTTTTATTTTGTTTAAAGTTGTAATAAGGCCGCTCTTTTTAATTATTTTTATTTTGGGGATTATTAAACTGGTTAGCACTAGGGTTCATTTTATAAAACTACTTGATTTTTAAAAGATCACGATGACGCATAAAGTTTCCATAAAGTAAATGTTTTTCCAAGGAAATAAATATTTTAAACAAACGTTTTCAACTTAAACATTTTCTTAAGACGGACATAATCAAACGATTTTCTCAGATTATACGAGATGTTAGAGTGTGGCAATGGTGGTGTGCATGTCTAGGATTGGATCCGGAAGAGCTTGGTACTTAGCGGTCCGACGGACTCACCTCCTCTTTTTCTGGTTTCCTACCGGTGCATGACTTCTATTCACTTTAACCTACCTTTAAAAGTGTCTTTTACAACACCAACTCAATTTTTCCAAACTAAGTAATGGAATGTTTTGAACGCATCAATGTGGCGATCGATCTGGTCATAACGTCCGGTAGGGTTTGGGGTGTTACATTTAGTGGTATCGAGCCTGGTTGCAACAACTCGGTGTGGATCGGTCCAAAATCTTTTCAAAAACTTGGGCCTAAGAAGGGTATTTTTAGAAATGGTAAGTTTTTCAAGATGTTCAAGTTTTTTTTTTCTCTATTTGTTAAACGGGGTTAAATCAATAGTTTTAAAATAAAAGTGCTTTCAAATAAAATCTTTTATTTTGGTAAACAAAAACATGGTATTTAAAATTTTAAATAGATCGATAAATGAGTGGCTGCTGAATCCCTGCACCAAGTCTGTAAGTATCTTTCGCTTATATATATATATCTTCGCATCTTGTAAATAATCTGTAGATAGTCTCGAGCCTTAGAGATAGAGCTATTGATGATGTAGTATTAGGACTACAAGATGGAACCATAGCTAAATTATGATTTGCGAAATAACTTTAAAACTTTATCTGCTCATAAGACATTCGGTATTAAACAAGTGAAACCATAAACTAATGTCATAAAATTCATAATCGATAAATCGTTATGAGTACAAGGGCTACTCGAGGAAGAGGCCGTGGTCGAGGCCGAGGTAGCACTCAAGCTGGATCGGCGTCATCGAACGCGCCTGCCTAGCGGGTACGCCCACCACCGATTAATGAAAATGGGCCGTATGACCGGCTGCGGGGATGACGCTTTGTCTCGTGCCATGTTGAGGGTTTTGGAAAGGGTGGCGGAGCTAACGTCGGGCCCATGAATAGGGGTCCATTTCGAACGACTTGGCCAATGAGTGAGATTTTTAGGGCGATCTGGAGTGGCCCCAAATGTGGCCGAGAAATCTTGGTTGGAAGCCACAGAGCGGATCATGGACGACACGGGTACTTTCAGAGAGCGAAGTTGAAAGGGCGATGTCGTTCTTTGCGAGATGAAGCGATCGCTGGTGGATTCTTGTGAGAGAAGGTACCGCAATGAGAGGGTAACATGGGAGCTGTTCAAACAGACCTTTAAGGCGAAATATGTTGGAGCTAGCTATGTAGATGCACGCAGAAAGGAGTTCTGAATCGACTCGTGGAAATAAGACCATTCTTGAATATGAGGCGGAGTTTCTACGATTGAGTCGGTATGCTAATGGCATCGCTTCCATGAATATGAGCGCAGCAGACGCTTTGAGGATGGCCTTAGAGATGAGTTAAGGGTGCTCATAGCTCATGCAGAGGGAGCGAGATTTATTGACTTGGTAGAGAAGGCTAAGATAGCCGAGGAAGTGAAGCAAACCGAACGGAGGAATCGTGATAAGGACCGGAATCGGTTCAGGAGGGATGCTGGACCAGCGAGTGCTGAATCGAAATGTTAAGAGAGCTAGGATGGGGGAACCGGTTCGAGTAGTTCCGGTGAACACAGGTAGACTGCAAGCTTGTGGAGATTGCGGCAGAATGCATCAAGGAGAGTGCTGGAAGCGTTCTGGGGCTTGTTTTCGTTGTGGGTCTAAGGAGCATAGGATTAAGGATTGTCCTAGGAGGGCCACTCCAGCTCAAGTGGCCGAACAAGGGGCTGAGCGACCGGCTCAACCTGTGAGGGATGGACCACCGCTGCCAAGAGGTCGTGGACAAGGTCGCGGAGGTAATGGCCGTGGACGTGGGGCACCCGCATAGGGTATTGGTAACGCGGATGCTCGTCACCGACTTTGGTGTATCTTGCTCGTCGCGCGAGGAGGGCGGCCTTTTGATGTCATAACTGGTACGTTTTTTATCTATGGTGTACCTTATACTGCTCTGATTGATGTGGGATCAACCCATTCGTATGTGGCATATAACATTTCTGGGGCACTGGGCGTGCACTTCGAGGAGACTGTATGTGGGGTGTCTGTGATAAGTCCTTTAGGTCATTCGGTTAAGGTAGAGAAACTCTTCAAGGAGGTGCCTCTGGAGATTCAAGGCAAGGTTTTCTGTGGGGATTTGATGGAGTTACCGTTTGAAGAATTCGATCTGATCCTAGGGATGGATTGGTTGACCAAGCATAAGGCAACTTTGGATTGTGCAGCTAAGAGGATGGTGTTAAGAACTGTCAATGATGAAGAGGTTATGATCATTGGAGAACGAAGGGATTACTTATCCAATGTAGTATCGGCGTTGAGGGCTGAGAAACTGATGCGCAAGGGATGCGAGGCATATCTGGCTTTGGTAAGTCAAGCTGAAACTGAGGATCCGATCGTGGAGACCATCGAATTGTTAGGGAATTCGGGATGTTTTCCTAAGAGCTTCCGGATTACCTCCCAATCGGGAAGTTGAGTTTGGAATCGATTTGTTACCGTGGACAGCTCCAGTCTCTATTGCACCCTATAGGATGGCACCAAGGAGTTGGTGGAATCAAGGCTCAAATTCAAGAGCTATTAGATAGAGGCTTCATTAGGCCTAGTGTGTCTCCTTGGGGAGCACCGGTCCTGTTGTAAAGAAGAAGGACGAACGATGCGCATGTGCATCGATTATCGCCATTGAACAAACCGACGATTAAGAATAAGTATCCACTACCAAGGATTGATGACCTGTTCGATCAATTTAGGGAGCTTCGGTATTCTCCAAAATCGATCTTCGCTCGGATACCATCGGCTAAGGGTAAAGAAGGGATATTCATAAGACAAAGATTTGAACTCGATATGGACATTATGAGTTTGTGGTCATGCCGTTTGGGCTAACGAACGCACTGCAGCTTTTATGGATCGATGAATCGAGTATTCCAACCTTACTTGGATCGGTTTGTAGTCGTCTTTATCGACGATATCTTGGTATACTCAAACGGAGGCGAAGCATGATGAGCATCTTCAGACAGTCTTGCAAGTGTTAAGGGAGAAGGAGCTCTATGCGAAATTTAGCAAGTGTGAATTCGGTTGAAAGAGGTAACCTTCCTAGGGCATGTGGTCTCTCGCCGAGGGATTAAGGTGAATCCTCGTAAAATTGAAGCTATTCGGAATGGAAGCCACCTAGGTCAAGATCGTAAATCGGAGTTTCCTAGGGTTGGCAGGTTACTACAGAAGGTTTGTGGAGGGTTTCTTGGTGATGGCGGCGCCCTTGACAAAACTCATAAGGAAAGGAGTACCATTTGTCTGGACCGAGAAACAACAAAAAGCTTTTGATCAGTTGAAAAAGGTATTGACCGAAGCGCCAGTGTTGATTCAACCGGTGTCTGGGAAGGACTTCACCGTATATAGCGATGCGTCGCATGTGGGGTTAGGTTGCGATCGATGCAAGAGGGCAAGGTGGTCGCTATGCATCACGACGACTTAAGGCTCATGAGGTGAATTACCCTACGCATGATTTGGA
Source organism: Gossypium arboreum (assembly GCF_025698485.1). NCBI lineage: Eukaryota > Viridiplantae > Streptophyta > Magnoliopsida > Malvales > Malvaceae > Gossypium > Gossypium arboreum. Next base: position 44,978,918 of record NC_069073.1, read on the forward strand.
GCTAGCAGTGGTGATTTTTGCGTTAAAAATTTGGAGACATTACTTATATGGGGAGAAGTGCATCATATACACAGATCATAAGAGCTTAAAGTATTTGTTGACTCAGAAGGAGTTGAACCTTAGGCAACGAAGGTGGGTGGAGTTGCTTAAAGACTACGATCGTTCGATAGAGTACCACCCGTGAAAGGCTAATGTGGTGGCGGATGCATTGAGTCGAAGGGTTGTTACGGATTTGAGAGCCTTGTTCGCACGATTAAGTCTATTCGATGATGGAAGCTTGTTGGCGTAATCGCAAGTAAGGCCTACTTGGACTGAACATATTAAGGAAAAACAGTTGAAGGACGATTCATTAGCTCTTGGTTCCAAACAAGTTAAGAGTGGTGAGAACGAGGATTTTGGGTTGAACAGTGAAGAAGTTACGTGTTTTCGTGGAAGGGTTTGTATTCCAAAGGATCTGAATTGAGGCATTAATTCTAAAAGAGGCTCATGGTGGACTCTGTGCCATGAATCTGGAGGGAATAAGTTATACCGAGACTTGTGAGAGGTGTCTTGGTGGCGGATTAAAACGAGAGGTGACCGAATTTGTTGGGAAATGTCGACGTGCAAGAGAGTTAAAGGTGAGCACCAAGCCGCCGTCGGGATTACTACAACCAGTGAAAATTCCACTATGGAAGTGGGAAAGAGTAACAATGGACTTTGTGAGTGGGTTACCTTTGACACCCACCAAGAAAGATTCGGTGTGGGTAGTTGTGGATAGGTTAACAAAATCGCTCATTTCATACCTGTCGCACCGACTACTCACTACAAAAGTTGGCTAAGCTATATGTGGCGGAGGTAGTGCATCGCATGGGGTGCCAAAGTGTCAATAATCTCGATCGAGACCCTAGGTTTACGTCTCGGTTTTGGCGGAAGTTGCAAGAAGCGTTGGGAACACGATTGATTTTAGCACCGCTTTTCACCTGCACAAATGGACAATGAAAGGGTTATTCGTGTTCGGAAGATATGTTGAGAGGTTGTATCATCGATTTTGTGGAAGTTGGGAGGACTACTTACCATTGGCGAAGTTTATGTACAATAACAATGACTATCAAGCAAGTATTCAGATGGCACTATATGAAGCGCTTTATGGGCTAAGATGTCGACGCCGACGTGTTGGACGAGTTGGGTGAATGACGAGTGCTTGGACCGGAATTGGTGGCGGATAATCGAAAGCAAGGTTAAGCTAATAAGGGTCGGTTAAAGGAGGCGTCCGATGAGCGTAATTCAGATGCGGATTTGAAGCGCAAAGAGATTGAGTTATTGTGGGGATATGGTTTTCTTGAAGGTATCCCTTGGAAGAAAATTTTGAGATTTGGTAAGAAGGGTAAGTCGAGCCCACGGTTTATTGGGCCTTACCGAGTTGTTAAGCGGGTTGGACCGGTGGCTTATCACCTAGAGTTGCCACCGTAATCGCATCGTATCCACGACGTTTTCATGTATCCATGTTGAGGCAGTATCGATCCGACCCAACTCATATCATACCGATTCTTTGAAATTGAAGTACTGACCAGATTTAACCTTCAAGAGGAACTCGTGCAAATACTTGATCGTGACGTCAAGATGTTGAGAAGGAAATCAATTCCACTAGTGAAAGTACTTTGGAGAAACCATGGTAAGGAGGAAGCTACGGGAGATCGAGGAGGCTATGCAGACAACAATACCTCAACTGTTTTGATAAGGTAAAATTTCGAGGTCGAAATTTCTTTAAGGAGGGTAGAGTTGTAACATCCTAATTTTCGGGTTTATTCGCGATTTTCAATATTTTGTAAAGATTTTTAAAATTTTGTATTTGGATGTGGAATTAGTATTTTGAGTAGGTAAATGGGCTTATAGAAGGCCCATGAGTTGGCCAAAACCCAGTTGAATTTTTGGAATTTTAGACTTAGGAGTTAGGGGTTCGGCTAAGTGGCCTTAAGTGGAGTGATGGGTAAATTGCATCACAAAAGAGCCTTGGTTAAGTGGCAAGGGTGACGCCACTAGGCTCCTAGAAAAGTGGCGTGTGGAGCTTTGGGAAGGCAAGGGATTGATTCCTGTCTTTGGCAAATAGATCGTTAATTATTTTTTAGTGTAGGAGGGTAAGTGTTGGAGTTCGTGGATTACGCTAAAGGAGAGTTGGATCGGTTTAAATGCTTGGATTAAGGAGGGATAAGGGAGAGATTTAAGGATTTGGATGAGGCTAGAGTTGGCAATTATGGGAATTGAAGAGGGAAAAATCGGCAGGGGCTATGTTGTTAGTATTTCGGCACTTAGGGTATTGAGTGGTGCCGTTTTCTTCTACTTTAACACCTTAGGTTGTTTTTCCTCTCTTTTTCCTCTCTAGCCAAACTACCACCTCCCTATTCCTCTTCTTCTATTTTTCTTTCTTCTTCTTCAAAACTATTCATCATACATGCTATTCATCAATACTTTTGTCGAATCCATAAAAGCCAAAATCTCGTGATCATTGCTTGTGCCGATTTCTTCAAAGCCAGGTTCTCCTATGTTCTTTTGTTTTTATTAATTTGCAATTATCTTTTCTTAATCCTAGATCTCTTACCGCAATTCTACTTCAAGGTTGTAGCCCCACATTATCATCTTCTTCATCACACAAAAGCCGAAAAACCATAGATTTAGGGGCTTATAGCCGAAACTTCAAGACTTTGGGGAATCGAGTTCTACCGTCGTTTGATAGATAAATCTACACTAGATTGCGTGGAAATCAAGTGGGAGTAAGGGTAAGTACGTATCATCTCGGATCTGTTCTTATTTTGCAAAGTTAAGAAAAGTCAAGTCCCTAAAATTAGGGAGGTCGTCGATTTGGGCATATGGCTCTAAGAGTCTTTAATCGATGTTTTCTTTCGGTGACTAGAGTCTTCTTAAGCGTTGAATCTAAGGCGTGGTTCATTGGAGCAATCGGATTCGAGCTAACTATCGATTTTGGCAAAAGGTAAGGTTTCAAAGGTTTTAGGGATATGGTTCGATCATGGATAAGTAAGTTTTGGGGGTTAGTGATTATGGTTTGTAAATAAGAACGTGCTAATAAATTGTAGGACATCGAAAGGGATCTCGTAAGCCGTCATGAATCGGTGTGTACCGAACCCCTTTCTTAGTTCAATTCGCAAAAGTCGAAATGCCAAATTCGGCATTTCATGGTCATATGAGTATGCAAATGCTCTCAAGTCATAGAGTAATTGTTAGATCTGGCACCGCAAGGTAGTAAGCACGTTCGCGTGACGTTTTAGCGTATTTCAGAAAAAAGGGCTTGATGGGCCAAAATTGGGCCCAATGGGCTTACGGACCAATTCGGGTAAGAGATGGGCAAATTAGCCTGTTAGGTAGATGGTGGAATCAAATTGCATAAATCTATTAAAAATTACTGAATTAGCTTGTGTAGTAGCGTAGATCACGAAATTACCCCTAAAGAGCAAAATTACCGAATTACCCCTAAAGAGTAAAATTACCGAAATACCCCTAGGGTTTTAAATTGGCTGAACTGCATGATTGATCAATGTTGTATTTTACATGATATGCTTTTATTAATATCTGTTGCATGGGGTTGGGGTATTAATGGAGGAAGTCTTGAAAGTGGTTCATCCACGCATCGGAGGCTTTACCTCAATCGATCGAATTTGAGCGTTGTCGCAACTGTGTGTGTGTAGGGTGGGTGGGTTGAGATATTCCCACATGGTGTGTAGGGCTGGTACGGGGCGGTGTAGCGGTTGGTGGGTTGAGTAGTCTCCCGGATGGGCTTGCATTCATTATTTCGTTGGTACTCATGTTATCGAATCGGGCCTATGGGCCACCTTGTTATGTAAAAGGGCTAAGGCCTTGCTATCAGATTCAAAAGGGCTTGACCTCTGTGTAATCGTTATCTGAATAGGGCTTAGGCCCAATGGGCTCGAGCTGATTTGGGCTTTGGATGGGTTTCAGATACATCGAGTTTTCCCAAACTCACCCCTTCCTCTTTCCTCCTTGCAAGTGAGCCCTAGTTGGTGGACTTGGAGTGGGCGGGATTCAGAGTGGCCATGAAGATGGATTGCCAATTTTAAATAAGTTTAGCATTTAATTTGGATTATTTTATTTTATTTTGTTTAAAGTTGTAATAAGGCCGCTCTTTTTAATTATTTTTATTTTGGGGATTATTAAACTGGTTAGCACTAGGGTTCGCTTTTATAAAAACTACTTGATTTTTAAAAGATCACGATGACGCGCAAAGTTTCCATAAAGTAAATGTTTTTCCAAGGAAATAAATATTTTAAACAAACGTTTTCAACTTAAACATTTTCTTAAGACGGACATAATCAAACGATTTTCTCCAGATTATACGAGATGTTAGAGTGTGGCAATGGTGGTGTGCATGTCTAGGATTGGATCCGGAAGAGCTTGGTACTTAAGCGATCGACGGACTCACCTCCTCTTTTTCCGGTTTCCTACCGGTGCATGACTTCTATTCACTTTAACCTACCTTTAAAAGTGTCTTTACAACACCAACTCACTTTTCCAAACTAAGTAATCTGGAATGTTTTGAACGCATCAATGTGGCGCATCAGATCTGGTCATAACGTCCAGGCCGGGTTTGGGGTGTTACAAAAATTATCTCGGAACTTCTTTGATGCCGACTGGAATGACTTACCGAATGTTCTTTTGCATGCATCTTTACCTTCAAAATCAACTTTTCTTTTCTCTTTTCCAATCTCTTCAGCTTTGTAGGCTTGCTTAACAAGTACCACAAACTCTTTTATCTCAACTATGGCAACAAACAGTTTGATATCTTCATTCAGCCCATCTTCAAATCTTTTACACATTATGGCTTCATTAGAAACACACTCTCGGGCATACCGGCTGAGTCTCACGAATTTTCGCTCATACTCCGTCTCATCCGTCCCTGTTTCAACTCTAGAAATTCTTTACGCTTCTGATCAATAAATCTCTGATTGATATATTTATTACGGAACTTAGTCTGAAAGAATTCCCAGGTCACCTGCTCTCTCAGAACTACTGATACTAGGGTATTCTACTAGTGATATGTTGTGTCTCAAAGTAAAGATATGGTACATTTCAAACACCCATCTAGGGTACAGGACAGCTCATCAAACATACGAATGGTATTATCAAGCCAGAACGCAGCCCGCTCAGCATCATCCTCATCCGTAGGTTCAAACTCTTCAGCTCCATGTTTTCTGATTTTATCAATAGGTGGTCTATTTATTCACAACGGATCACTTACTTGAGGTAAAGCAGGCACGGAAGATGGATTAATCGGGGGTGGAGGTTGTTGTGCAGCCAGATTAGTCCGGATATATTGAGTGAACCAGTCATTTATCATTTGATAGAAGGCTTGTTTAGCCTCACTTTCTGGATTACTTGAAGTCGATCGAGAATCAGCCTGCGCTGTCCCTTGCGCGAGAGCAGGCACTACACTCTCGACATCAACAGCTACAGATCAGTAGGGATCCATTTACTATATGAAAACACATTTCAAATGTCTGAAGTAATCACACTATCACAGTATATAATTATGGCATCTATAGCTAAACTCACACACGCTACGTAGTTCTAGAACCTATTAAACCGTAGCTCTGATACCAATAAAATGTAACACCCTTAACCTATATCCGTTTCCGGAATGGGTTGTAGAGCATTACTAAACTAAAATAAAATTCTGAATATATTCATAATAGCTCAAATATTAACCATATAAATATAAATAAAACATATAAATAATAAAGTATTAGACACGTACAACTTCAACTAATAAAAAACAATTTACATGGTAATTTGATCTTTGACATAAATGTCATAAGCAAACTTACCGAATGATTATATATGAATGTATATATATTTCATGAATCATAATCACATTAAGCATAAAGAGTTATATCATTTTTGGTTTGCTGCCGAATCCTTATTGCTTAAACATATCATGTTAAGCTTACATATCTAAATAAATACATCCAAGTTATTTACAAGCAAATATTTGTCATTCAAGACATAAATAACGATTTTATTTACTCTCAATTCTCATGATAATTATCATGTCTCAAATTGCATAAAAGAAACCAAATTAATTTGATATGGTTTTGGCTATCAACGTAATTTATCAAATGGTTTCTTTTAAAAATTTAATTACACGTTTAAATTAAAGGAGGTACGTCATATACATGGTCACATAAATGTAAGGGCTAAAATCATAAATCAGCATATACATTAACTAAATTCCACATCTCATTAGATCTACTTATCAACCGAATAAACTACTATCACTTTTTCATATTATAGCCAAAATATAGTAATATGCATCATTCGAATATTCAGATGTTAAAATAGCAAGTTCATGTACACCAACTAAAGAAATGTTTGAACCTATTTATCTATCCATACACACCACACGCATACACAGCCAGAGAACAAAATCTCCAAATAGTGCTTGTTACAAAACCTACTACACATTTCAATTTTCAACACCAACCAACCGAATCAAACATTTATTGTTCAACACATATAACTTATAATTTTAAACGTGCAACATTTTAATCAAAAATAGATTAAATCATGTCCAAGCGTGACTAAGTTCAAGCTTAAAGATAAAGCCATTTTTACATGACTTGAAGTATACAAAATCATAATCAAAACCATCAAATTTGTCTATATATATATATGTACGGTCATTATATTTATACCATATCCAAACCTGCTTAAAGATATTTTTATTCATCATCATTTCAAGTATATGATGTCGCAACAATACCATACATTTTAGGCACACAACACTCTAACTAAAACTCACACAAACCTTAGGCAATATAACTAACTTTAAACACAAGGATTTAGCCATTTTCGCATGGCTTTATACACAACCAAAATGAATCCAACCTTTCAAAACATAACCAACCTATACATGCCATAATTTAAGTTTAGCAAATAAGGTACCAAAACAGTAGATAGTGTGATGAGCTTGGCTGACAGTTCCCAAGGCTTGTAGCTTGACTTCAAAATCTATAAAACAAAGTAAACATAACATAGAGAGTAAGCTATCAAAGCTTAGTAAGTCATAAGAAAATAAAAAACTCAATAACTTATTCAACTTAACTATATTAGACAAGATTATTACATCAATTCGCATTTAAATCCAACTATTTGTGTATTCATGTTACATACATATAATCATATGCACTTGTAAACAATTATATTATCACTTTATCCACATGTTTATCCACATGCTTATATAGCCAACATTAACAAGTCATTATTTATCCTTCAAGGCTAAACATTCATTAGGCATCAAGCTCACATACTCATAAATATACAAACTCATAGTTTGAAATATAATCTCATGTACATTTGTTAATCATTTGACCGAAGCACACATATAAAATTAAAACTCATAAAATAAAGTGCAATAGGCCGAATACACTTACCTTGTTTTTAATAAATATCAAACTAACTCATACTTGACCATTTAGCTCAATTTACGTACTCGAACTTGACTTATCTTTGCTTGATGAACCATTCGGAATTGGATAGGACACTCGGATAATCACATAAGTCATAAAATGCCAACATCCCAGACTTGGTCTTACCTGTAGCCACAAATTGATGCTGCTGTCCAAGATAGGGTCTTACTCGTAAAGTCATATCGAAGTTACAGATCAATGCCATGGTCTTACTCGCACACACATATTGGAATATTATGTCATGAAATACGTATCCTAACTATACGAGACTTTCGGACGTCGTAACTCGGTCGAAACCAATTCTGAAATGTGATAATCAAGCTTAAGTATATTCGGCTATAGCTTATGTATATTTTTACATTACAAAACAGTATATAATATTTACATTTAACTACAATTTAACATGTCTATTTGCTTATAAACTTACCCCGAATGCCGTGAAACAAGACGGGGCTGCTAGTCGACCACTTTCGTTTTTCCCCGATCTAAATCCGATTTCTTTGGTTCTTGATCTAAACATATTCAAATTAAGCTCATTCGAACATATTTTCATTCAATTTAGTCCAAAAACACATAAATAGACAAATTACCATTTTACCCCTGACATTTACGATTTTTACAATTTAGTCCCTATTACACAAAACACAAAATACACAAAATTTCAAAACACTCATGTTTGGCCGAATCTTACCCATGCTTATACAAGTCCATATATTTAATCAATTTCACATTTTAGTCCCTCAAATTATTATTTTTGCAATTAAGTCCTAATTACTCAAAATCATCAAAAACTCCAATACAAAATATGTTAATCTAAAACATATCTTTCATTTTTCATCATCAAACAAAAAAAATCACAAGCTTTTAACAATGGCACAACTCAAAATATTCATCAAAATAAAAAATCAAAGCTTGGGTTTTGATGATTACTAAGAAACGATCTCAAAAACGTAGAAATTATAAAAAACCGACAAGAAAATGAACCTTGATTGAGATCCAAATAGGCCGCAGCCTAGCTTTTATTCTTTGTTTTTTTCTTTTCTTAAGTTTCGATGGATGAAAAAATGAAATAACATGTTTTTTTAACTTTGGTTTTATTAAATATAAGTTTATTAACTAAATTACCTATATAACCTTATTATTATAACATATAACTATTATAAACTATGGCCACTACCGTCCACCAACATTAATTATGGCCTATATACCATTTTAAGGTTTCAATTTAAAAAGCCACTAACAATTCAACCCCTTTTAGAAATAACCACTGAATTTTCATTTTACGCGATTAAGTCCTTTTATTTAATAGGACACCTAAACGAACAAAGTAAATTAAAAAAATTTCGCAGATATAAATTCACACCAAATAAACACAGAAAATAATTTTAAAATATTTTTTTGACTCAAATTCGTGGTCCCGAAACTACCATTCTGATTAGGGTTTAAATCGGGCTATTACACTAAACGACGAACAAAAAAGTGGGAGAGATCCTTAGGCGTGAATAAAGGTTTGGCTACGTAAGGAAAAGAAAGTCGAAGGCAATACTTCTTAGCCATCACTAGATGTTGGCTGCCGAAGTGTGGACTGGGCAAGTGAAAGCTTTTTCCCAAAGTTCTTTTGTTATTTCCATTAGTGTTCCTTCGAAAGATTGAATTGAAGTAGTTTAACACAATGTCAGATAATATTTTAGTTTGGAATTTTATTTCGCAGCCCATGAGCCAAATCTCATGCGGTTGGGATTACTTTCAGTGAAACCTTAAACTATTTTTATAGATGCAGTATATATCTAATTTACTTTAATGTTTCATTTGATTGTTCTTAATTCTTAATTAAAATGCAAATGATCTCTAGACATAAAAGACTGTTCGCATACTTAAAAATTAATTCTAATTTCGAAAGGGTTAGATTGATTGGATTAAAATTTAATGGAATGAGCAAGGATTTGATAGACACTTTTAGTCTAATCTTGACCTAAAGTCACGATCATACAGAAGGATCCTATGCAAGATATCTAAAAATCCTATAGACATGGGCAAGGGAACTTGAGGTTTTGTTGTCACGAGAGGCAGGCCATTTTAGAACTCTTCTGTGCAATAAAGTAGATGCAATTTTGCCAAGGCATTATTGACAGTAAGGGTAAATTCTTTGTAAACCTAACGATCAGAATCAATATCACTCTATCCTTATTCTTTGTTGTAGTATCTTAGCCAAAGAATATTTAGTTGTTTATTTCTTTGTTTACATTCCATCCGGATAATAACTCTCATTATTGCCATTACAGTTTTTCCATAACATTTCCAATTATTCATCAATTCCATCTATTGCATACATCATCATTCCTTTGAATTATCACTGCATACTTACCTTAGTTTTCCATAACATCTTATTCACTTGTCTTGCCATAACATTAATCATATTACAATAACTTGGCCAATTTTGTGCCTCAATCTGATCCTCGTGGGAACGATACTCACTCATCACTTTATTACTTGATTTGATGTGTATACTTGCACAAATCACATATCACTTCACATGCGATGGTAAACATGTTGAGTTGTGAAATATTGAACATATTTTTTCAAAATTTTATTAGGGGTAAAATTGTCAAATTTTTACCAGGGGTAAAATCATCAAAATTTTATTTGGGGTAAAATAATGATGAGAAAATTGTTTAATATAGGATACTAAAGTTTATTTTGGGAAGTAGAAAAATCGAATCGGGTTGGATCACTTTATAGATTTTTGGGTCAAAAGGCCCAGGAAGTACTCGTAATTAGACCTGATGTGAGAGATGCCCAAAACCCCTCATAATCGAGTTTAACATAAGAATACTAGGGTGTGCCATCCACCCCATTCTACTCTAAGTAGAAAATTGATTTTCTATTTGAAATAAATTATTACAACTCAACAAGGGTTTTACCTTCTCTTCTTACAAATAAATGGCACCAGTAGGGCATAATATATAACTTTGAGAGATTGTTTCTCTACCGAAAAATAGAGTGAATTTATTCTCAACTATTAAATATATTTTTTTCAGAATAACAATTCTACCGGTTTCTATTAAAGAAGAGAGAATTTTCGTTTTCACCCCAAATAAAAAAAGAGGAATCTCTTTCTAGTTCAGTGGTTCAATTCAATTGGTTTGAGCCCACATTTATTGCAGTTCATGGTACAAGAATAGTGAAGAAGATCACTTTTTTGAAAGTCAGGAATAATGAGTTTTAGTTAAGCCGAAAACACAAGTATGAATTCAGTTAGGGTTTATTGCTATAAATATCATAAACTAGGTTAGTTTTCAAAATTTTAATCTTCTGCAATACAAGAAAACCGTTTGTAAACCAGATATTTTTCCAAAAATTGGTATCAAGAGCCAGGTTGTGCTATGTTTATAGTGTAAATCGAGATTGGATCTCTCTCTTCATCTTATTTGATTGATATTTGATAAGATATGGCATTCTTGTAATCATTCGCATCTTTAGGGGAATATGTAGGAATGAATGTGATATTATATATTTGTTATATAATTTTTATTTTTTTTGCCAAGGTTTTTGTAACACCCCTAACCCCTATCCGTCGTCGGAGTAGGGTTATGAGGTATTACCGATCAATACACAATGTATAACATACATTTATCAACCACAGAGCATTCATTCTGATAAATCTTAAACACAATCACATTGTCCCTTATAAGGGCCTACGAGGCCTTAAACATGATTTAGAGGTGGTTCGAGACTAAACTGATAACATAAGGAAATTTTAGAAACTTGGAAAAATATCAACCATACAAGGGTCACAAGCTCGTGTGAACAGGCCGTCTGCCACACATGGCTCCGGACACGCCCGTGTCTCAGGCCGTGTTGAAACAGGGCATACATACTGACTTGAGTTACACGACCAACTACATGCCCGTGTGTCTTGCCCGTGTGCCTTTCGAAGTGGCCACACATGCCCGTGTGCCAGGCCGTGTGCTAGGCTGTGCCAAGCCTGTAGGGTATACTGACTTGGGTCACACGGCCAAGTCACACGCCCGTGTGTTAGGCCATGTGCTAATTAGGGGGTATACTAACTTGTACCACACAACCAGTCACACGCTCGTGTGTGAGACCATGTGGAGCATACTGAATTCATTTTAATAACAACACTAGAGGACACACGGCCATGTAACATGTTCGCGTGTCACACACGGATGAAACACACGCCCGTGTCTCTGCCCATTGGACAAAAATAGGCCATTTGAAGGGCCAATTTGCCAACCCAACTCATGCTCACCTAAACAACCAAAATTGTACCATTTCATCATTCAATTAGGCAGCCAAAAACATCAACCAAATGCACAATTCACACAATATCCATTTCAACCAATTTTAGTACTCAATTCAATACCATTTACCTAATCAAATACTTATCAACTCAAATTTTAAAATCATACTTCATCAAAGCGTTTCTCAAACATTTAAACTCCAAAATTCAATTAACCATACTCATACTAAATGTGACAGCTTTAAAACGACCCTAGTCGGAATGTGGTTTCGGGACCACAAAATCGAGGCATAAAAATAATTTGATATTTATTTTGATGCCTATAATGTGTTAACTCATGTGTGACATTTTGATGCTTTAATTTAGAGTTATAAATGTGAATTTCACTAGAAAGGACCTAGTAAAAAACTTTGAAATTATGATGGGGAAATGTATGATGACTAATTAAAGCATGCATGCAAAACAATGGCCTTGCATGTGAAATACCTCCTTTTTACAAGTGATGGCCGGCCATGACAAGGAGTATGGGCTAAACATGTCATGAAACATGTTTTGTTGGTGCATTAGGGAAACAATAAACAAATAAGCATGGGTAGTAAAGAAAGAAAAAAAACGTGTGTGAGTGAAACCCCCATTGCAGTATATGGAAGAAAAGAAAAGAAAAATTTTGCTCATCCATTTCATTCTCTCTTGACCGAAAATACTAGAGGGAAGGAGGAATTTGCTTCATGCTTGGGTTGGAAGAGGATTAGGAAGAGGTTTGGCTATATTTGCATCAAGATTAAGGTATGTTTGATGTTGTGCCATGAGATTCATGCATGTTTTTGGTTGCTAACTTGATGTTCTTATTAGCCCATGGTTCAAATCTTTGTTATATCATGGGGATGGTATTTGGCCAAGGTGGATTTTGAGTTAATGCCATTGCATGTTAAATATGAAGCTTGATGATGATACATGTGATGGTGGATTGAGGACTCTTAGATTTTCTTTGAGCATTTTGAATGATATACTAAGTTCTTTGTGTAATCGTGACCAAAATTATTGTGTTGTGATGTATTCGCCATGGTACATCCTCAAGTGTGATTTATGCTCTTTGCATGGAGAGTAAGATTTGTGTTTCGAAATCATGTTCATGTTTAGTTACAATCAACTTGAGATTCGGCTCTAGCATACATATATGTATATATGTTTGAGCATGATGTATTGGTATGACATATATACTATCTTAAGGTATATACTTATGATGATGTTTTGGTTATGAAGGAAATGATAGATGTGTATTGAGTTACAATATGGAAAGGTATTAGTTAGTAATGTATGCTGTATTTGTGTGGTAATAAGTGCATAAATGGTCTCAACATAGACATGCATATTCGACCACATGAAGGGAAATTGGTGAGCATGTATTCGGTTAGAGGCAATCATATTGAAGCCTTGTCTTGGCTTAGATTGTTGACTAAATGGGTAATAAGTGAGGATGGTTGCCGAATATACAAACATACATATGCATGTGTAATTGAATTATGAATGTTTAGCAAGATGGTTAAACTAGTTGATTTATTGATTAAACTCAAGGAGTTAAAGAAGGAGAATCAAGCAAGGGAAAGGCGAAGGTCATCGAGTAGCTGACTTGGACTATTTTTACCCAACACAAGGTAAGTCATTAAGCATATATTTGATATTGCTTAAATGATTGTAATATCTATGCAATTGTGTTTAATGAGATGAAATATATACAAATGTATGTGTATGAAAAGATGATAATGTTGAACGTAAAAAGATAGTGAAATGTGTAGGAAGTTTGCTTTGCACTAAGTGTGCGAGAAATAGATGTGTACGGTGTGAGATTGGCACCGAGTGTGCGAGCTTGTAATGTACGGCACTAAGTGTGCGAGTTTGGACTATATGGCACTATGTGTGCAGGCTTGAATCATATGGCACTAAGTGTGCGTGATTGAGTATTAAGCACTATGTGTGCGAACTCTACACATATCTCCGATTGAACATTTATATGGAGGCGTGACTTTATCGAGATGAGTATGGACAGCGGAAAGAGTAAGTACCTTGAGTTCATGGCTAATAGATGCTATGTTCATGCTTGGGGTGGAGTTGGTAAGATTTAAATTTATGTGATGATTTCAATTGCATTCCCGTAAATAAGGTATCGTGGAATAGATGAAAGTTCATTTGATTGCATGATTGTTGCGGAAATGAAATGATGTATGGAAATTGCTTCAAATATCCTATTGAACAGTATATGAAATGTAAATGTATGACTTGGTATGAGATTGATCCGAAAGATCTAAGGAACTATGGTATAGTTCGGTATGGTTGGAATATTTGGCCTTGTTTCATTATTTCATTTTATGATAATTGTATTAATGGATGGTTGTGGAATGCTTATGACTTACCGAGTTATAAATTCACTCGGTGTTTTCTTGTCACCCATTTTAGGTTCCTTGGGCTCGTCTCTTTTTGGTGTTCAGAATCACAACGAAGTCATTACACCGTGAGCAATCTTTGGTATTTACTTTTAGTCGACTTAGGAGAACATTTGGCATGTATGAGCTATTTTGTTTTATTAAATTTTGGGTTGTAAACTTTAAGCCATGTAAAAATGGCTTATGTAGTCGTTGAGTGGGATGCTAGAATCTATAGCCACGAGTCTTAGAAACCTTAATTTTGATAAGGTGGCCATAATTTGTCACGTATGGTGGATGAGTAGTAAGACTAAAGAAGGATTCATGAAATTGGCATAGTCTCTCGCAGTAACTGTTGCGGACAGCAGCAGTGATATGAGATTGAAAAATCACTAAAAATAGTAGAAGTGGAATTAATAGCTAAAAAAATTACGTACTCGAAGCTTAATGGGTCTATTTTCATATGGATGAAACAAAACGACCATATGAGCTGTATTTTAAGAGATATTAAAGTTCTCGTGAAACAGGGCCAGAACGGTTTTTGGATCCCCTTTTCTGACTTTGGAAAATCATTGTAAATTAACCAGAGATAATTAGGAGTCATTCCATATATGTGTAGATTCCTCTCTGAGTCTAGTTTCTATAGAAACAAACGGCATCAGTATTGAAGCCCTGTACAGGGAGATATCCAATTCGTAACGCACAAAGGTCAGTGTAGTCGATCCCTGCAACAGGGGAGACTTTAACTAATAAACTGTACTAATTGGCTCGACAAAAAATTCTAGAAAAAAATCTGTAGATGGACATATGAGTCTAGTTTCAAGGAAAAATTACGAAATTGATTTTCGAGTTGTAAAACTCAAGATATGATTTTTGAAGCGACTAGTACACAGATTGGCAACTTGTCTAGGAAATTCTCAATAAGTGGTTTGAAGTATGTTAACACCTCGTGTTCGACTCCGGCGACGGTCTCGGGTTCGGGGTGTTATAATTTTATTGGTATCAGAGCTATGGTTGTCGGTTTTAGGATTACCGTAGCGCGTGTGAGTCTAGCTATACATGCCAATGTGTTAGTGCTTAAAAATGTGATGACTTTTGACGGTTGAAATTTTTGTTTTGATTAGCAAATGGAACCTGGGGTAGAGAGACCCTTGGCGGATGACGTTGAAAGTGTAGCTGCTGCTCCTGCTCAAGGGACACCGCCTGTTGAGCCTCAGTCATCCGCGAATAATCAAGATGAAGGGGCGAAATAAGCCTTCTTCACCATGAACGAGTGGGTCGCGCATTATGCCTGAACCAATCTGGCTGTCCAACCATTCCCAAATATAAATAATCCACCCCAAGAGCCCGTAATGCCATCAGTTGCTGATCCTGTGAGGCTGAGTAAACTACCTGTGGACTTGATTAGGAAGCATGGGGCCGAGGAGTTTAAGGCCATAGTTACTGATGATGCCGAAAGGGCTGAATTCTGGCTTGATAACACCATTAGAGTGTTTGATGAACTGTCATGCACACCCGATGAATGTCTTAAGTGTGCTATATCCTTGTTACGAGACTCAACCTACTATTGGTGGAGAACCTTAATTTTCATAGTCCAAAAGGAGCAAGTTACTTGGATTTCTTCCAAACGGAATTTCGAAAGAAATACATTAGTCAACGGTTAATCAATCAAAAGCGTAAGGAATTCTTAGAGCTCAAGCAAGGTCGATGATTCAGATGTCGAATCTGAACATGAGTTCGTAAGACTTAGTCGGTATGCTCGGGAGTGTGTGGCTGATGAGGTTGTTATGTGCAAAAGATTTGAAGAGAGATTGAATGAAGAGTTAAAGCTACTGATGGGTATTTTGGAGATAAAAGAATTTGTAACACTAGTTGAACGAGCCTGCAAGGCGGAAGAGCTCGGAAGGAAGAAGAGGAAGGCTGAATTTGAAGCTAAAGATTATCATAAAAGATCGACAGGCAAGGCTCCATTTTCGGCTGTAAAGTTCAGAGAGGACACAAATAAGTCGAGGGCGATTGCGGGGATTTCCATTAGAGCACGACCATCGATGGACTCACGAGCTACCTCGGTAGCTAGTGTGGGCAATAATCGTCAAGAAAAGCCCGAATGCCCCCAATGTGGAAGACGACACATAGGTGAATGTTGGGGTAAGTCTGTTAATAGGGCCTGTTATGGATGCGGTTCGAGGGACCACTTCATTAGAAATTGCACGGAGCTAGATGAGAAGAATAAGATACAAGGTGTAAGATCTAGTGGGACGACGGCTAGAGGTAGACCCCCGAGGATTTCAGGAGGTAGGGGTGGTAATCAGAGAGGGGTCTCTGATACAATTGTTCGATCCGAGACTCGTGCTCCTGCTAGAGCATATGCTATCCGCGCACGAGAGGAGGCATCCTCCCCTGACGTTATCACTGGTACTTTCACTCTCTTTGATACTAGTGTGATTGCATTGATTGACCCTGGCTCTACTCATTCATATGTATGTGAAACTTTAGCATCCAGTAAGACTCTACCTGTTGAGTCTACTGAGTTCGTAATTCGGGTGTCAAATCCCTTGGGTCGTTACGTGCTGGTCGACAAAGTGTGTAAGAAATGCCCCCTAGTCATTCGAGGTTCCTGTTTTCCGGCGGATTTGATGCTTTTGCCGTTCGATAAATTTAATGTTATTCTTGGGTCGGATTGGTTGATCGTGCATGATGCGGTTGTGAATTGCAAAAGCAAGACTATTGATTTGAGATGCGCAAATAACGAGATGATCCGAGTTGAGTCTACGGACTTGAAGGGGTTGCCAGCTGTAATATCATCAATGTTGGCCCAGAAATATGTAAGAACAAATATCCGTTACCGCGTATCGATGATTTGTTCGATCAACTGAAGGGAGCCTCAGTGTTTTCAAAAATAGATTTGAGATCGGGCTATTATCAGTTGCGAATCCGAGATTCGGATATACCCAAAACTGCCTTCAGAACGAGATATGGTCACTACGAATTCTTAGTGATGCCGTTTGGGCTCACTAATGCCCCTGCGGTATTTATGGATTTGATGAATCGGATCTTCAGATCATATTTGGATCGGTTCGTAGTGGTGTTCATTGACGACATCTTGGTCTATTCAAGAGATGAGACCGAACATGCGGAGCACCTGAGATTAGTGTTGCAAATTTTACGGGATAAGCAGTTATATGCTAAGTTCAGCAAGTGTGAGTTCTGGTTAAGAGAGGTTAGCTTCTTGGGTCATGTGGTATCTGCATCGGGTATTCGAGTCGACCCGAGTAAAATTTCAACTATACTTAACTGGAAGCCTCCGAGAAATATTACTGAGGTTCGGAGCTTTTTGGGACTTGCCGGTTACTACCGACGGTTTGTAAAAGGATTCTCGATGATAGCCACACTCATGACGGAAACTGCTTGAAGGATGTCAAGTTTGAATGGACGGAAAAGTGTCAGAAAAGTTTCGATCAATTGAAAACTCATTTAACGGAAGCTCCAGTTTTAGTGCAGCCCGAATCTGGCAAAGAGTTTGTCATTTATAGTGACGCCTCCCTACTTAGGTTAGGTTGCGTATTAATGCAAGAAGGTCGAGTTGTGGCCTACGCGTCGAGACAATTGAAGCCACATGAGAAAAATTATTCGACCCATGGTCTCGAATTGGTCGCCATTGTATTCGCCTTTAAAGATATGGCGACATTACTTATTTGGTGAGAAGTGCCATGTGTATTCGGATCACAAAAGTCTCAAATATTTGATGACTCAAAGAGACTTAAATCTGCGACAAAGACGTTGGCTCGAGTTGTTAAAAGATTACGAGCTTGTCATTGATTATCACCGGGAAAGGCTAATGTGGTTGCGGACGCCTTAAGCCGAAATCACCGTTTGCTTTACGAGCAATGAATGTATACTTGTCTATTCTACCCGACAATGTGTTAGTAGCGAATTAAAGGCCAAACCATTGTTGACTCATCAAATTCGTGAAGCTCGAAAGTTGATGATGAGTTGGTTGCAAAACGGAAATGAGTGTGTTTCGAACAAGGAATCGGAGTTTCATATTGGTGATGACGATTGTTTGAGGTTCGAAGTCGTCTGTGTGTTCCAAAGAATTGAACTTATTTCAATGATTCGAACGAAGCCCATTGTAGCCGAATGGCAATCCACCCGGGAGTACGAAGATGTACAACGATTTGAAACGATGGTTTTGGTGGCATGGTATGAAACGAGACATCTCCGACTTTGTTTGAGATGTTTAATATGTCAACAAGTGAAAGCGGAACATCAAGTGCCTTCAGGATTACTTCAGCCGATTACGATACCCGAGTGGAAATGGGATCGAGTCACAATGGACTTTGTGTCCGGACTGCCATTGTCAGCGAGCAAGAAGGATGCGATTTGGGTTGTTGATAGATCGACTAAGTCGGCTCACTTTATCCGTCGCATGCACGGACTTTTCATTGAATAAACTAGCTGAATTGTATGTTTCTCAGATTGTGAGATTACACGGGGTACCGATTTCTGTGGTGTCGGATAGAGATCCGAGGTTCACCTCGCGATTTTGGAAGAGATTGCAAGAAGCTTTAGGTACCAAGTTGCATTTCAGCACCGCCTTTCACCCTCAAACCGATGGTCAATCCGAGCGGATAATTCAGATACTTGAGGATATGTTGAGATGTTGCATCCTCGAGTTCAGTGGTTCATGGGAACGGTACTTACCTTTGATTGAATTCGCCACAACAATAGTTTTCAATCAAGTATTAAGATGGCGCCTTACGAGGCCTTGTACGGGCGTAAATGCCGTACACCATTGTTTTGGACCGAGCTCGGTGAGAACAAAATTTTTTGAGTGGATTTGATTAAAGATGCTGAACAGAAAGTAAAAGTAATCCGTGAAAATCTGAAGATAGCCTCCGATCGTCAGAAGTCGTACGCGGATATGAAACGAAAAGACATTGAGTATCAAGTGGGAGATAAAGTGTTTCTTAAAGTTTCGCCTTGGAAAAAGATACTCAGATTTGGCCGTAAAGGCAAATTGAGCCTGAGGTTCATCGGGCCATATGAGATATCCGAACGAGTCGGTCCAGTTGCGTATCGTTTGATTTTGCCCCCTGAACTTGAAAAGATTCACGACGTCTTTCATGTTTCGATGCTTCGACGCTATAGGTCTGATCCGTCGCACGTAATTTGTCCATCAGAGGTTAAAATTCAAGCCGATATGAGTTATGAAGAAGAACCGATTCAGTATCCTAGCTCGTGAAGTGAAGGAGTTGCGAAACAAAAGGGTTCCGTTAGTAAAAGTGTTATGGCTCAAACACGGATGGAAGAAGCTACTTGGGAACCCGAGAACTCTATGAAGGAGCGATACCCAAACCTATTTACCGGTAAGATTTTCGGGGACGAAAATTTCTTAAGTGGGGGAGAGTTGTGACAGCTTTAAAACGACCCTAGTCGGAATGTGGTTTCGGGACCACAAAATCGAGGCATAAAAATAATTTGATATTTATTTTGATGCCTATAATGTGTTAACTCATGTGTGACATTTTGATGCTTTAATTTAGAGTTATAAATGTGAATTTCACTAGAAAGGACCTAGTAAAAAACTTTGAAATTATGATGGGGAAATGTATGATGACTAATTAAAGCATGCATGCAAAACAATGGCCTTGCATGTCAAATACCTCCTTTTTACAAGTGATGGCCGGCCATGACAAGGGAGTATGGGCTAAACATGTCATGAAACATGTTTTGTTGGTGCATTAGGGGGAAACAATAAACAAATAAGCATGGGTAGTAAAGAAAGAAAAAAAACGTGTGTGTGAGTGAAACCCCCATTGCAGTATATGGAAGAAAAGAAAAGAAAAATTTTGCTCATCCATTTCATTCTCTCTTGACCGAAAATACTAGAGGGAAGGAGGAATTTGCTTCATGCTTGGGTTGGAAGAGGATTAGGAAGAGGTTTGGCTATATTTGCATCAAGATTAAGGTATGTTTGATGTTGTGCCATGAGATTCATGCATGTTTTTGGTTGCTAACTTGATGTTCTTATTAGCCCATGGTTCAAATCTTTGTTATATCATGGGGATGGT
This sequence comes from Gossypium arboreum, assembly GCF_025698485.1. Lineage (NCBI taxonomy): Eukaryota > Viridiplantae > Streptophyta > Magnoliopsida > Malvales > Malvaceae > Gossypium > Gossypium arboreum. The sequence continues at coordinate 44,999,145 of NC_069073.1, forward strand.
ATTTGGCCAAGGTGGATTTTGAGTTAATGCCATTGCATGTTAAATATGAAGCTTGATGATGATACATGTGATGGTGGATTGAGGACTCTTAGATTTTCTTTGAGCATTTTTGAATGATATACTAAGTTCTTTGTGTAATCGTGACCAAAATTATTGTGTTGTGATGTATTCGGCCATGGTACATCCTCAAGTGTGATTTATGCTCTTTGCATGGAGAGTAAGATTTGTGTTTCGAAATCATGTTCATGTTTAGTTACAATCAACTTGAGATTCGGCTCTAGCATACATATATGTATATATGTTTGAGCATGATGTATTGGTATGACGTATATACTATCTTAAGGTATATACTTATGATGATGTTTTGGTTATGAAGGAAATGATAGATGTGTATTGAGTTACAATATGGAAAGGTATTAGTTAGTAATGTATGCTGTATTTGTGTGGTAATAAGTGCATAAATGGTCTCAACATAGACATGCATATTCGACCACATGAAGGGAAATTGGTGAGCATGTATTCAGTTAGAGGCAATCATATTGAAGCCTTGTCTTGGCTTAGATTGTTGACTAAATGGGTAATAAGTGAGGATGGTTGCCGAATATACAAACATACATATGCATGTGTAATTGAATTATGAATGTTTAGCAAGATGGTTAAACTAGTTGATTTATTGATTAAACTCAAGGAGTTAAAGAAGGAGAATCAAGCAAGGGAAAGGCGAAGGTCATCGAGTAGCTGACTTGAACTATTTTTACCCAACACAAGGTAAGTCATTAACATATATTTGATATTGCTTAAATGATTGTAATATCTATGCAATTGTGTTTAATGAGATGAAATATATACAAATGTATGTGTATGAAAAGATGATAATGTTGAACGTAAAAAGATAGTGAAATGTGTAGGAAGTTTGCTTGGCACTAAGTGTGCGAGAAATAGATGTGTACGGTGATTGAGATTGGCACCGAGTGTGCGAGCTTGTAATGTACGGCACTAAGTGTGCGAGTTTGGACTATATGGCACTATGTGTGCGGGCTTGAATCATATGGCACTAAGTGTGCGTGATTGAGTATTAAGCACTATGTGTGCGAACTCTACACATATCTCCGATTGAACATTTATATGGAGGCGTGACTTTATCGAGATGAGTATGGACAGCGGAAAGAGTAAGTACCTTGAGTTCATGGCTAATAGATGCTATGTTCATGCTCGGGTGGAGTTGGTAAGATTTAAATTTATGTGATGATTTCAATTGCATTCCGTAAATAAGGTATCGTGGAATAGATGAAAGTTCATTTGATTGCATGATTGTTGTGGAAATGAAATGATGTATGGAAATTGCTTCAAATATCCTATTGAACAGTATATGAAATGTAAATGTATGACTTGGTATGAGATTGATCCGAAAGATCTAAGGAACTATGGTATAGTTCGGTATGGTTGGAATATTTGGCCTTGTTTCATTATTTCATTTTATGATAATTGTATTAATGGATGGTTGTGGAATGCTTATGACTTACCGAGTTATAAATTCACTCGGTGTTTTCTTGTCACCCATTTTAGGTTCCTTGGGCTCGTCTCTTTTTGGGTGTTCGTAACCGTCAACGAAGTCATTACACCGGCGAGCAATCTTTGGTATTTACTTCTTAGTCGACTTAGGAGAACATTTGGCATGTATGAGCTATTTTGTTTTATTAAATTTTGGGTTGTAAACTTTAAGCCATGTAAAAATGGCTTATGTAGTCGTTTGAGTGGGATGCTAGAATCTATAGCCACGAGTCTTAGAAACCTTAATTTTGATAAGGTGGCCATAATTTGTCACGTATGGTGGATGAGTAGTAAGACTAAAGAAGGATTCATGAAATTGGCATAGTCTACTGCAGTAACTGTTGCGGACAGCAGCAGTGATATGAGATTGAAAAATCACTAAAAATAGTAGAAGTGGAATTAATAGCTAAAAAAATTACGTACTCGAAGCTTAATGGGTCTATTTTCATATGGATGAAACAAAACGACCATATGAGCTGTATTTTAAGAGATATTAAAGTTCTCGTGAAACAGGGCCAGAACGGTTTTTGGATCCCCTTTTCTGACTTTGGAAAATCATTGTAAATTAACCAGAGATAATTAGGAGTCATTCCATATATGTGTAGATTCCTCTCTGAGTCTAGTTTCTATAAAAACAAACGGCATCAGTATTGAAGCCCTGTACAGGGAGATATCCAATTCGTAACGCACAAAGGTCAGTGTAGTCGATCCCTGCAACAGGGGAGACTTTAACTAATAAACTGTACTAATTGGCTCGACAAAAAATTCTAGAAAAAAAATCTGTAGATGGACATATGAGTCTAGTTTCAAGGAAAAATTACGAAATTGATTTTCGAGTTGTAAAACTCAAGATATGATTTTTGAAGCGACTAGTACACAGATTGGCAACTTGTCTAGGAAATTCTCAATAAGTGGTTTGAAGTATGTTAACACCTCGTGTTCGACTCCGGCGACGGTCTCGGGTTCGGGGTGTTATACTAAACATGCCAAAATAAGCCATTTCTATTAGCTAAACATAAATCAATATTAACATCATTTACAAGCCAAATCTCATGGCTATAATCACAACCAAAATACCACATCTAGCCTATATATGCCATATACCATATATACGCAATTCAAAAGTACCAAATAGATGTCTGATAGTTCAATGATATTCTCAATAACTTTCGAATCTGAGCTAGCCTTGATTCACTATAAAACATTGAAAAATAACACGAAGTAAGGTTCATAGCATAGTAAGCTCATATATAAATAACTTAATTCATCGAATAAATGTAAATCAACCAATTTTACATTAACTACAAACTTTCTCATGTCTTAAAACATGATTAAATACCATCTCATTTAACTTTCTCTATTTAATACTCGAATAGGTTTTGTACATACCTATATCTCCTCGTACTAACCTCTTTCCCAACCACATCGTTTGTTTACCCGTTGAACCATTTGGAAAAGAAATTGGATACTCAATAGTCACATACGATAAGTACCTATACCATGACCTGTAGCCAAATCAAGGTGACTTACCCGAAGATCAATTATCATGGCCTGAAGCCAAATTGGTATAAATCGAACCGGAAGTGCTAATATCATCGCCCGAATCCAACTCAACTTATGATCAAATAATATGACACCAGTATCCAAATATATTCCTAAAGTTGAACCGGTACTTCACACTTTCCATTTCTATCATTGAATACATTTGTAGAGTCATTTTCACAATTCGAACTTTGTCCATAATCTCATAATCACAGTTTATACAATATCAAAGCATTTAACATACTTTTAAAATGAAATTACAACATACGAACTTACCTCGAGTATGAAAATGGTGAAATTAGTCAATTACTCGATAATCTTGCCTTTCCCCCGATCTAATTCTGGATTCCTCTTTTCTTGATCTAAATATATTTAAAATTAACTTCTTTAATCAACCACTCATTCAATTTAGTCCAAAATATACATTTAGGTATATTTGCACATTAGCTCCTAAACTTTCATATTTAATAAAATTTGTCCCTTTTTCACAAATACACAAAATTCAAACAATTTCAATAAACCCATGCTTAGCCGAATTACAACCCCTAGCAGCCCATAACTTTCATTCATTTCACATTTCAACCACTCAATTTAATTCCTATTATGCATTTTCATTAAAAATCACTTTACAAAACATGAAAATCTATCATCAAAAATTCATATTTCATCTTTAAACACCAAGGAACACATAAACTGATCAATGGAAACTCTTAAAATCTTTAATAGTTTCAAAATTAAAGGTATGGGCAAGCTAGATTGAGCTGCAACGATTACAAAAACGTAGAAATCATCAAAAACGGGACTAAACACATACCTAATTGCTTGAATTTTGCCTAGCCGAATGAAGAACCATAGTTCTTCTTGTTCTTCTTTTAATTTCGGTTAAAAAGATGATAATGAAGCATAAATTGATTTTTTGTATTTATTAAATCATTTATTATCCATTTTACTATTTTAACCTTAAGTATATAACATTAAAACTCATTAATACATGTCCATTAATGTCCGCTTACCATCCAAATGGTTTAATTACCATTTAAGGCCATCATATTTAAAAACCAAGGCTATTTGACACCTTTAACAAGTAGAATGAAACTTTTGCATTTTATGCGATTTAGTCATTTTTCTTAAATTAACTATTCAAACGATAAAATTAGCTTACAAAATTTTCACACATATAAAATAAAATGCTGTAAATATAAAAATAATATTAAAATAATTTTTTGACATCGGATTTGTGGTTCTGAAACCACTATTCCAATTTAGTTAAAATCGGGCTGTTACAACTCTTCCCTTTTAAGGATTTTCGTCCCTGAAAATCTTACTAGTGAATAGGTTAGGATATTGTTTTCTGATGGTATCCTCAGGTTCCCTTGTAGCTTCTTCAACCCCGTGTCGATGCCATAATACTTTCACTAATGCGATTTTCTTGTTTCTTAACTCTTTGATCTCATAAGCAAAAATTCGAACCGGTTCTTCAGCATATGACATATCAGACTGAATTTTAACCTCGGTCGAGGAAATGACCTGTGAAAGGTCGGACCAGTATCCTCGAAGCATCGATACATAAAACACATTATGTATTTTCTCTAACTCAGATGGTAAAAATAGCCGATATGCCATTGGCCCAACTCGCTCAGTAATCTCATACGGCCCGATGAATCGTGAACTCAATTTCCCTTTTCGACCAAACCGTAATATCTTTTTCCATAGCGACACTTTCAAAAACACTTTATCGTTGATCTAAAACTCAATATCTTTCTGTTTAAAGTCTGCGTATGATTTCTGTCGATCTGAAGCCACTTTCAAACTGTCACAAATTACATTCACTTTTTCTTCAGTCTCTCTGATCAGACCAACCCCATGAATCTTAGTCTCATTAAGCTCAGTCTAGTACAACGGCGTTCTACATTGACGACCGTATAGAGCGTTGTACTATGCTATATTTTATAATCGATTGGAAGCTATTATTGTAAGAAAATTCAATCAGTGGTAGATATTTGTGACAGCCCTAAAGTGACCCTAGTCGGAAAGCGGTTTCGGGACCGCTAAACCGAGTCACCAAATTATTTGAATATAATGATTATTGTCTAAAATATGCGAATATGAATGTGTGAAAGTTTTAAGCTTCGATTTAGTCAATTGCATGTGAATTTAGCTAATAGGACTTATGTGTGACACTTTTGAAATGTGATAGGTCGATCTATAAGGATCTATTAGCGCATGAGATCAAAAGGGTGGACTTGCATGTCAATTTCCCCCTTAATTAGTAAGTGGCCGGCCATGACAAGGAGGGTGGACAAAATGTTATGGGCAAAACATGTCATAAACATGTTATGTTAATGCTTATGTTAGGAATAATAAAATAAAGAACATGGGCAATAAAATATTAGTGTTAGTAGGAGGAGAAAGAAAAAAAAAATGTGTGTGGTTGCCCCCTTCATTGCCATGAATTGAAAGAAAAAAAAAGAGCTTCATTCTTTGGTTCTTCTTGGCCGAATTGAAGAAAGGAAGAAGAGAGGTTTCGGTCACCTTGAGCTTAAGGGGAGGTTAGTATGTTGTGTTAGATTCTTAAATTTTAAACTTGTTTCTAGTTAATTAGCTAATTTCTTACACAACCCATGGCAAAAATTTCGAAATCTTGGTGATGGCTTGAGCATTCGATTTTAGTTATTAAAGGATGAGATTGGGTTATAATCTTTATGTTTTATGAAGAATTGCTGAAGAGAAGGGTTTAAGTAGTCAAATTATAAATTTTAATGCTCATGAGTACAATGGCCAAACATAGATTTGTCTAAAGAATTGAACAAATGCCGTGTGAGTGATTGAAATGAATGAGTTGGAGGTTGGATCATGTTAAGATTCGCCTTGTACATAAACATTAAGAGTTTGATGTTTTTGTGATTTTGGAAGGTAAATAAGGTTATACACAAGATGAATACTAAGATTTTGGTTGACTTGTTTTTAGTGAGGTTCGGCCAAGGACCTTATGTGCAAGTTTATTCGGTTTAAGTAGAGTAAACGTGACGGGTAGATATGGAGTAATGTGTATATTGGTTCGGCTGCTAAGCAAGGAAATATTTGTTGGTAACATAGTATCTATGCACTTATGAATATATATATATATATATATATATATGGTATTTTAAGTATAATTGTTCATTGATAAGGTTGGTTAATAGTTCAAGTAAGGATTACTATATTTGATATGTACACAAATTGAGGCAATAGGTTCGGCAATTAGCTTAAGACATACGGGTAATATCATATGTCCGATCATAGTTAAACATTCGATAATTGTGATTCTTTGGCTACAATGTTTGAATATCGCCATGGGGAGAATATATGATCGGTTGCCTAATATTAGTTCGAAATGAATCTAAATAAATAGATATTTGTATATAGTAAAGTTGGATAAGTAATTGAATAAATTTATTTTTTATTAAGCTCAAGAGCTTAGAGGATCAAAGTTGGATAAGGGAAAGGAAAAAGTGATCGAATAGCCTTGAAATCGTTCGACCACATCCGAGGTAAGTTTTCGAGTAATGAAACTTAGATTATGATTCGATTAGATTATGTTATAAGCAAATCAAAATCATGCCCTTTGTATGTAGCTTTTGAGCTGAAAATGATAATGCTTGATAAGTGACTTGTGTTTGAATTCTAGATACGAAAATGAAATATTGATGTGTCATGATTTATTGATATGTGCATGGATATTCGGATTGATAATCGGGCTAAGCCCGAAGGCATTTGTGCGAGTTACTATATCCGGGCTAAGTCCCGAAGGCATTTGTGCGAGTTACTATAACCGGGCCAAGTCCCGAAGGCAATTGTGCGAGTTACTATAATCGGGCTAAGTCCCGAAGGCAATTGTGCGAGTTACTATAACCGGGCTAAGTCCCGAAGGCATTTGAGCGAGTAGCTATATCCGGCTAAACCCCGAAGGTACTTGGTTTGGGAATGAGCGATCTTGCTGTAATAATTTCAATTAATACGCTCGTAAAATCACAACGATAAGGTACGTTCAGTATATGCATTGGAGTAGTGATTTCGTTTAAATATTATCCGCCGATTGATTAGTGAGCTTTGGGCTTTGTTAAGTTGATCCCTTATGTATGAATATAAGGGTTGGAAATGTGAAGTAGGACTGATTTTTGAGAATATGTGTATATGAAATTATCCGTTTAGTTATATGAATGCTATACTTGATTGTGCCTAATTTTATTGCTCAAAACTTACTAAGCATTAAATGCTTACTCCGTTCTTTGAATCTCTGTTTTATAGATTTTGGTTCGTCAGCTATCGGACTCGGGATTGTCGAAGTCAAAGTCGTCCACACTATCAAAGCCCTTTTGGTACACTTTTGGTTGAACTCGAAAATGGCATGTATAGGACTACCCTTTTGTTGTTGGTCATGTACCCTTTGGTTTTGTATAAATTTGGATAGCCATGCGAAAATGGCTTATATACACTTTGAGCATAGCATTATAATCGTCTTGTATGTTGTTCATTGAGAGGTATGGAAATGTTTGGTAACAATTAGCCATTGGGAATGGTTAATTATGGTTATTTTGATGCTGTGTATGACAAACTCTAGTTGATTCATGGAAAACCATGAAATAGGTAAGGTTTACCTTAAAAACAGATGCTGACAGCAGCAATGGTGTGGATTTGAAAAATCACTAAAAATAGTAAGAATGGAATTAAATAGTTAATAAATTATGTAATTTAACCTTGATGAATCTATTTTCATAGGGAAGTAATGAAACGATCATATGGACAGTATTTTATGAGATTTTAAAGTTTTCGTGAAACAGGGCCAGAGCAGTTTCTGGATTCCCTGTTCGGACTGAGGAAATTCATTATAAACTAACCAGAGATAGTTAGAAGTCATGCCATATATGTATAGATTCCTTTTCGAGTATATTTTCTTTAGAAACAAATGGCATAAGTATTGAAGCCCTGTACAGGTAGATATATAAGTCGTAATGCATGAAGGTCAGAGCAGTCGAACCCTGAAATAGGGGAGACTTTAACTAATAAACTGTACTAATTGGCCCAAACAAAAATTATAGAAAAACATTTGTAGATGGATATATGAGTCTAGTTTTAGAGACAATTTACGAAACTGATTTTCGAGTTTTGTAACTCAAGATATGATTTTTAAGGTGACAGTGACGCAGTTAGCCAGCTAGTCTGGAAATTTTTAAAATGGACTGTAAAAATAAGGGAATTAAGTCTGTTAACCCCTCGTGTCCGACTCCGGTAACGGTCTCGGGTACGGGGTGTTACAATATTTCTCCCAGTTGCCTTCAAACTCAAGAATGCAACATCACAACATATCCTCAAGTATCTGAATAACTCACTAGGATTGACCATCTGTTTGTAGGTGAAATGCAGTGTTAAAATGCAGCTTTGTACCTAAAGCTTCTTGCAATTTCTTCCAAAATTGCAAAGTGAATCTCGGATCTCTATCCGAAACAATAGATATGGGAACACCATGTAATCTCACAATTTTAGATATATACAACTCGATTAATTTATCAAGAAAGAAATCTATACGTACCGGAATGAAATGAGCTAATTTCGTCAATCTGTTAACAACAACCCAGATTGCATCTTTCTTTCTTGGAGATAAAGGCAAACACGATACAGAGTCTATTGTTACTCTCTCCCACTTCCACTCGGGAATAAAAATAGGCTGTAATAAACCTGACAAAACTTGATGCTCAGCTTTAACTTGCTGACAAATCAAAAATTTTGAAACAAATTCTGAGATATCTCGTTTCATGCCGTGCTACCAATAATGCTGTTTCAAATCGTTATACATTTTCATGCTTTCCGGATGTACTGATAAACAAATATTGTGTGCTTCGCTTAGAATCTTTCGAATGAGCTCAGAATTTATTGGTACACATATTCTATCACGAAACATCAAACAGTCATCAGGCCCTATTTGAAACTCTAAATCAGAAATCAACTCATACTGAGCTCGTTTTGCTTGTAATTCATTATCAAATTTTTGAGCCTCATAAATCTACTGTAAAAATAACAGTCTCGCTTTCAACTCAGCTACTATCGAACCATCATCAGACAAAGCTAATTGTGTGTTTAAAGCACGTAAAGCAAATAAACACTTTCGGCTCAAAGTGTCAGCAACTATGTTCACTTTCCCCGGATGATAGTTAATCACTAAATCATAGTCTTTTTGCAATTCTAACCATCTCTGCTGTCGCAAATTCAAATATTTCTGAGTCATAAGATATTTCAAGCTTTTGCGGTCGGTATAAATATGGCATTCTCACCAAACAAGTAATGACGCCAAATTTTCGATGCGAACACTATTGCTGCTAACTCTAGATCATGTGTTGAATAATTCTTTTCGTGTGGCTTCAATTGTCTCGAGGCATAAGCTACAACTTTGCCTTCCTACATCAAAACACAACCCAGGACATTTAACGATGTATTACTGAAAACTACGAATTCTTTACCCGACTCAGTGTAAACTAACACTGGTGCCTCTGTCAATAATGTTTTCAACTTCTCAAAGCTTTGCTAACACTTTTCTGACCACTCAAATTTAACATCTTTTTGAAGTAATCGTGTCATCGGAATCGCAATCATTGAAAAGCCTTTCAAAAATTGTCTATAATAGCCGGATAGTCCTAGAAAATTAGGGACTTCAGATACATTTCTTGTAGGCTTCCAATCTATAATCGCAGAAATTTTGCTCGGGTCAACTCGGATACCCGCAGTTGAAACTATATGTCCCAGAAAACTAACCTCTTATAGCCAAAAATCACATTTGCTGAACTTTGCAAGCAACTGTTTATCTCTCAAAATTTGTAGCACGATTCTTAAATGCTCAGTATGCTCAGATTCATCTCGAGAGTAAATTAAAATGTCATCAATAAACACAACTACGAATCGGTCTAAGTACGGCTTGAAAATCCTGTTCATCAAGTCCATAAAAACAATAGGTACATTTGTTAGTCCGAAAGGCATAACAAGAAATTCATAGTGTCTGTACCTTGTTCTAAATGCAATCTTTGGCACATCTAAGTTTTCAACTAGCAATTGATAATAACCCAATCTTAACTCAATTTTCGAAAACATTCTTGCCCATTTTAACTGATCAAACAAATCATCTATTCGTGGCAAAGGGTATTTATTCTTAATCATCACTTTGTGTAACACCCCTATCCCGTAACCGTCGCCGGAATAGGTAAGGGGCATTACTAGACTTGTAACTCATGCCAGATTAGTAAAATTTTGAACATTTTCTTGAAGTAAAGATCATTAAATTGGGTAATTGCTAGACACAACCAGGGATAAAATTTTAAAAAAACTTATAAAAGTAAACATTCAAAAGATGTCATATTCGCATAGCTTATATACATTAACCAAAATATCCTCCCACTACTAGTCTATTCTATACATGCCATAAGATAATCCAAAACATAGCAGTACCAAACAGTGGATAGTGATAGTGTGACTAGTTGCTAACGATCCCTGAAACTGTAGCTTCCAAATGAGATCTATAAAACAAAGGAAACAAAGTAAACGGAGTAAGCATTACAATGCTTAGTAAGTTTTAAGCAATGTCAACAGATAACAATCAAATTATAACATAGTTGTTCGTATTTTTATTTCACTCTTCCTTCGGGCATACCATCCCTTTACCGAATATGCACATCTCATCATATATAATAGGCAGATAAATTCTCACTTGATAGTGATCTTTTATAAACATAGGTACATTACATATTTTCACCTAACTTTCCACATTGACCAAACGCACAATAATCATAGAACAGTCTTATTGCTTTACTCACATATGCATAATGACCTTGTGATTTAGTCCAAATCAAGCTTAAATATAATCTCAAAATACATACCTGACCAACTTAACGCATTGAACGTATTTATTACCAATTGTTCTTTGTGAAGTCGTATAATCTTATGCTTTACTCGAATCTTCAATGAAACCTTTAGCTCGAATAGTCCCCACACGTAGTTATCGGGTCTTACCCAGACAAAATCTCCACACGTAGTCATCGAGTCTTACCCGGACATAATCTCCACACGTAGTCATCGAGTCTTACCCGGACATAATCTCCACACGTAGTCATCGGGTCTTACCCGGAATATATTTCCAAGTTTCATGTACATTTAATCACATGTTACAACATTCACATCGACTGTCATATTTGTAATTCACTTGCCTCATCAAATATCTAATAATACACACCTTTCACATTTGGTCATTCGGCCACAATATACACACATCTCCTACATATTTCACACTAGCCATTCGGCTTTACCACATATACATATCTCATACATATTTCACACTAGCCATTCGGCTTTACCACATATACATATCTCATACATTAGCCATTCGGCTTTACCACATATACATATCTCATACATTAGCCATTTGGCTTTACCACATATACATATCTCATACATATTTCACGTTAGCCATTCGGCTTTACCACATATACATATCTCATACGTATTTCACACTAGCCATTCGGCTTTACCACATATACATATCTCATACATATTTCACATTAGCCATTCGGCTTTACCACATATATATATATTTATCTTGTACATCAATTTCAGCAATAGCTTATAAGCAACTCAAATAGTTTCATCAATGTTTACAACAAATTCACATATTCACTACAAGCTGTTTTCCTGAGCCATAGTCACTAAAATATTTGTAACTGGAGCTAAAAAACTCAAAATCAATTGCCATTAATTTTCCCTGAATATAGACTCATATATCTTCCATCCATAAAATTTTCAGAATTTTAGGTTTGGCCAATCAATACCAGATTTTTCTTAAAGTTTCCCCTGTTTCACTGTTTGACTAATCTGACCACTCTTCACTACGAATCAAATTTCTCATTGTACAGAATTCAAAATATGTTCTATTTGATTTCATTTGAAACTAGACTCATTAAGGAATCTAAGCATATAAATTTTATCTTATAACCATTTTTGTACAAATTATAATGATTTTCTAAAAACAGAACAGGGGATTTCGGAGTCATTCTGACACTGTCTCACACAACTTTAAATATCTCTTTATAGGAAATTTATTTGCTTACACGGTCTCTTTTATAAGAAACTAGACCAACTAAGCTTTGATTACATATTTTATTCAGCCTATAATTCTACACCAACAATTTATAGTGATTTTCTAAAATCACGTTACTGCTGCTGTCCTAAGCATATTATTACAATTTGCTCTTAAATTTCCAAGTCCAAACACTTATGAACTTACCATTTGAGTTTGAGACATATCATGGCCACATCATATCTTATTAAATCAACTCATTATGTCCTATTATGATTGAATTTACTCAACGTTTAATCACTTAAAACTTACCTCGGAAGTTGTCGACGACTAGATATCCACGGCTATTCGTTTATTTTCTCTTTTCCCCTATCCGACTTTGATCCTCTTTGCTCTTAAGCTTAAGTAAAACAATAGATTTGCTTAAGTACTTAACTAATATTATTCACTTAACAATCACATTTGGCAATCACATATCATTTAATCTATATCTAAAACAATAGATTTCAATATGTATCATATTTAATAAAACATGCCATGACTCGATTTCATGCTTATTTAATTTATATCTAATTCACATTCACAAGCAAGGAGTCACTTAATTTATCATGCTTCCTTATACATGAATTTAATCATATTGCCGAATGTCCTTATGTGTACATGGTACATACATAAGGCATATATATATATATACCTATATATGACCATTACAATTTAAACATTTAATCATAATCGGCAAGCTTTATTTCAACTATTTAAGGTGCAAACCAATTATGTTATTCATTAACATTTCGTCATATTAAATCTTTGATTAACCAATTTGACACATACCAAAATCCAATCATACATCTAACCTTTATCTCAATACTAAACCGAGTTACAAGATTATACATTACACTAAGCATATCATTAAACATACCTATTCAATTTAGCTAATTTCATAGCCTCACCTTACCCCACATTACTCAATGCCGAATATTAACCCAACATCACAAGCATAATCACCATGAAACTTACCTTAATACACATTTTATCCCATTGCCGAATACATATATATATCATCAAACAAATATTTATTCACATAACAACAATTCATTCACATCTCTATAAATGATCATAATCGGACATTATAAACAAATCAACTAGTTTAGCATTCAAATTCTTCTAACCATTCCTCAATCACTTACTCAATGAACAACAATCCAAGCACATCAAAGCATCGTCGAATGTATCATTCTTCTTAAATTCATATTCGAACACTCAATTATACCTTAACTTATCCATTTCTTTCATTTAAACAACCCACATAACTTATTCATTCATGAACACATTCGGTACTATGCATGTTTACAAATATTTCTTGGCACCTTTATCACATTTTCACAATCGGCATAACCATGTTACCAATCTAATACATCAAAATTTACTTATCCAAGACTACATTCAGCATATATATATTCACATAAACACAATAGCCGAACTCTTCATGAAGTTACCGAGACTCATCATTTGCCATTTCACACACACTCACATCCAATCCTTTTTATTAAACACTTAAAATCAACCATCTTCATGCCTCATCACAAAAACATCAAAACACCCACCAAGACACTCTACAACCCATAGCCGAATGCATCATTTCAAACCAATAACAAAAATTGAGTCATGGGCTATGAAAGGAGCTTAGCAATTAACTCAATTTCACATAAATTATCAAGAAATAAAATTAAACATACCTTCAATTAGAATCACCAAGGCCAAATATCAAAGAGCCCTTTTGTTCTACCTTAGATTTTGAGCTTGCTCCATTGCCGAAATCCACAAAGCATTTTTCTCCATTCTTTCTCAAACATTCACATGAACAAGGCAAGGATGTATGGCCTTCTTTTTTTTCTAATACATATTTCCTATTATAAAACCATGTAGTCATTATAATATTAATACAAAATGCATATATTTTGTATCCCATACCATCATGGCCGGCCACTTCCTCTAAAGTGGGGAATTTGACATGCAAGTCTACATTTTTTTCCACTATGCATTATTTGCCCACTACCATTTAACCTATCACATTTCCAAAGTTTCACACATAAGTCCTTTCTAATTAATTTCACATTTAAAAGACAAAATCAAAACATGAAATTTTCACACACACACTTTAACTTATAATAGGCATAAAATATAACATTTAATTATTCTTGTGACTCGATTTTGTGGTCCCGAAACCACTTCTCGACTAGAGTCAAATTAGGGCTGTCACACTTTGTTGAGCTATCGATAGTCTATACACATTCTCATTGTGCCATCTTTCTTTTTCACAAAAAGGCTAGTGCACCCTAAGGAGAGAAACTCGGTCTAGCAAAACTTCTATCTGTCAACTCTTGCAACTGGGCTTTCAATTCTTTTAACTCTGTCGGAGCTATCGATAGTGGCATTGTTCCTGGTACTAATTCAATACCAAACTCAACCACTCTTATAGGTGGTAAACTTGGTAACTCTTCGGGAAATACATCTGGATACTCGCACACAACTTGTACTAATTCAATCTTTGTTTCAGTCACTTTTGTATAAGTACATAAGCAAACTAAGCTTCACAGCCCTTTCTCACAAACTTTTGAGCTAACATAGACGAGATCACAACTAGTAAACTATTCAGATCATCAGATTCAATTCTAATAGTCTCATTATTCTGACACTTCAGTTCAATTGTCTTTCATCTACAACTCACTATAGCATCATGCATCGTTAGCCAATCTATACCCAAAATCACATCAAATTCATCGAATGGCAACAACATCAGATTAGTCAAAAAACATAAATCCTGATTCATTAACGAACAATTCTTGCAGGCTTTGTCAATCGAAACACATTTGCCTAAGGGGTTCAATACTCTAATCACAAATTCAATAGACTCTACAGGAAAACTCTTACTAGATACTAAATTCATACATATATAAGAATGTGTTGATCCTAGATCTATAAATTCAATCACATTAGTATCATAGGGAGTGAAAGCACCGGTGATAATATCTGGAGATGATGCTTCTTTGCGAACGCAAATACTGTAGGCTCTAGTAGGTGCTCTGGCCTCAGACCTCACAGCTGAATCCTTTGTCACCTCTCTACTTCCACTTATATTTCCGGCAACTTTAGGTGGTCTATCTCTATTCGATGTGCTACTTGGTCTCACATTCTGAACTTTATCTCTCTCATTTAGCTCAGAGCAATCTTGGATGAAGTGATCTAGAGAACCACATTTGTAACAAGCTTTATTATTTTTATTCCAGCATTTTCCACAATGTCGCCTCCTACATTGCTGACACTCAGGTTTGTTGTCTCTCACACTACCAACACTTGCTACTAAAGTAGCTTGAGCTTTAGAACCTGAGTATTGTTTTCTACGATCTCTGTTCGAATATTCGTTTGAAGCATTTGGACGAGCGTACAAATCTCTGAATTTCTTTGAAAAAGATTGATTCAGCTTATTCATAGATCTTTTTCTCGAATCTCTAGCCTCTAAATCTGCTTTTCTCTTTTCTTTGCTAAGATCCTCGTTTTTACAAGCCCTTTCAACTAGAACGACAAATTCTTTCAACTCTAGAATTCAAACTAGAAGTTTTATATCTTCGTTCAGCCCATCAACAAATCACTTGCACATTATTTCTTCAGTAGACACATACTCTCAAGCATACTTGCTTAACCATGCAAATTCTCTTTCATACTCAGTAACAGTCATTAGGCCTTGTTTTAACTCTAAGCTTTTAATCAAGGAATCACTGACTTATATATTTCTTTCGATACTCCATCTCAAAGAATTCTCAGGTAACTCGTTCTTTTAGAACCACAGATATCAATGTTTTTCGCCATTGATACGCAGTGTTTCTCAGCAAAGACACAACACATTTAATACATTCATTAGGAGTACAAAACAATTCATTGGATACTCGAATCGTATTTTCGAGCCAAAACTCAACTCTCTCAACATCATCATCAACAGTATCCCAAAACTCTTCAGCCCCATGTTTACGAATCTTATCTACTAGCGGCTCATTCAACCAAATCGGGTGTAACATCCCGATTTTAGGTTTAGTCGGAACAGTGGTTTCGGGACCACAAATTCGCTGAGGAAAATTTCATTTTTATTATATTTTTATGGTTTACGATTTCACGAAATGATTTCATGAAAATTTCGTTTGAAAATTTTGACGTTTGGGCACTCAATTTAGAAAAAATGACTAAATTGTAAAAAGTGCAAAAGTTGAGTTCTATATGTTAGAGGCGTCTAATTGTCATGAAATTTTAAATGGGAGGTCCTTAAATGATAACTAAACCATTTTATAACTTTTTGGACAAAAATGGCCTTGGTTGGGTAAAATTTGAAAGAATAGTAAAAAGGACATTTTGGTCATTTAGGGATAAAATGAATTAAAAGACAAATTTTAAACCCCAAATGTGTCCCTTTCTTCTTGCTACAGTAGAATGTGCCAAGAGCAGCCATGATTAGGGTTTGGCCAAGCTTCCAAGCTTAATAGTAAGTGATTCCGAGCTCCGTTTTTAATGTTTTATGTATTTTTGAAATCCCGATAACATGATCTGCTCATTTCTACCATTATTTTGAGCTAGGATTTATAATTTACCCATGAATTATATGCATGTATTTTGATGTTTAATGGTAGAATATAAAGCTTGAAATTGTGTTAAGCGATTTTACGTGAAAACAAGTAAAACGACATAATCGGTAAAAATACCTAATGTTCATAAGTACATGTTAAAGTGAGAATTTGATGTTGCCATAGAAGGGAAAAATGATCAGCATGTCATAAAACATAAGAAAATATGAAGAATTTTAATTTTCGAACCTTGGGGCAAAAGGGCAAATATGCAAAAGTTTAGGGGTCAAAATGAAAATTAGTACAAATATGATTTTTAGACCCATATGAATAGTGTGACTATTTAGTAGGCTAGATGTGATATTATATATCAAGGAAATTGAGATTTGGGCTTAAATCGGGAAAATACAAGGTTGTGGACTAGAATAGTAAATTGCCATTTCTGGATCTGAGGTAAGTTTGTGTAATTTAATAAGCCTATTATTCATGATATTATTGATACACATGATATATAATTTGTAATAATTGTATTGAATTTGATGTTAATAGAAATTTTATGGGATATGATATTTAAAGGAAATTGGTGATTACCGAGAATATGAGATCTTGCATATGTTGCAATAAAGGTTGTCCCTAAAGGATAATCTTTTGATCTCATTATGAAAAGGAAATGTACGCCTTGTGTGTACAATGTGAAAAGTGGTAGCTTCGGCTACCTAATCAGTGAAAAGTGGTAGTTTCAGCTACCTGATCAATGAAAAGTGGTAGCTTCGGCTACCTGATCAGGGAAAAGTGGTAGCTTCGGCTACCTGATCAGTGAAAAGTGGTGGCTTCGGCTACCTAATCAGTGAAAAGTGGTGGCTTCGGCTACCTAATCAGTGAAAAGTGGTGGCTTCGGCTACCTTATCAGTGAAAAGTAGTAGCTTCGGCTACCTGATCAGTGAATAGTGATAGCTTCGGCTATTGAATGTGAAAAGGGATAGCTTTGGCTATCAAATGTGAAAAGGTGAGGTATACTTTGTGTATACCACATGAAAGGAAAGGTATGCTTTGTGTATAGCATATGAAAAGGAAAGGTATACTTTGTGTGTACCACTCAGAAAGAAACGTACACCTCGAGTGTACAATTGCAAAAAAAAAGGTCCATCAAAAATTCAATAATTCAGTGATAATGACATACATAGTGATATAAAGAAAAATGGTATGATAAACTCATCTATACATAGTTGATACTAATATGATGCATATGATTGTCCTCTTTGCATGGGTGGTTATGCTAAGAGATAGCACAGGTACATACTCGAAACTCATGACTACATGTTTGACATGTGAAATGAAATGGACTTGTGAAGAGAGTGCAAATGAATGAGTGATATTTATGAGAATAATTTCTATGACAATCTTCTAATAATGATCATTATATTGTACCAAAATAGAGTTAGACACTAGCATTGGTTCAAATTTGAAAATCCACTAAAAATAGTGGAAATTGAGTTAGAAGTTTAATAAATTATGAAATTAAATCTTAATAAGTCTAGTTTCACATAAAGGAAACAGTGAAAGCAAAAGAATTTTGTATCATGAGATATTTGAATTCTTATGAGACAGAGTTGGAGTGATTCCAGACTCCCCTGTCTCAATTTTGGAAAATCACTAGAAATTTTAAAAAAATGATTATGGGTTAAAATTCATATTAATTAAATCCTTAATGAGTCTAATTTCATGAGAAAGAGATGATAACTTTATCTGAGTCTTCTACTATATGATAATTAAATTTTAGTAAAGAAAGGTTGAAGCTGTCAAATAGCAAAATAGGGGAGACTTTAAATAATAAACTGTACTTATTGGCTGGTCCAAAATTTCTGAACATTTTATGGTGAAAAGATATATGAGTCTAGTTTTTGGAAAAATTTACAGATCTTAAATTGAAGTTCCGTAGCTCTAGATATAAATGATTTAGTGACATGACTCAAGAAAATAGCTTAACCAGAACATGTGTAAATGTACAATTGGGATAGTTTTACTATGGAAAGCATGTTAGTAAATTGCTTATTATTTTCATGCGAGCTTACTAAGCGTAAAGCTTACCCCTTCCTTTCCATTTCTTTTAGTGTTGTCAGGTTAGATCGGGGTTGGAGAATCGTCGGAGGCAGCATCACACTATCAAGCCAACACCTTGAGAGTATAAACAAATATGCTAGAATTATCAAGTGAGTAGCATGTATAGGGACCTAGTTTTATAACATGTGTTATTATAATTTGGTCAAATATATTGGTCTTTAGTGAGCTAATGATTCTGACTTATAAATTTAACTATTCATGTTATGTCTGATATTGGTGATGTGCATATGCTTGTTTGCCATGCATGGTTGGTAATATGTTATGTGTTGTTGTGAGAATGCCATGCTTGTGTCTTGATTGTGGATATATAATTGCTCAAATATGCCATGTCAATTGCTATGAAAATGTATAAGTGTATGTAGGTAATTAAGGGTGACAATTGGCTTGGAAAATAGCCTTGAAATTGTCCACACGGATAGAAACACGAGCGTGTGTCTAGGCCGTGTGAGACACGCGGCTTAAGCTTACGGGCATGTGCCTTGGTCATGGACCCTAACTTGTTCATGACCAAATGGATAGAGAGCTCCATGAGCACAAGACACGAGCGTGTCCCAAGCCACACGGACGTGTGTGACCACATGGCCCAATTCCACATGGGCGTGTGACTCTCCGAAGCAAGAAAATTTAGTTAAGTTGCCCAAAGATTTTCAAAGTCCTTGGTTTAGTACTGAACCACCCCAATGTATGTTATAGGTTTCGAAGACCTATATAAGGGACAATATGCATGTGTTCGAGATGTTTTAATTTTTGGTTATAATTTTTGTGGCTAGGTTTTGCATGTTGTGACTGTTTAAGTCTGGTAACGCCTCAAACCCTGTCTCGACGTTGGATACGGGTGAGGGGAGTTACATTTAGTTGAATGAGAGCTGGTTTAGTCAGTTCTCAGACAAACCTAGCATGTGTAAAAGTCCAGCTATACATGCCACCGATCCGTGATAGTGTGATATCTGCCGACACGTATGAGAGCCACTTTGTTTAGACAAAGGTACTCTCCAACCGAGCTACATCGACCATGTTGAATTTGATGCTAAAATATTCAAGTAAAGTATAGTCATGACGAATTGAAACTTGGAAAGGTACGAATAAGGATTCATGAAATGTGTACATGGTGAAATGAGCTTATCTATAATTAATAGATAATTACATGATGTATATGATCGATTTATTTGAACAAATGCATGTGTTTGAGTAACTTATCAAAAATATTGATAAGATGAATATTCATGTATATTGGTTGGGATGATTATGATTGGTAAGCTCGTATAACTTGAGTAAATATATTAAATTGCTTGGACTGATATATATGATTGTAATGATATGTATACAATGATGTATAAGATTAAAGTTTAGACTGTGATATACTTATTCATGTTTGTTTAGCCCTTATATGATATTATGTGCTTAACTTGTCTGATTTAATGAATGGATAAGTAAGATTATCTAGGAAACATGAAAATACATGTATAAGTACACTTGCTTAAATGAGATAACTGGAAAGTGAGTGTAAAATCAATATGAATGTTAGTTACTTAAAATGAATGACATGATTAAGATACGATTGCTATGATGAAAACTGTATTACATGTATATGTAATGAGAGTTGAGTCAGAGGCCCTACGACCCTCTTCCCTTTACCAAAGTGGTGTTTTACAATGGAAATTCCTGAGAATTATGTTGAATGAGTTTCCAGGTGAGAAACCAAAGAGTTTAATGATAGAATGGTTATAAGCATGATTAGAGATTGAGAATGGGTTGATAAGTACATACATAAGCTAGAAAGATATCGGATTGACCGAAAGATTATTTAATTTTCGCAACATCACAGTTAGCGAAAAAGGTTAATTTTGGTAAAACGATCTATCCTGGTATGATGTCGAGAAATGTATTGATTGAAATTCCCTCATGAATTGGTTTTCTTAGTAAAGGGAATATTATATAATTTGGGACGGCAGAAATAGTTAAAGGAATAATGTTCGAATTATAAAATGTTCAAGCATGGTAATTACAGTGAACAGTTTGTGATTGTCTATTAAGATATGGTATGAGATTATCTGACATCCGAAATATTATTGGGGCTATCTAATCCCTGATGAATTCTTATATTATGAAAATGTTCCCTGATCTTAACGTTAGACGAATGTGTTGTCAGTCTGATTGGATTATAATCTGCATGGTTCTATTTTTCTCTAGTATTTTGTTATACTCCGCTTGTTGGGAATCGTTGAGAAATTGTGTGTGGTGCCATGATTCTATTTCTACCGATCATTGCTCTGATTGATTTTATATATATATATAAGAAGCATATAGTTTCGGTCGTATTTGTTGTTAGTGATTTGGAATGATGTTATTATGGATTTCTTTTCTTTGAAAAACCATTGGGGTCTTTCATATTTTTATGAGTCTGGTTCTCGGTCTTCTGATACAGTGCTGTAAATGGGATTTCCTTATCATGGATTTCTTTATCTTGGATTTCCTTATTCTGGGCTTCTCTGTTTCAGATTTCTCTATCTTGGGTTTTCTGGATATTTTATCTTGAAAATTGTTGATCATGGCTTGCATTTAGAGCATGACCTCCAGCTTGTGATTGATGTATATAAAGAACAAGTATGACTATACCTCTGAATTGATCTTGATAATGTGGTGAAATTTCAAGTCCCAATGTGTATGGTGGATTTCCTTTCTCAAATAAGTTAATCAGAGTTAATGTATTCAGTTGAGGTATCATTATTACTTATGCTAATGCATTTGCTATGGTCTTCAATTGGCATAATGAGTGAATTTGGAATGATGCATGTTGAATCGTTCTGTTGACTAGAAGGGAGAATTTCTTGAAATATCAATTACGGATGAATAAGGTCGACTTGATTGTTCAATATGTATGGAATATATGTTTAGAATTTAATGAGATGTGCATGCTTGAGAATAGGATTTTATTTCTTCACGGGTAGAAAGACGAATAGTCTAAGTAAGAAGTGTGTATTTCTTAGAAGAATCATATGCAATAAAAAGATCTGATATTGATAATGTGAAGATAATTTGGGTATTTAAAAATACTGAAACGATTATTGTTTATCTTTGAGTACAAATTCTTGAAATGTTGAAAGTTTAAAGATGTATTGTAACGCCCCAATTTTCGGGTTTTCTGTGTTTCTGTGATTTTTAAAATTTGTGTGTGTTCTGGTTGGTTAAGATATATATTTTAGTAGGTTAGTAGGCCTTTGGAAGGCCCAAACTTAAGTTAAATCCGTGGTAGTCTTCATAATTTTAATTTTATGAACAGGTGATGCAATTGGTGTTTGGGCTTTTAAGAGTAAATGGGTAAAAGATGACACAAAAAGGAGTGTAGTGTAGTGGCAAGGTGGCTCCACTTAGGGGACAAGGAAGTAACGCCATAGAGGAAGCAAGGGGTCCAAGGTTCAAGTCTTGGCTCTTGCAATATAAATTGGTTTTTCTTTTCAATAAATCTGGAAGCAAGTAGGTGTGCTTTAAAGTTTAATGTGTTGGATTTATGACACAAATGAGTTGATGGCCTAGTGGTGGTGGCGTGAGTTGTCATGTGAGAGGACTTTGGTTCGAATCCCTTGGCATGCAAAGGTTGATTATTTTGCTATGTAGGGACGGCAAGTGTAACACCCCGTACCCGAGACCGTTTCCGGAGTCGAACACGAGGTGTTAACGGACTTAATTCATTTTAAAATTTCCAGACAAGCTGGCTAACTACATCACAGTCGCTTTAAAAATCATATCTCGAGTTACGAAACTCGAAATCCAATTCCGTAAATTTTTCCTGATACTAGACTCATATATATATCTACTAATTTTTTCTAGAATTTTGGTTGGGCCAATTAGTACAGTTTATTAGTTAAAGTCTCCCTGTTTCAGGGTTCAACTACTCTGACCTCTGTGTATTACGAATCAGATATCTCCCTATACAAACCTTCAATGACTATGCCGTTTGTCTCTAATAAAACTAGACTCAATAAGGAATCTGTACATATAAAGCGTGACTTCTAATTATCTTTGTAAATTTTATGGTGAATTTCCAAAGTCATAACAGGGGATCCAGAAATCGCTCTGGCCCTGTTTCACAAAAATTTAAACATCTCATAAAATATAGCTCAGATACCTGTTTCGCTTATTCCATATGAAAATAGACTCATCAAGCTTCGATTCCATAACTTATTCATTATTTAATTCCATTTCTACTATTTTTAGTGATTTTTCAAACTCACGTCACTGCTGCTGTCTGAATCTATTTTATGGTAAATTTTACCTATTTCATGGTTTCCATGGATTAGCTAGCAATTTGACATACATAATACCAAATATGATCATGATTAGCCATTCCAATGGCTAATCATTACCAAGTATTTCTATTTCCATACCACTCAATAACCATATCATAAGACCATACATATAAAATGATTATAATGCTATACATGCCATACTCAAAATATACAAGCCATTAGGCCAAGATGGTATACGGATAGTGTGAGCGTGCCTCCGACCGTTTCCGATTTCCGAGCTGGCTTGTCAAAAATACAAGGGATGAAAAGAAGGGAGTAAGCATAAATGCTTAGTAAGCTCACATGCAAATAGCAAGTAACATAACCATATAAGCAAACATAAAACATCATTAGCATAATCATCACCAAGACATTCATATCACCTTTTCATTTATCATCTTACCATATTGTTGTTATATCGAGTTTTCAACCCGAGGGTTAAGTACATACCTGTTCAAAGTATCCATTTCACAACACTTACCAATACGTCCCTTTCATCTTGAGTATTCCTCCATTTGAGTAGAACTTTACCCGTTGAACACATCGGAATATAATTCGGATACATGGAAAGTTTGCACATAAGTGCCACATATGTAGCCAAGCTACCATGTAACCCGCCCATAAGTGAACTCGGACTCAACTCAACGAGCTCGGGCGTTCGCATCCATAAGTGAACTCGGACTCAACTCAACGAGTTCGGATGCCTAGTTACATCTCACGAACTCGGACTCAACTCAACGAGTTCGGACATTCGCATCCATAAGTGAACTCGGACTCAACTCAACGAGTTCGGATGCCCAAATATCCCAGTGACATGTCACTTGTATCCTAATCCATTCACGAGGTTCAACGGACCTTTTCCCAATCATGTGTCTCAACCATATTCTACGGAATGCCGATATCGATACTCGGTAGTATTTCACATTTTCCAAGTATATCACATAATTTGACATATTATCAAACAATTATCACAAGTATAATATTTCATAATAATTATCATATCATTTAAAAACATTAAAACATTTAAAATAATAACTATGTTACCAACATTTACATATGAACTTACCTCGTATGCGAAAATGGCTATTTTACCATTTCGTCCACAACTTGGTATTTTCCCCATTTTAGCCCAATTTCAGTTTTCCTTGCTCTATCATTTAAAATATAGTCTAATTAGGACTCACATTATTCAAATTGACCCAAAATCATATTTTGGAAAAATTACAATTTTGCCCCTAAACTTTTGCATATTTACACTTTTGCCCCAAAGCTCGTAAATTAAAATTCAGCCTATTTTCTTATGTTTTATGACATGCTGATCATTTTTCCCTTCTATGGCAACATCAAATTCTCACGCTAACATGTACTTATGACTATTAGGTATTTTTACCGATTAAGCCCTTTTGCTCGTTTTCACTTAAAACCGAGTAGCACAAGTTGTCTAACATAATTTAAAACCTCACATTCTATCATAAAACACCAAAATACACAAATTTCACCTATTGGTATTTTTCCAAATATAAACCCTAGGTTAAATTATTGCTAGCATAAGCTAAATCGAGCTACCGGGACTCCAAAAACGTAAAAATCATTAAAAATGAGGCTAGAACGGACTTACAATCGAGCTTGGAAGCTTGAAAAACCCTAGCCATGGTTTCTCCTTGCTATATTCGGCCATGGGGTTGAAGATGAGCAAAATTGGCTTTAATTTTGTATTTTAATTCATTTTACCCCTAAATGACCAAAATGCCCTTACTACTAAACTTTCCAAAATTCCATCCATGTCCAATTTTTGTCCATAGACTTAGAAATTGGTAAAATTACTCTTTAAGGACCTCTAATTAATAATCTAATTCAATTTTATGCAAAATACTTCTAAAACACAAGTTTTGCAATTTATTCAATTTAGTCCCAAATTTCAAATTAAGCACTTTATGCATAAAATTTCTTCACGAAATTTTCACACAATCATGCAATCATATCATAGACCTTAAAATAATCATAAAATAATTATTTATATCTCGGATTTTGTGGTCACGAAACCACTATTCGACTAGGCCCAAAATCGGGATATTACAACTCTCCCCCTTCGAGGATTTTCGTCCCCAAAATCTTACCGTAAAAGTGGTCTTCACTTTTAATCTCATATTTGGTGCGAAGAACTTGCACTTAGATTGTACCTCCAATACATCTCTTCAATTTCTCATATGATCTAGAAGCTTACAGTCTCAACTCTCAACTGTTCTTAAATTTTCAACCCTTCTTAATTTCCCATGATATCATGACATAAAACCGGATCTCAACTTGATTTAATGGAGACCGAATTCCAAGAAATCCAACAATCAAAGAGACACGAAATTCCATGAATCGATGAGTAGGAATTCATTCAATCTGAGATGTGATTTATAGATCTCGCCAAACATTTAACAATAGGATACATCACATTTTCCTCTTTCCGCCATAGAAATAATTCTGATATGGCCTCAAGAATAATCCTTCTCATTTCCATCCCAATATCAACATTGACAAGGATAATTTTGATAGATCCCAATGCTCGGCTTTAACCCCTTTAACAACTCCGATTTTATGTAACATCGGATGCTCTAAACTATCACATTACCTCACCGTCTTGAAACACATCACAATTCATACAACAATACATTCTTGAAAGTCGAAGTCTTTGCTCAATGTAGACTAGTCTAGTTCGACGCCTTGGTTACCAATATTCTCATCTATCCGAACTCTGTCAACATGTAATAAACATTTTAGCTTTCACAAGATGGAAACCTTATCATTCGTAGTGACTTAAACTAATATTCAACTCTTTCTAATAAATATACACTTCTCGTTCAAACTATTTACTCTTTTATCGTACAAAATGAAATTCTATTATCGGACTTGGGAAAATAATCCCGACATAATTGTCACATGAAATCTTTCAAATAAATAATTTACCATACCGACTAAAACTCGCTTTTATCACCTATGCCTTTCTTGATGTCAAATCCTTACATAGAAATTAGAAAAATCCCAATACTAAAATCACCACATTACCAAGATCAAATTAGAAGTATAGTCATATTTGACATGATTATCACGAAGTGAAGAACGTACTTCAAACATGAGTCGTAATTGACAAATTATGGAACAAAGATAACAAGAAAACCGAATAAAGAAATCCAAGATAGAGAAACCGGAATAAAGAAATCCGAATAAAGAGATCCGGGATAAAGAAACCCAAGATACGATACTATGCTTGGGAGAATCGAAAACCAAATTCATAGAGAAAATACAGAATACTACGATAATTCTTCAAAGAAAGAAAGTCCAAAAGAAAACATCATTTAATCCCAATGAAATCAAATATAACAAGATCAATATATCTTCCCATACATATATATCGGATGAAGCATCAAGTAGAAGAAAGCAGAATCATAATATCATATGAATTCTCTCATCAATTCTTATCGAACGAAATGAAATAGAATACCCGATAAAATAGAGCAATATAAATTATAAACCAATCGGACTACCAATGCTTTCATCCAACACCGAATTAGAAGACATTCCCATATAACAAGAATTTCTTGAAGATCAATAGCCATAGAAATATTTCGAGAACGGGTGAACACATAGAACATCTCAAAGAGGCGCTAAATCTGCCTTGGTCATAATCTGTCACACTCGGATAATTCACATTTGAAATATCATTTCCCCAACTAGTTCTGCCGTCACAAATTTTATATTAAACCATTCACTAAAAAGGCCAATTCGAATAAATTTGATTTACACTTTTCTCGACCTTGCACTTGAGTAATTGATTTACCAAGGAGAATTCCTTTTCTAACTAGGACGATGCATAACTCCAATAATTTTTACGTCAATCCGATACTTTCGCTCGACTTTACTTATTAGCTCATTTTCAATCTCGGATCATACTTATAATTATCCTATCTTTGAACTCTTTGGGTTCTCAACCGAAAACTTATTCAATACAAATCTCATGAAATTCCATTATAAGTACCACTTTGGTAAGGGGGAGGGTTGTAGGACCTCTGACTCGACTTTCTTATACATACACATATGACACAACTTCCATCATCATAGTAACATCATCAAAATCATGTCATTCATTCATGTTGGCTTACACCAATTTTCCTATTGTCCCATTTAGACAATATACTTATGCATACATTCTATGTTTTCTAGACGACTTTACTTATCCATTCATTTAATTAAATTAATTCATGCTCATGACATTATATAAGGCCAAACAAACATAGATATTTGCATCACAATCACAACTTTCATTTCGTGCATCATCATGTACATATCATTACAATCATATAATTCAGGTCCAACAATTTAACATAGATAAGTTCATTTCATTATAATCCTTTACCTCATAAAATTATATACCATTAACATTCATCAACATTCGACATCCAATCAAGACAAGGACATTTTCATTCGTATCATAATATTATGACCTTTATTCATACCTCTACTACTTTCTATTTATTCCGTTCATCTTATCAAGTAAGCCACATACACTACATCATATGAGCATTAAGCAAATATGAATATTTATCACAACATGAACTTTCATCTCACATATTATCACATATGTATCATAAACCTTTATTCAAACTTTTCTGAACCGAGACTTATCATAATCATAATTTTACTCAAATACCTTTACTTAACATTGAACATGGTTGGCGCAGCTCGGTTGGAGAGTACCCTGTCTAAATAAGACGGTACTTATACGCGTCGGAAGACATCACACTATCACAGATCAGTGGCATGTATAGCTAAACTTTTACACATGCTAGGTTAGTCCGAGAACCGACTAAACCTGCTCTGATACCACTAAATGTAACACCCCGTACCCGAGACCGTTTCCGGAGTCGAACACGAGGTGTTAACGGACTTAATTCATTTTAAAATTTCCAGACAAGCTGGCTAACTGCATCACAGTCGCTTCAAAAATCATATCTCGAGTTACGAAACTCAAAATCCAATTCCATAAATTTTTCCTGAAACTAGACTCATATATATATCTACTAATTTTTTTCTAGAATTTTTGGTTGGGCCAATTAGTACAGTTTATTAGTTAAAGTCTCCCCTGTTTCAGGGTTCAACTACTCTGACCTCTGTGTATTACGAATCAGATAACTCCCTATACAGACCTTCAATGACTATACCGTTTGTCTCTAATAAAACTAGACTCAATAAGGAATCTGTACATATAAAGCGTGACTTCTAATTATCTTTGTAAAATTTATGGTGAATTTCCAAAGTCATAACAGGGATCCAGAAATCGCTCTGGCCCTGTTTCACAAAAATTTAAACATCTCATAAAATATAGCTCAGATACCTGTTTCGCTTATTCCATATGAAAATAGACTCATCAAGCTTCGATTCCATAACTTATTCATTATTTAATTCCATTTCTACTATTTTTAGTGATTTTTCAAACTCACATCACTGTTGCTGTCTGAATCTATTTTATGGTAAATTTTACCTATTTCATGGTTTCCATGGATTAGCTAGTAATTTGACATACATAATACCAAATATGATCATGATTAGCCATTCCAATGGCTAATCATTACCAAGTATTTCTATTTCCATACCACTCAATAACCATATCATAAGACCATACATATAAAATGATTATAATGCTATACATGCCATACTCAAAATATACAAGCCATTATGCCAAGATGGTATACGGATAGTGTGGCGTGCCTCCGACCGTTTCCGATTTCGAGCTGGCTTGTCAACAATACAAGGGATGAAAAGGAGGGAGTAAGCATAAATTCTTAGTAAGCTCACATGCAAATAGCAAGTAACATAACCATATAAGCAAACATAAAACATCATTTGCATAATCATCACCAAGACATTCATATCACCTTTTCATTTATCATCTTACCATATTGTTGTTATATCGAGTTTTCAACCCGAGGGTTAAGTACATACCT
Source organism: Gossypium arboreum (assembly GCF_025698485.1). Classification (NCBI taxonomy): domain Eukaryota; kingdom Viridiplantae; phylum Streptophyta; class Magnoliopsida; order Malvales; family Malvaceae; genus Gossypium; species Gossypium arboreum. The sequence continues at coordinate 45,028,339 of NC_069073.1, forward strand.
GTTCAAAGTATCCATTTCACAACACTTACCAATCGTCCCTTTCATCTTTAGTATTCCTCCATTTGAGTAGAACTTTACCCGTTGAACACATGGAATATAATTCGGATACATGGAAAGTTTGCACATAAGTGCCACATATGTAGCCAAGCTACCATGTAACCCGCCCATAAGTGAACTCAGACTCAACTCAACAAGCTCGGCGTTAGCATCCATAAGTGAACTCGGACTCAACTCAACGAGTTCGGATGCCTAGTTACATCTCACGAACTCGGACTCAACTCAACGAGTTCGGACATTCGCATCCATAAGTGAACTCGGACTCAACTCAACGAGTTCGGATGCCAAAATATCCCAGTGACATGTCACTTGTATCCTAATCCATTCACGAGGTTCAACGGACCTTTTTCCCAATCATGTGTCTCAACCATCTTCTACGGAATGCCGATACCGATACTCGGTAGTATTTCACATTTTCCAAGTATATCACATAATTTGACATATTATCAAACAATTATCACAAGTATAATATTTCATAATAATTATCATATCATTTAAAAACATTAAAACATTTAAAATAATAACTATGTTACCAACATTTACATATGAACTTACCTCGTATGCTGAAAATGGCTATTTTACCATTTCGTCCACAACTTGGTATTTTCCCCATTTTAGCCAATTTCAGTTTTCCTTGCTCTATCATTTAAAATATAGTCTAATTAGGACTCACATTATTCAAATTGACCCAAAATCATATTTTGGAAAAATTACAATTTTGCCCTAAACTTTTGCATATTTACACTTTTGCCCCAAAGCTCGTAAATTAAAATTCAGCCTATTTTCTTATGTTTTATGACATGCTGATCATTTTTCCTTCTATGGCAACATCAAATTCTCACTCTAACATGTACTTATGACTATTAGGTATTTTTACCGATTAAGCCCTTTTGCTCGTTTTCACTTAAAACCGAGTAGCACAAGTTGTCTAACATAATTTAAAACCTCACATTCTATCATAAAAGACCAAAATACACAAACTTCACCTATGGGTATTTTTCCAAATATAAACCCTAGGTTAAATTATTGCTAGCATAAGCTAAATCGAGCTCTAGGGACTCCAAAACGTAAAAATCATTAAAATGAGGCTAGAACGGACTTACAATCGAGCTTGGAAGCTTGAAAAACCCTAGCCATGGTTTCTCCTTGCTATATTCGGCCATGGGGTTGAAGATGAGCAAAATTGGCTTTTAATTTTGTATTTTAATTCATTTTACCCTAAATGACCAAAATGCCCTTACTACTAAACTTTCCAAAATTCCATCCATGTCCAATTTTGTCCATAGACTTAGAAATTGGTAAAATTACTCTTTAAGGACCTCTAATTAATAATCTAATTCAATTTTATGCAAAATACTTCTAAAACACAAGTTTTGCAATTTATTCAATTTAGTCCCAAATTTCAAATTAAGCACTTTATGCATAAAATTTCTTCACGAAATTTTCACACAATCATGCAATCATATCATAGACCTTAAAATAATCATAAAATAATTATTTATATCTCGGATTTTGTGGTCACGAAACCACTATTCTGACTAGGCCCAAAATCAGGATATTACAGCAAGAGTTGGTGTTGGTTTTAAACTCTGGTGATGGAAGGATCCCACATCGGGAAGCTAACATATGAGTAGATGGAGAGCTGGCTTTAAATAGAGCAAACCATGAGGAGAGTAGGCATACCCTTCTTGGCTTATCCCTTTCGCTTTGTGACGTGCTCGTTTGGGTTGGGTCTCAGCTAAGAGTGTTTGTGTAACACCCCGAACCCGAGACCGTTGCCTGTGTCGGACACGAGGGGTTAACAAGCCAAAACCACTTATGGCACCGACCAATTTGACATTCCAGGCAAGCTGGAAAACTGCATTGCTGTCGCCTTAAAAAGCATATCTCGAGTTTCACAACTCGGAAACTGATTCCGTAAATTTTCCCTGAATTTAGACTCATATATCCATCCATGGATTTATTTCTAGAATTTTTGGTCCGGCCAATTGGTACAGTTTATTAGTTAAAGTCACCCATGTTACAGGGGTCGACTACACTGACCTTTGCGCATTACAACTTGAATATCTCTCTGTACAGGGTTTCAATACTGATGCCGTTTGTTTCTAATGAAACTAGACTCAAAAATAAATCTGCACATATTAGGCATGACTTCTAATTCATTCTGAATAATTTATGGTAAATTTTCAAATTCGCGACAGGGGACCCAGAAACCGTTCTGGCCCTGTATCACGATAACTTTAATATCTCTTAACACGTAACTCCTATGACCGTTTCGTTTCTTCCATATGAAAGTAGACTCATCAAGGTTCATTTAAATAATTCTTTCACTATTTAATACCATCTCTACAATTTTTGGTGATTTTTCACATTCCCATCACTGCAGGTGGCAGCACCTGCTTTTAAGGTAGGTCTTACCTATTTGTAGTCTCCATGAACCAACTAGTCTTGCCATACATAGGTTCACCTATGATCTTTTTTAGCCATTCCAATGGCTGATCATGTTACCAACACTCCCATTTCCAATCCATAATCACATCATGAAACCATATATATATACAAATCACAAATGGTCTAAGTTCGTACTTTACTTCTACGAGCCATTTTCGCATGGCCGTACACATGTACATCACAACACATTTGAACCAACAAGGGGTAGTCCTATACATGCCATTTCAAAGTTCAACCAAAATTATACCAAAATGGAGGCTTTGATAGTGTGGATGACTTGACTTCAATGATCCGTATCCGATTGCTAACGAACAAAATCTATAAAAAGAGAGCCAAAGCAACGGGTAAGCATTTTATGCTTAGTAAGTCTCAAGCAATAAAATCAGCTTTAACTAAAGAATTACATTCACATAGCCAAATGAATCATTTCATTAATACACATTCACATAATCATACTTACTTCACACTTCATCATTGTATACTTTCACAAGATATCAACCAATTCAATAGCTGAAAATTCGTTAGTCGATTGAGCGAATGTTACTCAAACATATCGACTTTTCCAATGCACATATAAACATACCTTATCCTTTGGGCTTTTCGAGCGTACTAATTAAATTTATTACAGCAACCAACGCTCACCTTCAGCCCAAGCTTCTTCGGAATACAACCGGATATAACCACATGCACGAATGCCTTCGGGTCTTAGCCCGGATAGAACGACTTGCACAAATGCCATCGGGTATTAGCCCGGATTTAACAACTTGCACGAATGCCTTGGGTCTTAGCCGGATGTAGTCACTAGCACAATTGCCTTGAGTCTTAACCGGATATAATTACTAGCATAAATGTCTTGGGACTTAGCCGGATATCATTCAATTGCTCATGCACACATATACATCAATAATCATTACACATCCATATTTCATTTTCGTTACTAAGGCTCAAACACAAACATATCACTAGCATAATCGCCTTGGGACTTAGCTCGGGTATCATTCAAATACTCATACACACATAAATCAATAATCATTACACATCCATATTTCATTTCACATAATTGAGTAGGGTCATTTCTTGAGGACTTACCTCGGATGTTGTCGAACGGCTTCAACGGCTATTCGATCACTTTTTCCTTCCCTTTATCGGATTTAGCTCCTTTTGCCCTTGAGCTTAACGAATACAAGTAGAAGTATTCAATATTTCTATCAATAATGTTTACTAGTAAATCACATTCGGCATCTCATATCATCTCACTTTATTATAATTTATCATTCAACCTTTGAACCAAAACGCCATTATATGGCCACATATACATACATCCATATATTTAAGCTCAAGAATTTTAACATAACATCAAGTGCTCAAATTACTCATGTGGCCGATTACACATGGTCATAAATACACGAAATCAAAAATAATTTCAAGGTTTTTCACACTATACATGTACTAGGCCGAATGTACATGCAAATTTCACAACATTCTTCAACAAATTTCTTCTTTAAACAAACATATTTATCACTTTCTTCATAATCAAAATATCATGTGCAAACATATATACACATATAGGTGCATGGCGAATCTCAAGGTGTTCATAACCCTCTAAAACACAAATTTTACCAATCAAGTAACAAGCATAAATCATGCTCATGAATGCATCATGGCGAATACATCACAATCATACCCCATTGAACTTTGGTCATGGTTAAACAAAGAACTCAATGTCTTACTCAAGATTGCTACAAAGAAATTTCAAAAGTAGTCAATCCATCATTGCATGCATCATTAGCAAGCTTCACATTTAGCATGCAATGGCTTTAACACAATATCAACCTTGGCCAAATACCATTTTTCATGGCATAGCAAGGATTTGAACCATAGCTAACATGCACATCAAGTTAGCAACCAAAACAAGCATGAATCTCATGACACAACCTCATACATACCTTAATCTTGATGCAAGTTTAGCCAAATCTCCTTCTAGATCTCTTCTAAACAAAGAAAATGAAGCAAAATCTCTTCTTCCTCTTAGGAATTTCGGCCAAAGGAAGGAGGGAAAAGATGAACAATTTTTTGTTTTTCTTTCTTAGTCTTTGCTCAAAGAAAGGATGAATGACAACTTTTTTTTTTCTTTCTCTCTCTCTAGCTACGGCACCATGGGGGCATCCATGCTCATTTTTTCTTTTTTTTCATTTCTTAATTCTTTCTACATAATGCACTAACTAAACATGTTGGAAACATGTCCCTTGCCCATCATCTAAACATGGTGGCCACTCATCCAAAATAAATGGAGTATTTGACATGCAACTCCATTTATTTTGCTTCATTCCTTTATTAACCTCTTAAAATTAGCTACATATTTTTAAATCCTTTCACATGAGTCCTTTTCTTTCAATTCACAATCAAATTAACTAAATCAAAGAATTCAAAATTCACACATGCATTTTCCCATATTCTAGACAATAAATATTACGTTCGAGCATGTCAGTGACTCGGTTTAGCGGTCCCGAAACCACTTCCCGACTAGGGCCAATTTTGGGATGTCACAACTCTCCCCCACTTAAGAAATTTTCGTCCCCGAAAATCTTACCGGTAAATAGGGTTGGGTATCGCTCTTTCATAGAGTTCTCGGTTTCCCAAGTATCTTCTTCTATCACGTGTTTGAGTCATAACACTTTCACTAGCGGAACCTGCTTGTTTCGCAACTCTTTCACTTCACGTGCCAGGATACGAATCGGTTCTTCCTCATAACTCATATTGGCTTGAATTTCAACCTTTGATGGACTAATCACATGCGATGGATCAGATCTATAGCGTCGAAGCATCGAAACATGAAAGACATCGTGAATCTTTTCGAGTTCAAGGGGAAAAATCAGACGATATGCCCTTGGGTGACTCGCTTCGGATATCTCATATGGCCCAATGAACCTCGGGCTCAACTTGCCCTTACGGCCGAATCGAGTATCTTTTTCCAAGGTGAAACCTTGAGAAACACTTTATCTCCCACGATGCTCGATGTCTTTACGCTTCAGATCCGCGTCGACTTCGACGATCGGAGGCTATTTTCGAGACTTTCACGGATTACTTTCACTTTCATTCAGCATCTCTAATCAAATCCACCGAAAATTTTGCTTTCACCGAGCTCGGTCCAAAACAATGGTGTACGGCATTTACGACCGTACAAAGCCTCGTAGGGTGCCATCTTAATACTTGATTGAAAGCTGTTGTTGTAAGTGAATTCAATCAATGGCAAATACCATTTCCATGAACCACTGAACTCGAGGATGCAACATCTCAACATATCCTCAAGTATCTGAATTATCCGCTCGGATTGACCATCGGTTTGGGGGTGAAAGGCGGTGCTGAAATGCAACTTGGTACCCAAAGCTTCTTGCAACTTTTTCCAAAATCGCGAGGTAAATCTCGGATCTCTATCCGACACAATGGAAATAGGCACCCCGTGCAATCTCACAATCTGAGAAACGTACAATTTGGCTAGTTTGTCCATTGAAAAATCCGTACGTACGGGGACAAAGTGAGCCGACTTAGTCAATCGATCTACCACGACCCAAACCGCATCCTTCTTACTCGCTGAAAATGGCAGTCCGGATACAAAGTCCATGGTGACTCGATCCCATTTCCACTCGGGTATCGTGATCGGCTGATGTAATCCTGAAGGCACTTGATGTTCCGCTTTCACTTGTTGACATATTAAACATCTCGAAACAAAGTCGGAGATGTCTCGTTTCATACCATGCCACCAAAACCGACGTTTCAAATCGTTGTACATCTTCGTACTCCCCGGGTGGATTGCTATTCGGCTACAATGGGCTTCGTTCAGAATTATCGAAATAAGTTCCGAATTCTTTGGAACGCACAAACGACTTTTGAACCTCAAACAATCGTCATCATCGATTTGAAACTCTGGGCCCTTGTTCGGAACACACTCAGCCCGTTTTGCAGCCAACTCGTCGTCGACTTTCTGAGCTTCACGAATTTGATGTATCAATAATGGTTTGGCTTTCAATTCAGCTACTAACACATTGTCGGATCGAACAGACAAGTGCACATTCATCGCTCGTAAAGCGAATAATGATTTACGACTTAAGGCATCTGCAACCACATTCGCCTTTCCCGGGTGATAGTCAATGACCAGCTCATAATCCTTTAACACTCGAGCCAACGTCTTTGTCGCAGATTTAAGTCTCTTTGAGTCATCAAATATTTGAGACTTTTGTGATCCGAATACACATGGCACTTCTCACCAAATAAGTAATGTCGCCAAATCTTTAAAGGCGAATACGATGGCGACCAATTCGAGATCATGGGTTAGATAATTTTTCTCGTGTGGCTTTAATTGCCTTGACGATAGGCCACAACTCGACCTTCTTGCATCAATACGTAACCTAACCCGGTAGGGATGCGTCACTATAAATAACAAACTCTTTGCCCGTTTGGGTTGCACTAGAATTGGGGCTTCGGTCAAATAAGTTTTCAATTGATCAAAACTTTTCGACATTTCTCCGTCCATTCGAACTTAACGTCCCTTTGGAGTAACCGTCATTGGCGTGGCTATCGTTGAGAAACCTTTTACAAATCGTCGGTAATAACCAAGCAAGCCCCAAAAGCTCGAACCTCGGTAATAATTCTGGAGGCTTCCAATTAAGTATGGCTGAAATTTTATTCGGTCGACTCGAATACCGATGCAAATACCACATGACCCAAGAAGCTAACCTCTCTTAACCGTAACTCACACTTGCTAAAGTTAGCATATAATTGCTTATTCCAGTAAAATTTGCAAAGACTAACCTCGGTGTTCAAAGCATGTTCGGTCTCATTTCTTGAATAGACCAAGATGTCATCAATGAACACGACTACGAACCGATCCAAATATGGTCGAAGATCCGATTCATTAAATCCATAAATACCGCAGGGCATTAGTAAGCCCAAACGGCATCACTAGGAACTCGTAGTGACCATATCTCGCTCAAGGCGTCTTGGGTACGTCCAGAATCTCGAATTCGTAATTGATAATAGCCCGATCTCAAATCTATTTTCGAGAACAATGAAGCTCCTTCAGTTGATCGAACAAATCGTCGATCTGTGTAACAGATATTTGTTCTTTATCATCGCTTTATTAAGTCGACGATAGTCGATGCACGACCTCATGGTTCCATCCTTCTTTTCACAAACAACACCGGCACACCCCAAGGTGAAAAACTTCGGACGAGCAAAACCTCATCCACCAATTCTTGCAACCGAGCTTTCAACTCCTTTAATTAGTTGGTGCCATACGATACGGAGCTATCGAAATTGAGTGGTACCGGTACCAATTCAATGCCAAATTCTATTTCCCGCAGTGATAAGGGTAAAGCAATTCTTGTGGAAAACATCCGGTATTCACAAACCACTAGCATGATTCGGGTTTCTTTTCGACTCCTTGTCATCGAGCACATATGCAAGGTACGCCGCACCTTTTCTTACATATTTACGGGCCAACATTGCGATATTACGGTGGCAACCCTTTAAGTCCGTAGACTCAACCCGAATTATCTCGTTATTCGCGCACCTCAAATCGATGGTCTTGCTTTTGCAATTTACAACCGCATCGTGCATGGTCAACCAATCCAAACCAAGAATAACGTCGAATTCATCGAACGGCAAAAGCATCAAGTCCGCCGGAAAATAAGAACCTCGGAATACTAGGGACTTTTCTTGCACACTTTTTGACAAGCACGTAATGACCCAAGGGTTTGACACCGAATTACAAACTCGATGAGACTCAATAGGCAAAGTCTTCTTGGATGCTAAGGTTTCACATATATAAGAATGAGTAGAACCGTGGTCAATCAAAGTAATCACATTAGTATCGAAAAGAGTGAAAGTACGGTAATAACATCCGGTGAGGCGGCATCCTCGCGTGCATGCGTATGGCATAAGTCCTAGCAGAGCACGAGTCTCGGTCTTGTTGTAGCATCTCGACCCTCTCGACCGCCACTAGCATTGCCCACATTTCGGATGGCCTACCTCGAGCGGTGGTAGCACCGGGTTTCCACTTTGACTTACATTTTGTTCTAACAACCTCGGCGATCCTTGACAAAGTGGTCGGTGATCGACACTTATAGCAGAGCGATCACGGAACCTCAGCTCCCGAATGCCATTTACCACAATGCGACACTCCGCTCTCTCGGCGATCATTTCCACCATGGCGATCGAAGTGACTCGTGTGGTCACAGGGGTCGACCGCGATCTCGTCTAGAAAAGCCCGGCGCCTCTAGACCGGCTCACATCATCTCGAAATCTCTTGATGCTGTTGAAGAGACTTTCCGAGGACCTTTTGAAATTCTCCGGTTCCCACATCAACTTTTGTTTCTCCTTTCTAAGCTCTTGACTTTACAAGCTCGCTCAACAAGTACTACGAACTCTCGTATTTCGAGAATGCCAACGAACATCCTTATATCATCATTCAGCCTATCCTCAAGCGTTTACATAATAGATTCGGACGAAATGCATTCTCGGCGTCTGGCTAAGCCTCACAAATTTTTGTTCGTAGTCGATGGCGACATAGAGCCTTGCTTAAGATCAAGAAATTCCCTTCGCTTTTGGTCGATAAATCTCTGACTGATATACTTTTTTCGGAACTCGGTTTGAAAGAATTCCCAAGTCACTTGCTCTCTAGGCACCATAGAAGTCAGAGTACTCCACCAATAGTAGGCGGAATCGCGTAGCAAGGAGATGGTACACTTTAAGCACTCATCGGGTGTACAAGATAGCTCATCGAGCACCCGGATAGTGTTGTCCAACCAAAATTCAGCTTGCTCGGCATCGTCATCGTCTGTAGCTTTAAATTCAGTGGCCCCATGTTTTGAATCTGTCGGTGGGGCTTACTTGACCTTATTTGGTCGATTCACGGAGGTATTGTAGGTCTTGGGGTTGCATTTGTCGGGAATGGAGGTTGTGGAACAGTAGTGTTAGTTCGAATGTATTGGTTAAACCAATCATTCATCACACTATAAAAGGCTTGCCTAGCCTCATCATTCGGATTGCTGGCCATAGGTTGAGAGTCCGCCGGCTGTCCCTTGCGGGGAGCAGGCGCCACACTCTCCACATCATCAGCTATTGCTAGGTTGGGATCGGGATCCATTGCTATAAACAAACACAAAGTCAAATTGTCGTAAATCACCACACTATCGATTCATCATTTAATGGCATGTATAGCTAGACCCCAAACATATCACGGTAGTCCTAGAATCGACTAAACCGTAGCTCGATACCAATAAAATTGTAACACCCGAACCCGAGACCGTTGCGGTGTCGGACACGAGGTTAACAAGCCAAAACCACTTATGGCAATCGAATTAATTTGACATTCCAGGCAAGCTGGAAAACTGCGTTGCTGTTGCCTTAAAAGCATATCCGAGTTTCACAACTCGAAACTGATTCCGTAAATTTTCCTGAATTTAGACTCATATATCCATTCATGTATTTATTTCTAGAATTTTTGGTCGGGCCAATTGGTACAGTTTATTAGTTAAAGTCACCCATGTTACAGGGGTCGACTACACTGACCTTCGCGCATTACAACTTGAATATCTCTCTGTACAGGGTTTCAATACTGATGCCGTTTGTTTCTAATGAAACTAGACTCAAAAAGAAATCTGCACATATTAGGCATGACTTCTAATTCATTCTGAATAATTTATGGTAAATTTTCAAAGTCGCGACAGGAGATCCAGAAACCGTTCTGGCCCTGTCTCACGATAACTTTAATATCTCTTAACACGTAACTCCTATGACCGTTTCGTTTCTTCCATATGAAAGTAGACTCATCAAGGTTCATTTACATAATTCTTTCACTATTTAATACCGTCCCTACAATTTTTGGTGATTTTTCACATTCCCGTCACTGCAGCTGGCAGCACCTGTTTTTAAGGTAGGTCTTACCTATTTTGTAGTCTCCATGAACCAACTAGTCTTGCCATACATAGGTTCACCTATGATCATTTTTAGCCATTCCGATGGCTGATCATGTGACCAACACTCCCATTTCCAATCCATAATCACATCATGAAACCATATATATATACAAATCACAAATGGTCTAAGTTCGTACTTTACTTCTACGAGCCATTTTCGCATGGCCGTACACATGTACATCACAACACATTTGAACCAACAAGGGGTAGTCCTATACATGCCATTTCAAAGTTCAACCAAAATTATACCAAAATGGAGGCTTTGATAGTGTGGATGACTTTGACTTCAATGATCCCGTATCCGATCGCTAACGAACAAAATCTATAAAGCAGAGAGCCAAAGCAACGGGGTAAGCATTTTTATGCTTAGTAAGTCTCAAGCAATAAAATCAGCTTTAACTAAAGCATTACATTCACATAGCCAAATGAATCATTTCATTAATACACATTCACATAATCATACTTACTTCACACTTCATCATTGTATACTTTCACAAGATATCAACCAATTCAATAGCTGAAAATTCGTTAGTCGATTGAACGAATGTTACTCAAACATATCGACTTTTCCAATGCACATATAAACATACCTTATCCTTTGGGCTTTTCGAGCGTACTAATTAAATTTATTACAGCAACCAACGCTCACCTTCAGCCTAAGCTTCTTGAATACAACGGATATAACCATATGCACGAATGCCTTGGTCTTAGCGGATAGAACGACTTGCACAAATACCTTCGGTATTAGCCCGATTTAACAACTTGCACGAATGCCTTGGTCTTAGCCCGGATGTAGTCACTAGCACAATTGCCTTTGGTCTTAACCGGATATAATTACTAGCATAAATGTCTTGGGACTTAGCCGGATATCATTCAATTGCTCATGCACACATATACATCAATAATCATTACACATCCATATTTCATTTTCGTTACTAAGACTCAAACACAAACATATCACTAGCATAATCGCCTTGGGACTTAGCCGGTATCATTCAAATACTCATACACACATAAATCAATAATCATTACACATCCATATTTCATTTCACATAATTCGAGTAGGGTCATTTCTTGACGACTTACCTCGGATGTTGTCGAACGGCTTCAACGGCTATTCGATCACTTTTCCTTCCCTTTATCGGATTTAGCTCCTTTTGCTCTTGAGCTTAACGAATACAAGTAGAAGTATTCAATATTTCTATCAATAATGTTTACTAGTAAATCACATTCGGCATCTCATATCATCTCACTTTATTATAATTTATCATTCAACCTTTGAACCAAAACGCCATTATATGGCCACATATACATACATCCATATATTTAAGCTCAAGAATTTTAACATAACATCAAGTGCTCAAATTACTCATGTGGCAGATTACACATGGTCATAAATACACAAAATCAAAAATAATTTCAAGGTTTTCACACTATACATGTACTAGGCGAATGTACATGCAAATTTCACAACATTCTTCAACAAATTTCTTCTTTAAACAAACATATCACTTTCTTCATAATCAAAATATCATGTGCAAACATATATACACATATAGGTGCATGGCCGAATCTCAAGGTGTTCATAACCCTCTAAAACACAAATTTTTACCAATCAAGTAACAAGCATAAATCATGCTCATGAATGCATCATGGCGAATACATCACAATCATACCCCATTGAACTTTGGTCATGGTTAAACAAAGAACTCAATGTCTTACTCAACATTGCTACAAAGAAATTTCAAGAGTAGTCAATCCATCATTGCATGCATCATTAGCAAGCTTCACATTTAGCATGCAATGGCTTTAACACAATATCAACCTTGGCCAAATACCATTTTTCATGGCATAGCAAGGATTTGAACCATGGCTAACATGCACATCAAGTTAGCAACCAAAACAAGCATGAATCTCATGACACAACCTCATACATACCTTAATCTTGATGCAAGTTTAGCCAAATCTCCTTCTAGATCTCTTCTAAACAAAGAAAATGAAGCAAAATCTCTTCTTCCTCTTAGGAATTTCGCCAAAGGAAGGAGGGAAAAGATGAACAATTTTTTGTTTTCTTTCTTAGTCATTGCTCAAAGAAAGGATGAATGACAACTTTTTTTCTTTCTTTCTCTCTAGCTACTGACACCGTGGGGGGCATCCATGCTCATTTTTTCTTTTTTTTCATTTCTTAATTCTTTCTACATAATGCACTAACTAAACATGTTGGAAACATGTCCCTTGCCCATCATCTAAACATGGCCAGCCACTCATCCAAAATAAATGGAGTATTTGACATGCAACTCCATTTATTTTTGCTTCATTCCTTTATTAACCTCTTAAAATTAGCTACATATTTTTAAATCCTTTCACATGAGTCCTTTTTCTTTCAATTCACAATCAAATTAACTAAATCAAAGAATTCAAAATTCACACATGCATTTTCCCATATTCTAGACAATAAATATTACGTTCGAGCATGTCGATGACTCGGTTTAGCGGTCCCGAAACCACTTCCCGACTAGGGCCAATTTTGGGATGTCACAGTTTGGAGCGCGGATTAACTGCAATCTCCTAACAGGTGCGTATTTCTCATTACTCTAGCAGTAGGACGGCTATTTCGGGCCGCGATGGGCTGAAATGGGCCATGTGGTCCCAATGGGTCCATAGGCCCAAGTGGATAAGTTGTAGAATTACTAAAATACCCTTGTAGGTTAGGACTACCGATTTACCCCTGGAGGGTAAAATGACTATTTTACCCCTCGTGCGTAAATGACTAACTTGTGTGATGATTGGGTTAGTTGACGTGGATTTATGTTAGTTATCATTAATTTGTAAGTCTAATGTGTTAGTGATCGATTGTAGGATTATCGTGTGGGAGATATCGTCATCAATCGTCATCAACCAGGTGTGTAAACGACACCCTCCCTTAGACTGAATCGGTAAGAGTCGAAATACCGAAATGTTGGTATTTTGTGAACTCACGAGCGTGCGAGCGCTTGTGAGACAGTTGTTAATGAATATGGGCATTTGGATGATTAGAGTGCAGAGTGTGCATTTTCGTGCACAACGGTAGGCTTAATGGGCCAAAAACGGGCCAATGGGCCGAAAACGGGCCAATGGGCCAACGGGCCCACTTTTGTAAAAAGATGAGGTAAGTACTTCTGATTACTTTGTAAACATTAGAATGAGCATGAAACCTTAGCAATAGGTAATAATTACTGAAATACCCTTATGCATGCAAAATTACGATTTTACCCCTAGGGTTATTTTTTTTCTGAAAAGCATGATGTTCTGTTTTTGTATACGTATGCCATGACATATTATTTCTGTTGCATGGGACATGGGTTTATATTGATGGAGGAAGTGTTCTGGCAGCCTCACTGCAATCTGGTGGCCTTGCCACATATATCTGTTCTGGTGACTTCGTCACAATATCTGGCAGCCTTGCTGCAATCTAGTGGCTTCCACACATATATATATCTGTTCTGGTGGCCTAACCACAATATCTGTATCTGGTGACTTCGTCACAATATCTGGCAGCCTCGCTGCAATTTCTGTGGTGTGTAGCGATTGGGTGGGTCGAGTAGTCTCCCCACATGGTGTAAGGCTGGTACGGGGGTGTTATGGATGGCTCTGGGTTGGGATTTTTGCATTCATGATATATTTGTTTTGTATCTGCTATGGGCCTATGGGTTTCATTCTGATTTCTGTACTAGGCCAAGGCCCAGATAAGTTTGACTCTGAGGTTTGATCTGTTTTGGGCTATGGTTGGGTTATGTTACACACAGAGTTTACCGAACTCACCCTTTATTTTCATCTCTACAGGAAATCCCCAACCATAGTGGGGTTGGAGCTGTGAGGGATTCGGAGTGGCCTCATCATCTACAATGTTGGTTTTTCTAAGTTAGTTTATTTTTATTATTTTTATATTTTGATTTAATTTTGGGTTTTAAGTTGTAATAAAATTTGCTATTTAAATTTCTTTTTCCGCTATGGTTTTATTTTTGATTATATTTATACTATGACAAAAGCTGCTAGTGTTAAATTTGCGGGTTTTCAAAATTAATGAATGTTTTCAAGACTCAACAAGCACAAAAATGGATAGCCTAAAGATTGATAAACCGGCTTTTCATTCAACATTGTTTTACAAAGACCACCCCAATCACTTAAACCGGTGAATGCATACTAAGTCGTAAGTCCATGTGACACGTCAGATCTGGCCATAAAGTTTGGGCCGGGTTTGGGGTGTTACATTTAGTCGTATCAGAGCCAAGTTGCAACAAATCGGCTGTGGAACGGGTCTAAAAATGGGAGTTTGTAAAGAAACACTGAATAAAGGTTGTCGAAAATCTTTTTTTTTTTGAACTTGATTATAAATTGTTTTCGAGAATGTTTCCAATATTTTCTCTTTACAAATAGATGATTTTAAAGATTAAAATCGGTTTTCTAAAATTAGGTATTTTAGAAGGTGGCACACCGAATCTTCGGCCCAAGTCTGTAAGTTTTCTGAGCTTTTCTGATTGTTTCTGAAATATCTGTTATATGCTTGTACAAAACCTTATCATGGTACTTTAGTTAGGCTAACACTGGAACTATAGAAACTCTGATAAGTAGACTGAGACTGTAGCTAGGCTACTGCAAAAGGAAACAAACTCAAACTCTGAATTACTGTTATTCATAAGACATCTATAATAAGCAAACACTAAAATATTAAACTGATTCATAAAATTCTTAACCAGATAATACAAAATGAGTACACGAGCAGCTCGTGGAAGAGGTCGTGGGCGTGGCCGAGGTAATGCTCAGGCTGAATCTTCGTCTTCAGGACATGTGCCGGCAGCAGATGCACTGATCCACCGACAATAGAGGTAGAGTCTCATGCTTCGAGTTTTGGAAAGGTTGTTGGGGCAAGTACAGGAAACGGAATTCGGGGGTCTATTTTTGAGCGGCACCGGGCTAATGAAGTAGAGATATTTAGGGGCGTATCTGGTGTAGCTCCGAATGTGGCTGAGTATTGGTTAGAAGCCATAGAGCAGATTATGAATGATCTGGACTGCTCTATGGAGCAGAAGCTAAAGGGAGTCATATCGTTACTTAGGGATGAAGCTTATCAGTGGTGGCTCACGGTGGGAGATGGAACTCCTGCTGACAGTGTGACTTGGGAGCATTTAAGATGACCTTCAAAAGAAAGTATGTTGGGGCTAGTTACATGGACTTCACGGAAAGAATTTTGAACTGGTCCAAGGGAGTAAGTCGGTGGTGAGTATGAGTCGAGTTTACGAGATCGAGCCGGATATGCTACGGGATTGTCGCTACAGAGTATGAACGTAGCGTACTCTTCGAAGATGGTCTGAGAGATAAACTTAGGGTGCTGATTGCTCCACAGAGGGTGCGTAACTTCGCTGCTTTAGTAGAGAAAGCTAAGATAGCTGAGGAAGTGAAGCATACAGAAAGACAGAATTGTGAGAAAGATCGAAACTATTTTAGGAGAGATTCTGGACTTTCAGGTGGTATGAACAGGAATGTTAAGAGAGCAAGGGTAATGGAGCCAGTTCGAGCAGTACCGATGAATGCTATTAGACCACAGGGTTGTAGGAATTGTGGGAAGATGCATATGGGCGAGTGTCGAAAAAGTTCTGGTGCTTGCTTTCTATGCGAATCTATAGAGCATAGGGTTAAGAATTGTTCCCAAGAACCAGATCAGGTTCAAGTTTTAGAGCAGAGGGTCGTTCAACCAGTGAGGGGTGGACCACAGTTTCTGAGAGGACGTGGGCAAGGCAGAGGTGGTAATGGAAATGGTCGAGGAAGAGGAGCACCTGGCAGGGGTGCTGAATTTGTTGAGGCTCATCAACCGGCGTTGGTGTATGCAGTTCATCGCCAAGAGGAGAGTGATGCACCTGACGTCATAACTGGTACATTTCTGATTTCTAGTATGCCATACACTGCGTTGATAGATGTTGGATCTACCCATTCATATGTTGCATGTGCTATATCTGGGTCGCTGGGTGTGCGCTCTGAGGAGACCGTGAGTAGGGTATCTGTACTAAGTCCTTTGGGTCACTCAGTTAGGGTAGATAAACTGTATAGAGATGTGCCTATAGAAACTTAAGGAAAAGTTTTCTTTGGAGATCTGATGGAGCTACCTTTCGGAGAATTCGATCTCATTTTGGGAATGGATTGGCTTGTTAAGCATAGGGCTATTTTGGATTGTGCTGCTAAGCAAATAATGTTAAAGACCATAAAGGATGAGAATGTTTTGGTGATAGGCGAGCATAGGGATTATCTGTCTAATGTGATGTTGGCATTGAGAGTCGAGAAGTGGATTCGAAAGGGATGTGAGGCTTATTTGGCATTTGTAAGCCAATCAAAAACTGAGGATCTGACAGTGGATAAAGTTAGAACCGTCAAAGATTTTCAAGATGTTTTTCCAGAGGAGCTTCCGGGTTTGCTCCCAAACCGAGAGGTTGAGTTTGGAATCGACTTGTTGCCTGGAACGGCACCGATGTCCATAGCACCTTATAGGATGGCACCGAAGGAGTTAGTGGAGCTGAAAACCCAAATTCAAGAGTTATTGGATAGAGGCTTCATTAGACCAAGTGTGTCTCCGTGGGGAGCACCAGTATTGTTCGTAAAGAAGAAAGACGGGTCAATGAGGATGTGCATCGATTATCGGTAGTTGAACAAACTAACGATTAAGAACAAGTACCCACTGCCGAGAATCGATTATTTATTCGACCAACTTAGAGGAGCTTCAGTATTTTCCAAGATTGACCTTCGATTTGGGTATCATCAGTTGAGGGTTAAGGAGGTGGATATTCACAAGACGGCATCCAGAACTCGGTATGGTCACTATGAGTTCTTGGTTATGCCATTTGGGTTGACGAACGCACCAGCGGCATTCATGGATCTGAGAAATCGAGTGTTTCAGCCATACTTGGATCGATTCGTGGTCGTCTTTATCGATGATATTCTGGTTTATTTTGAAACTGAGGAGAAGCATGATGAGAATCTTCGTATTGTGCTGCAAGTGTTAAGGGAGAAGGAGCTTTATGCAAATTTCAGTAAGTGTGAGTTCTGGTTGAGAGAGGTAACTTTCTTGGGGCATGTTGTCTCTGCTGAAGGGATCAAGGTGGACCCTGAAAGATTAAAGCGATTCTGGAATGGAAGCCACCGAGATCAGTGTCGAAAATTCAAAGTTTTCTGGGTTTAGCTGGGTATATAGAAGGTTTGTGGAAGGATTTTCTGTGATGGCAGCGCCTTTGACAAAGCTTATAAGGAAGGGAGTATCGTTTGTTTGAACTAAGAAACAATAGGAATCTTTTGAGAAGCTAAAGAAAGTTCTGACTGAGGCACCTGTACTGATTCAGCCGGAGTCTGGAAAAGATTTTACCGTATGCAGTGATGCATCACATGTAGGGTTGGGCGTGTCTTGATGCAAGAGGTTAAAGTGGTTGCTTATGCATCATGATGACTTAAACCACATGAAGTTAACTATCCTACTCATGATCTGGAGTTTGCAGCGGTAATCTTTACGCTTAAGATTTGGAGACATTACTTGTATGGAGAAAGGTGTATTATATACACAGATCATAAGTGTGACAGCCCTAGTGTGACCCTAGTCGGAAAGTGGTTTCGGGACCACAAAACCGAGTCATAAAAATAATTAATTGCTATATTCTATGCTTATTATGTGTGTACATGAGTATGTGGAAGTTTCATTCTCTAATTTTGCCAATTGCATGAGAAATTATTAAATAGGGATCAATGTGCGACAAAGTGAAATATGATAGGCTAATTTTAAATGGCTTATTAGTGCATGTTAACACAAAGGTGGACTTGCATGTCAAGTTGCCCAATTTCTTTATAGTGGCCGGCCAAGATGGAATGTTGATGGGCAATACATATGTTTAATTAGATATTATAATAAGAAATTGGGTTATTGGAAATAAAATAATGTTAGTAAAAGAAGGAAAAAAGAAAAAAAATGCTCATCTCTCTTCTCCATTGCCGTGACTTGAGAAGAAGAAGGAGTGTTCATGTTTTCTTTCTTTTGCAATTGCCGTAACTAGAGGAAGGGGAAGAAGGAAGATTCGGCCAAGGTGGTCCTCTAGATTAAGGTATGTTCAAAGGTATCTTTGGAAGTATATACAACCTTTGGGTGATGAGTCTAAATTCTATCTATCTCATGGTTGGATTTGGGGTTGATGGAGAGTTAGAATTTGGCTAAGGAGCCTAAAAATTTTGGTTGATACCTTGATGCTAATAGCATGCTAGTTATATGGATGTGTTAAGTTGCTTGGGATGTTAGCATGAAAGTTGGAATTGTTAAGCTAATTTGTTGGAAGTGCCGAATTTAGGACTAAGAAGAGAATGAGTATTTGGCTAACATAGTGAAAAGGTAGGTGTTGCCGATTGTTAGATTTAGACCATGGGAGTGGCTATAATGGGCATTAAGATGTAGAACTTAAGAAATGTAGTTATATGTGAATTTACATGATGTTACAAATAGATGTGAAAATATATGCTAGATTAGGAAAATTTGATTAAGTGTTCATGAGATGAAATTAGGTGTTTAAAAGATGTTATAGTTGACATTGTATATATATACATACATTCGGCCATCTAATTGAGTATGAAGGTGGTGTTAAATCTAATTGTGATGCCCATTTGGAAGTGTATATATATATATATAAATATACATAAGTATGCCCGTTCATGATGTTTCCTTTAATTATGTGTATAATCGACTAAATGGGTAATTAGTGAGGAGGGTTGCCGAATATACAAACATGCATATGCATGTGTAATTGAATTATGAATGTTTAGCAAGATGGTTAAACTAGTTGATTTATTGATTAAGCTCGAGGAGTTAAAGGAGGAGAATCAAGCAAGGGAAAGACGAAGGTCATCGAGTAGCCGACTTGGAACTATTTTACCCAACACAAAGTAAGTCACTAAGCATATATTTTGAATTGATTTAAATAGACATAATGTCTATGTAATTATGCCGAAAGGAATGATAAATTTATATACATGTATGTATGTGGTGATGAAAGTATTGAATGAAAAGAAAAGAGGTGAGATGTATTGAGTTGTTGATTTCGGCACTAAGTGTGCGGGTATAAACATTTATGATCATGAGATTGGCACTAAGTGTGCGGGTTTAAAATTTGTACAGCACTAAGTGTGCGAGTTTGATTATATAGCACTAAGTGTGCGAGTTGATTATATAGCACTAAGTGTGCGGACTCACTATATGTTTTTGAATCACTATTGACACTGAGTGTGCGACATTATTGAGTTGATCATGGACAGTGGATCGAGTAAGTACCTTGAGTTCATGGCTAATAGGCACTATGTTTATATTTGGAGTTGAGCTTGGTAAGTTTTGAACCTATGTGACAATTTTAATTGAAGTCACGTACATAAGAATTATCGTGGAATAAGTGAAAGGTCATTTAGTTGTATAATTGTAACGAAAACAAAAGGATGTATAAAAATGCCTCAAATATCCTATTGATTAGTATATAGAATGTGAATGTGTAACTTGGTATGAGATTGAACGAAAGGTCTAAGGAACTATGGTATACTTGGTTTGGATGGAGTAATTAGCCTCGCTCCATTTTGTTTCCTCTTGTGATAATGTTATTAATGGATGGTAGTGCATTGCTTATGACTTACTGAGTTATATACTCATTCGGTGTTTGCTTGCCACCTATTTTAGGTTCCTTGGACTCGTCTTTTTGCGTGCTCGGACCGTCATCTAAGTCATCACAATCAATTGCAACTTTTGGGGTATCTTCTTCTTAGTTGGTCTAGGAGAACATTTCGGCATGTATAGGCTATTATGTTTTGTTGAACTTTGGTATGTAAACTTTAGCCATGCGAAAATGGCATAAATATTAAGTTGAATTTTGGTCCTATGATACTTCGTCATAAGTCTTAGTAAAATTGGTTTGATAATGTTGTCATGGCTGATTATTCTCGGTGTTAAATTCATGATATGTATGATGAATTATTAGTTAGATTAAGGAAAAATCACAAAATAGGCATAGTTTGCTTTAGTAACAGATGCTGGTAGTAGCGGTGATGTGAGATTGAAAAATCACTAAAAATAGTAGGAATGGAATTAAATAAGGAATAAATTATGTAATCGAAGCTTGATGAGTCTATTTTCATATGGAAGAGACAAAACGACCATAGGAGCTGTATGTTAGGAGATAATTAAACTCTTGTGAAACAGGGCCAGAGCGAATTCTGGATCCCTTGTTCCGACTTTAGAAATTCACCATAAATAATCAGAGACAATTAGAAGTCATGCCTTATATGTATAGATTCCCTTTTGAGTCTAGTTTCATTAGAAACAATCGGCATAAGCATTGAAGCTCTGTAAAGGGAAATATCTAAGTCGTAATGCATGAAGGTCAGAGTAGTCGAACCCTGAAACAGGGGTGACTTTAACTAATAAACTGTACCAATTGGCCCAACCAAAAATTCTACAAAAATTCTACCATATAGATATAGGAGTCTAGTTCCGGGGAAAGTTTACGGAACTGGATTTCGAGTTTTAGAACTCAAGATATGATTTTGAAACGACTAGTACGCAGATTGGCAGCTTGTCCGGGAAATTTTAATAAGTGGTTTGAAGTCATTGACACCTCGTGTTCGATTCCTATGACGGTCTCGGGTTCGGGTGTTACAACTTAATTGGTATCGAGCTATGGTTTAGTCGGTTCTAGGACTACCATAGCGTATGAGTCTAGCTATACATGCCTTAATGTTAATGTTTAAATGTGTGTTGACTTGACGGTTAAAAGTTTTGTTTTGATTAGTAAATGGATCCGGTGTAGAGAGAACCTTTGCGGATGACGTTGAAAGTGTAGCGGTTGCTCTGCACAAGGGACGCCACTGTTGAACCTCGGTCATCTGCGAATAATCAAGGTGAGGGGCTAAACAAGCCTTCTTTACCATGATGAATGAGTGGGTCGCATAATATGCCCGAACCAATCCTATTGTCCAACAATTCCGAATTTGAATAATCCACCCCAAGGGCCCGTAATGCCATCGATTCATCGATCCGTGAGGCTGAGTAAGCCACCGTAGACTTGATTAGGAAGCGCGGGCCGAGGAGTTCAGGCCATAGTTCTTGATGATGCCGAAAGGGCCGAGTTACGGCTTGATAACACCATTCGGTGTTTGATGAACTATCATGCGAACCGATGAATGTCTAAAGTGTGCTATATCCTTGTTGCGGGACTCACCTACTATTGGTGGAGGACGTTGATTTCCATAGTCCCAAACGAACGAGTTACTTGGGATTTCTTTCAAACGGAATTTCGAAAGAAATATATTAGTCAACGGTTCATCGATAAAAAACGTAAGGAATTCTTGGAACTCAAGCAAGGCCGTATGATAGTATCTGAATACGAACATGAGTTCGTAAGACTCGATCGGTATGCCCGGAGTGTGTGGTGATGAGGTTGCTATGCATAAAAGATTCAAGAGGATTGAATGAAGATTTAAAGCTACTAGTGGGTATTTTGGAGATAAAAGAATTCGTAACACTAGTTGAACGAGCCTGCAAGGCGGAAGAACTTGGAAAGGAGAAGAAGAAGGCTGAATTTGAAGCTAGAGACTATCGTAAAAAATCGACGGGTAAAGCTCCATTCTCGGCTGTAAAGAAGTTCAGGGAGGACATTAATAAATCGAGGATGACGGCGGGAATTTCCCTTAGAGCACGACCATCGACGGACTCCCGAGCTACTTTAGTAGCTAGTGTGGGCAATAATTGTCAAGAGAAACCTGAATGTCCCCAATGCGGAAGACGACACCTAGGTGAATGTTGGGGTAAGTCTACTAACAGGGCCTGTTATGGATGCGGTTCGAAGGACCACTTCATTTGGGATTGCACGGAGCTTGATGAGAAGAATAAGATGCAAGGTGCAAGACCTAGTGGAATGACAGCTAGAGGTAGATCACCGAGAATTTCAGGGGGTAGGGGTGGTAGTCAGAGAGGGGCCTCTGATACGGCTGTTCGAGCCGAGACCCGTACTCCTGCTAGAGCATATGCCATTCGCGCACGAGAGGAGGCATCCTCCCCTGATGTCATCACTGGTACTTTCACTCTCTTTGATACTAATGTGATTGCATTGATTGACCTTGGCTCTACTCATTCATATGTATGTGAAACCTTAGCATCCAGTAAGACTCTACCTGTTGAGTCTACTAAGTTTGTAATTCGAGTGTCAAACCCTTTGGGTCAATACATACTTGTTGATAAAGTGTGTAAGAGATGCCCTTTAATAATCCGAGAATCCTGTTTTCCTGCCGATTTGATGCTTTTACCGTTTGACGAATTTGATGTTATTCTTGGTATGGATTGGTTGACTGTACATGATGCAGTAGTGAACTGCAAAAGAAAAACCATCGATTTGAGGGGTGCAAATGATGAGGTAGTCCGAGTTGAGTCTACCGAGTTGAAGGGGGTGCCAGCGATAATATCTTCAATGACCGTTCAGAGATATGTGAAAAAGGGGTGTGAAACATACCTTGCGTATGTATTTGATAGTAAAGAGACGGAAAGGAAACTTGAATCAGTACCAGTGGTTTGTGAGTATTCAGATGTTTTTCCTGAGGAGTTACCGGGGTTGCCACCGGTTCGAGAGGTGGAATTCAGCATCGAGATTGTACCTGGTACCACGCCAATCTCAATAGCCCCGTATCGTATGGCATTAACGGAATTAAAGGAATTGAAAGTTCAATTGCAAGAATTGATGGATAGAGGTTTCGCTCGACCGAGTTTCTCTCCATAGGGCGCACCCGTATTGTTTGTGAAAAAGAAGGATGGAACCATGAGATTGTGCATCAACTATCGTCAGTTGAATAAAGTGACCATAAAGAATAAATACCTGTTGCCATGTATTGATGATTTGTTTGATCAATTAAAGGGAGCCTCAGTATTTTCCAAGATGATTTGAGATCTGGTTATTATCAGTTGAGGGTTCGAGACTCGAACATACCCAAAACCGCTTTTAGAACGAGGTACGGTCACTACGAATTCTTAGTGATGCCGTTTGGGCTCACTAATGCCCCTGCGGTATTTATGGATTTAATGAATCGAGTATTCAGGCTATACTTGGATCGATTTGTGGTTGTGTTTATTGATGATATTTTAGTTTATTCACAAGGTGAAGCCGAACACGCCGAGCATTTGAGGTTAGTATTACGATTTTGCGAGACAAGAAGTTATCGCAAAATTCATAAATGTGAATTTTGGTTGAAAAAGGTTAGCTTTTGGGGCACGTGGTGTCCGTGATCGGTGTTAGAGTGGATCCGAACAAAATTTCGCCATACTCGGTTGGAAACCTCCGAGGAATATTACTAAAGTTAGGAGCTTTTGGGACTTGCGGATACTACCGACGGTTTGTAAGGGGTTTCTCGATGATAGCTGCACCATTAACGAAACTACTCCAAAAGATGTTGAGTTTGAATGATGAAAACCGTCGAGAAGAGTTTCGATCGACTAAAGACTGTTTAACCAAAGCTCCGGTGCTAGTACAACCGAGTCCGCAAAGAGTTTGTCATTTATAGTGATGCATCCTTACTTGGGCTAGGTTGTGTGTTGATGCAAGAAGGTCGAGTTGTGGCTTACGCGTCGAGACAATTAAAGCCGCATTAGAGAAACTATCCGACCCACGATCTTGAATTAGCAGCCATAGTGTTCGCCTTGAAAATATGGCGACATTACTTGTTTGGAGAAAGGTGTCATATTTATTCGGACCACAAGAGTCTAAAATATCGATGACTCAAAGAGATCTAAATCTCGACAAAGACGTTGGCTTGAGTTGTTGAAGGACTATGAACTTGTTATTGATTATCACGGGAAAGGCTAACGTGATTGCCGATGCTTTAAGTCGAAAAAGCTTTGTTTGCTTTGAGAGCGGTGAATGCTCACTTATCCGTCTCACCCGATGAGGTGCTAGTAGTGAATTAGAGGCCAAACCATTATTGATTCGTCAAATACTTGAATCTCGAAAGTCGACGCTAAATTGGTCACTAAACGAAATGAATGTGCTTGAATGAGGAATCGAGTTTCGGATTGACGACAATGATTGCTTGACGTTCAGAGGTCGATTATGTGTTCCAAGAAATTCGGAACTTATTTCGACGATTTTGGATGAGGCTCATAGTAGTCGAATGTCAGTCCACCCGGGTAGTACTAAAATGTACAATGACCTGAAACACCAATTTTGGTGGCCCGGTATGAAACGAGACATTTCTGAATTTGTCTCAAGGTGTTTGATATGTCAACAAGTGAAAGCAGAACATCAAGTGCCATCGGGATTACTTCAGCCAATCATGATACCCGAATGGAAATGAGATCGAATAACAATGGACTTTGTATCTAGGTTACAGTTGACTCAGAGCAAGAAAGACTCGGTCTGGGTCATTGCCAATAGGTTGACCAAGTCTGCTCATTTTATCCCTGTCCGTACGGATTTTTTGCTCGATAAATTGGCAGAATTATATGTCTCCCAAATAGTTCGATTGGATGGGGTACCCATTTCCATTGTGTAGGATAGAGACCCAAGATTTACCTCGCGATTTTGGAAGAAATTACAAGAAGCATTGGGTACTAAGATGCATTTTAGCACCGCATTTCACCCCCAGACTGATGGCCAATCTGAACGAACAATTCAGATACTCGAGGATATGTTGAGATGTTGCGTCTTAGAGTTTTGTGGTTCATGGGAAAGATATTTGCATTTGATTGAATTCGCTTACAACAATAGCTTTCAATCAAGCATTAAGATGGCACCTTACGAGGCTTTATACGGTCGTAAATGCCGAACCCCATTGTTTTGGACGGAACTTAGTGAAAGTAAAATCTTTGGGGTTGATTTGATTAAGGATGCTGAGCAGAAAGTTCGAGTAATTCGTGAATGTTTGAAAGCCGCTTCGGATCGTCAAAAGTCGTACGTGGATTCAAAGAGAAAAGACATTGAATATCGGGTTGGGGACAAGGTATTTCTCAAAGTTTCACCCTGGAAGAAGGTGCTTAGATTTGGCCGTAAGGGCAAATTGAGTCCGAGGTTCATCGGCCCGTATGAAGTATCCGAACGAGTTGGACCAGTCGCATACCGATTAATTTTGCCCCCTGAGCTTGAGAAGATTCACAACGTTTTTCATGTCTCAATGCTTCGACGATATAAGTCCGATCCATCGCACGTAATCACTCCATCTGAGATCGAGATTCGGCCTAATTTGAGTTATGAAGAAGAGCCGATTCGCATTTTGATGCGTGAAGTGAAAGAATTGCGAAATAAGAAGATCCCATTAGTGAACGTGTTGTGGCATAAACACGGAATCGAAGAAGCCACTTGGGAACTTGAGGACTCTATGAAGGATCGATATCCTAAATTGTTCACTCGTAAGATTTTCGGGGACGAAAATTTCTTATGTGGGGGAGAGTTGTGATAGCCCTAGTGTGACCCTAGTCGGAAAGTGGTTTCGGGACCACAAAATCGAGTCATAAAAATAATTAATTGCTATATTCTATGCTTATTATGTGTGTACATGAGTATGTGGAAGTTTCATTCTCTAATTTTGCCAATTGCATGAGAAATTATTAAATAGGGATCAATGTGAGACATAGTGAAATATGATAGGCTAATTTTAAATGGCTTATTAGTGCATGTTAACACAAAGGTGGACTTGCATGTCAAGTTGCCCAATTTCTTTATAGTGGCTGGCCAAGATGGAATGTTGATGGGCAATACATATGTTTAATTAGATATTATAATAAGAATTTGGGTTATTGGAAATAAAATAATGTTAGTAAAAGAAGGAAAAAGAAAAAAAAATGCTCATCTCTCTTCTCTATTGCCGTGACTTGAGAAGAAGAAGGAGTGTTCATGTTTTCTTTCTTTTGCAATTGCCGTAACTAGAGGAAGGGGAAGAAAGAAGATTCGGCCAAGGTGGTCCTCTAGATTAAGGTATGTTCAAGGGTATCTTTGGAAGTATATACAACCTTTGGGTGATGAGTCTAAATTCTATCTATCTCATGGTTGGATTTGGGGTTGATGGAGAGTTAGAATTTGGCTAAGGAGCCTAAAAATTTTGGTTGATACCTTGATGTTATTAGCATGCTAGTTATATGGATGTGTTAAGTTGCTTGGGATGTTAGCATGAAAGTTGGAATTGTTAAGCTAATTTGTTGGAAGTGCCGAATTTAGGACTAAGAAGAGAATGAGTATTCGGCTAACATAGTGAAAAGGTAGGTGTTGCCGATTGTTAGATTTAGACCATCGGAGTGGCTATAATGGGCATTAAGATGTAGAACTTAAGAAATGTAGTTATATGTGAATTTACATGATGTTACAAATAGATGTGAAAATATATGCTAGATTAGGAAAATTTGATTAAGTGTTCATGAGATGAAATTAGGTGTTTAAAAGATGTTATAGTTGACATTGTATATATATACATACATTCGGCCATCTAATTGAGTATGACGGTGGTGTTAAATCTAATTGTGGTGCCCATTTGGAAGTGTATATATATATAAAAATATACATAAGTATGCCCATTCGTGATGTTACCTTTAATTATGTGTATAATCGACTAAATGGGTAATTAGTGAGGAGGGTTGCCGAATATACAAACATGCATATGCATGTGTAATTGAATTATGAATGTTTAGCAAGATGGTTAAACTAGTTGATTTATTGATTAAGCTCAAGGAGTTAAAGGAGGAGAATCAAGCAAGGGAAAGACGAAGGTCATCGAGTAGCCGACTTGGAACTATTTTACCCAACACAAAGTAAGTCACTAAGCATATATTTTGAATTGATTTAAATAGACATAATGTCTATGTAATTATGCCGAAAGGAATGATAAATTTATATACATGTATGTATGTGGTGATGAAAGTATTGAATGAAAAGAAAAGAGGTGAGATGTATTGAGTTGTTGATTTCGGCACTAAGTGTGCGGGTATAAACATTTATGATCATGAGATTGGCACTAAGTGTGCGGGTTTAAAATTTGTACAGCACTAAGTGTGCGAGTTTGATTATATAGCACTAAGTGTGCGAGTTGGTTATATAGCACTAAGTGTGCGGACTCACTATATGTTTTTGAATCACTATTGACACTGAGTGTGCGACATTATTGAGTTGATCACGGAAAGCGGATCGGGTAAGTACCTTGAGCTCATGGCTAATAGGCGCTATGTTTATATTTGGAGTTGAGCTTGGTAAGTTTTGAACCTATGTGACAATTTTAATTGAAGTCACGTACATAAGAATTATCGTGGAATAAGTGAAAGGTCATTTAGTTGTATGATTGTAACGAAAACAAAAGGATGTATAAAAATGCCTCAAATATCCTATTGATTAGTATATGGAATGTGAATGTGTAACTTGGTATGAGATTGAACCGAAAGGTCTAAGGAACTATGGTATACTTCGGTTTGGATGGAGTAATTAGCCTCGTTCCATTTTGTTTCCTCTTGTGATAATGTTATTAATGGATGGTAGTGCATTGCTTATGACTTACTGAGTTATATACTCATTCGGTGTTTGCTTGCCACCTATTTTAGGTTCCTTGGACTCGTCTTTTTGCGTGCTCGGACCGTCATCTAAGTCATCACACCGGATTGCAACTTTTTGGGGTATCTTCTTCTTAGTTGGTCTAGGAGAACATTTCGGCATGTATAGGCTATTATGTTTTGTTGAACTTTAGTATGTAAACTTTAGCCGTGCGAAAATGGCATAAATATTAAGTTGAATTTTGGTCCTAGGATACTTCGTCGTAAGTCTTAGTAAAAATTGGTTTGATAATGTTGTCATGGCTGATTATTCTCGGTGTTAAATTCATGATATGTATGATGAATTATTAGTTAGATTAAGGAAAAATCACAAAATAGGCATAGTTTGCTTTAGTAATGATGCTGGTAGTAGCAGTGATGTGAGATTGAAAATCACTAAAATAGTAGGAATGGAATTAAATAAGGAATAAATTATGTAATCGAAGCTTGATGAGTCTATTTTCATATGGAAGAAACAAAACGACCATAGGAGCTGTATGTTAGGAGATAATTAAACTCTTGTGAAACAGGCCAGAGCGAATTCTGGATCCCCTGTTTTGACTTTAGAAATTCACCATAAATTAATCAGAGACAATTGGAAGTCATGCCTTATATTTATAGATTCCCTTTTGAGTCTAGTTGCATTAGAAACAATCGGCATAAGCATTGAAGCTCTGTAAAGGGAAATATCTAAGTCGTAATGCATGAAGGTTAGAGTAGTCGAACCCTGAAACAGGGGTGACTTTAACTAATAAACTGTACCAATTGGCCCAACGAAAAATTCTACAAAAATTCTACCATATAGATATAGGAGTCTAGTTCCGGGGAAAGTTTACGGAACTGGATTTCGAGTTTCAGAACTCAAGATATGATTTTTTAAGCGACTAGTACGCAGATTGGGAGCTTGTCTGGGAAATTTTTAATAAGTGGTTTGAAGTCTGTTAACACCTCGTGTTCGATTCCGGCGACGGTCTCGAGTTCGGGGTGTTACAATAAGAGTGTTAAGTACTTTCTGACTCAGAAGGAGCTGAACCTTAGGCAGCAGAGATGGATAGAGTTGTTTAAGGATTATGATTGCGCGATTGAGTATCACCTAGGCAAAGCTAATGTGGTGTCGATGCCTAAGTCGAGAATCAGATTCGATCCGAGAGCCATGTTTGCTCGTTTGAGTTTGTATGACAACGGTAGTCTGTTAGCAGAACTGTAAGTTAGGCTGACCTGGGTGGATGAGATGAAGGAAAAACAGTCGAGGGATGAGTCCCTGGTTTCTCGATTCTGGTAGGTTAAGAATGGGGGTACTTCTGAGTTCGGACTGAACAGTTAGGGAGTTCTTTGTTACCGAGGTAGAGTTTGTATTCCAAATGACTATGACTTGAGGCAAGCAATTCTGAAAGAAGCTCATGGAGGTCTGTGTGCTGTGCATCTTGGAGGGAGTAAAATGTATCGCGACTTAAAAGAGTTGTATTGGTGGCCTGGATTGATGTGAGAGGTAACGGAAGTTGTGGGAAAATGTCTAACTTGTCAGCAAGTGAAAGCTGAACATCAATTACCTTCTGGACTTTTGCAGCCAGTGAAAGTACCGTTTTGGAAGTGGGAGAGGGTAACCATGGATTTTGTGAGTGGGTTACCCTTGACACCGTCGAAAAAGGGCTCGATTTGGGTAATTGTGGATAGGTTGACCAAATCTGCTCATTTCATACCTGTCCGCACTGATTATTCACTTCAGAAGTTAGCCAAATTGTATGTGGCGAAAATAGTGCGACTTCACAGAGTGCTAGTGTCAATTATTTTTGATCGAGATCCTACATTCACATTTTGGTTTTGGAAAAAGTTGCATGAGGCATTGGGTACGCGGTTGAACCTTAGTACAGCCTTTCATCCTCAGACTGATGGTCAGTCGGAAAGGGTTATTCAGATTCTGAAAGACATGTTGAGGGGATGCGTTATCGACTTTCGAGGCAGTTGGGAGGATTACTTACCGTTGGCAAAGTTTGCATACAACAATAGTTATCAGGAAAGTATTCGAATGGCTCCTTATGAGGCACTGTATGGGCGGAGATGTCGTACACCTAGTTGTTGGACCGAGTTGGTTGAACGACAGGTTCTTGGACCTGAGTTGGTGGCAGCTACTGAGGATAAGGTCAAGTTGATTAGAGACCGGTTGAAGGAAGGATCTGATAGACAGAAGTCATATACAGATTTGAAGCGCAAGGAACTTGAGTCCTCTGTGGGTGATATGGTCTTCTTGAAGGTTTCGCCTTGTAAGAAAATATTAAGGCTTGGGAGGAAAGGGAAGTTAAGTCCGGATTCATTGGGCCTTATCGGATTCTTAAGCGAGTGGGTCCAGTGGCTTATCAGTTGGAGTTACCTCCAGAGTTGAATAGGATTCATGATGTCTTTCACGTTTCCATGTTAAGGTGATATCGTTCTGACCCTACTCATGTTGTGCCGGTTGCAGAGATTGAGGTCCAAATAGACTTGACTTTTGAGGAAGAGCCTGTGCAGATTTTGTATCGAGATGTTAAGATTTTGAGGAGGAAATCAGTTCCGCTAGTAAAGGTGCTGTGGCGTAATCATGGCAAAGAGGAAGCTACTTGGGAGCCAGAAGTGGCAATGCGTCAACAATATCCTTATCTGTTTGATTCAGGTAAAATTTCGAGGACGAAATTTCTTTAATGAGGGTAGAGTTGTAACGCCCCAATTTTTGGGTTTTCTGTGTTTCTGTGATTTTTAAAATTTGTGTGTGTTCTGGTTGGTTAAAATATATATTTTAGTAGGTTAGTGGGCCTTTGGAAGGCCCAAACTTAAGTTAAATCCGTGGTAGTCTTCGGAATTTTAATTTTATGAACAGGTGATGCAATTAGCGTTTGGGCTTTTAAGAGTAAAGGGGTAAAATATGACACAAAAAGGAGTGTGGTGTAGTGGCAAGGTGGCACCACTTAGGGGACAAGGAAGTGACGCCATAGAGGAAGCAAGGGGTACAAGGTTCAAATCTTGGCTCTTGCAATATATTTTGGTTTTTCTTTTCAATAAATCTGGAAGCTAGTAGGTGCACTTTAAAGTTTAATGTGTTGGATTTATGACACAAATGAGTTGATGGCCTAGTGGTGGTGGCGTGAGTTGGCATGTGAGAGGACTTTGGTTCGAATCCCTTGGCACGCAAATGTTGATTATTTTTCTATGTTGGGATGGCAATAGTTGGTGTTGGTTTTAAACTCTGGTGATGGAGGGATCCCACATCGGGAAGCTAACATAAGAGTAGATGGAGAGCTAGCTTTAAATAGAGCAAACCATGAGGAGAGTAGGCATACCCTTCTTGGCTGATCCCATTCGCTTTGTGACGTGCTCGTTTGGGCTGGGCATCAGCTAAGAGTGTTTGGAGCGCGGATTAACTGCAGTTTCCTAACAGGTGTGTATTTCTCATTACTCTAGCAGTAGGACGACTATTTCGGGCCACGATGGGCTGAAATGGGCCATGTGGTCCCAATGGGTCCATATGCCCAAGTGGATAAGTTGTATAATTACTAAAATACCCCTGTAGGGTAGGACTACCGATTTACCCCTGGAGGGTAAAATGACTATTTTGCCCCTCATGCGTAAATGACTAACTTGTGTGATGATTGGTTTAGTTGACGTGGATTTATGTTAGTTATCGTTAATTCGTAAGTCTAATGTGTTAGTGATCGATTGTAGGATTATCGCGTGGGAGATATCGTCATCAATCATCATCAATCAGGTGTGTAAACGACACCCTCCCTTAGACTGAATCGGTAAAAGCCGAAATACCAAAACGTTGGTATTTTGTGAACTCGCGAGTGTGCTCGCGCTCGTGAGACAATTGTTAATGAATATGGTGCATTTGGATTATTAGAGTGCAGAGTGTGCATTTTCGTGCACAACGGTATTTTTGGGCTTAATGGGCCAAAAACGGGCCAATGGGCCAATGGGCCCACTTTGGTAAAAAGACGAGGTAAGTACTTCTGGTTACTTGGTAAATGTAGAATGAGCATGAAACCTTAGCAATAGGTAATAATTACTGAAATACCCTTATGCATGAAAATTACGATTTTACTCCTAGGGTTATTTTTTTTTTAAAAGCATGATGTTCTGTTTCTGTATACGTATGCCATGACATATTATTTCTGTTGGATGGGACATGGGTTTATATTGATAGGGAAGCATTCTGGCAGCCTCGATGTAATCTGGTGGCCTCGCCACATATATCTGTTCTGGTGACTTCGTCAAAATATCTGGCAGCCTCGCTGCAATCTGGTGGCTTCGCCACATATATATATCTGTTCTGGTGGCCTAGCGACAATATCTATATCTGGTGACTTCGTCACAATATCTGGCAGCCTCACTGCAATTTCTGTGGTGTGTAGCGGTTGGGTGGGTCGAGTAGTCTCCCCACATGGTGTAAGGCTGGTACGGGGGTGTTATGGATGACACTGGGTTGGGATTTTTGCATTCATGATATATTTGTTCTGTATCTGCTATGGCCCTATGGGTTTCATTCTGATTTCTATACTGGGCCAAGGCCCAGATAAGTCTGACTCTGAGGTTTGATCTGTTTTGGGCTATGGTTGGGTTATGTTACACATTGAGTTTACCGAACTCACCCTTTATTTTCATCTCTGCAGGAAATCCCCAACCATAGTGGGCTTGGAGTTGTAAGGGATTCGGAGTGGCCACATCATCTGCAAAGTTGGTTTTTCTAAGTTAGTTTATTTTTATTATTTTTATATTCTGATTTAATTTTGGGTTTTAAGTTGTAATAAGGCCGCTATTTAAATTTCTTTTTCCACTATGGTTTTATTTTCTGATTATATTTATACTATGACGAAACTGCTAGTGTTAGGCTGCGCGGGTTTTCAAAATTAATGAACGTTTTCAAGACTCAACAAGCACAACAAATGGATAGCCTAAAGATTGATAAACCGGCTTTTCATTCAACCGCTATTTTTACAAAGACCACCCCAATCACTTAAACCAGCGAATGCATACTAAGTCGTAAGTCCATGTGACAGTCAGATCTGGCCATAACGTCTGGGCCGGGTTTGGGGTGTTATATGTATAGCAAGAATCATCAGAATTATTTTTGCAGTTTGGGAATTAGAATGGAAATTGGAATGGTTAATATGGATTTTCTTGTCTGGATCATTCCTGTCCTTGAAAGAGGAAAGTGATATGCAGCATTGTTAAACGTTATGAGATGTGTAAATTATGCCGGTATACCCGAATGTCTACTCACCAAATTCATAAAATTTCGTGTCTTTATGAATTTTGGATATCATGGAATTTTAATCTCCTCTAATCGGATTGAGATCCGAGTTTCATATCATGATTTCTTTGGAAAGCCAGAAGAGGCTTGAAATAAAGAATAGTTGAGGGTTGAATTGACAAATAATTGGACTGTGTGAAATTATAAAGAGTATGAGGTTGAGATGAACTGATTAGTTTTACTATTTGAATCTGAAAAGATTATGGTGCAAATGTATATGTAACATGATGGTATGGATCGGACTTTTGAGTACATGAGCTTTCTGGTAGAGATTAAGTTTCAGTGAAAGTATTGTAAAGTGAATACCACTTATGATTTTTGTCTACAAAGTTTAAAGAGATAGGTAGTAAAAGTTTATCCTGAGTGAAAGTTCTTTGACATCAATTATAGGATTGAGGAATCCAAGTGAAAAACCAAAACCACTTTCTGGTGAGATTTTCGGGGACGAAAATCCCTAAAGGGGGAGAAATGTAATATCCCAATTTTAGGCTTAGCCGGAACAGTGTTTCGGGACCACAAATCCGATGAGGAAAATTTTATTTTTATTATATTTTTATGGTCTACGATTTCATGGAATGATTTCGTGAAAATTTCGTTCTAAAATTTCGACGTTTGGGCACTTAATTTAGAAAAAATGACTAAATTGTAAAAAGTGAAAAAGTTGAGTTTTATATGTTAGAGGTTTCTAATTGTCATGAAATTTTAAATGGGAGGTCCTTAAATGACAATTAAACCATTTTATAACTTTTTGGAAAAAAATGGCCTTGGTTGGGTAAAATTTGAAAGAACAGCAAAAATGACATTTTGGTCATTCAGGGGTAAAATGAATTAAAAGATAAATTTTAAACCCCAAATGTGTCCCTTTCTTCTTGCTACAAAAGAATGTACCAAGAGCAGCCATGGTTAGGGTTTGGCCAAGCTTCCAAGCTTAATAGTAAGTGATTCCGAGCTCCGTTTTTAATGTTCTATGTATTTTTTAAGTCCCTGTAACATGTTCTGCTCATTTCTACCATTATTTTGAGCTAGGATTTATGTTTAAAAATTTACCCATGAATTATATGCATGTATTTTGATGTTTAATGGTAGAATAAGAAGCTTGAAATTGTGTTAAACAACTTTTGCTAAGCGATTTTACGTGAAAACAAGTAAAACGACATAATCGATCAAAATACCAAATGTTCATAAGTACATGTTAGAGTGAGAATTTGATGTTGCCATAGAAGGGAAAAATGGTCAGCATGTCATAAAACATAAGAAAATAAGATGAAGTTTAATTTTCGAACCTTGGGGAAAAAGTGAAAATATGCAAAAGTTTAGGGGTCAAAATGCAAATTTTTAAAAATATGATTTTTGGACCCTTATGAATAATGTGACTAATTATTAGACTAAATGTGATATTATAGATGAAGGAACTTGAGATTCGGGCTTAAATCGGGAAAATACAAGGTTATGAACAAAAATGGTAAATTGCCGTTTCTAGATCGAGGTAAGTTCGTGTGTTAATAATAATGCAATAACATGCATGAATTTTAATTCTCTAATGATATGGCATAAATTGTATGAGTTAATATGTTTAAGAGAAGTTGACGGATGGTATGTATGACATGGAAAAATGTAATGCTTGTTGTGACATGTGAAATTGAATGGCAAATTATTGTTACATGAATTGAGTGTTAAATTACTATTACCTGGGTTATATGAATTGCTACACGGTTGTACCTGATGAGATTTCAACAAGTTTGTATGTAAATAATTTATCGATTCTTTTTATTTTATTATATTTTGTTATCATATGAAATGTGGTTGCCTATAGAATGACTATTTGTTGTAAATTGCAATTTGAAAAAGGACTATGAATAAATTTGTAACATGTTGGAAAGTGAAGAATTTCCCGATTGAGCCTTCGGAATAGAAACGATACGAATGATCTATTGTGAGGTCGCATGTGTAGTACTAAGTGCTGGCTACTATGCGTGCCCGCTAAATTCGATCACGTGTGTAGTACTAAGTGCAGGCTACTACGTGTATCAGATGGTTAGGTCACGTGTGTAGTACTAAGTGTAGGCTACTACGTGTACCGGATAATTGGTCGCATGTGTAGTACTAAGTGCAGGCTACTATGCGTACCAGATAGCTTTCGCTATAAGTGTGAAAATATGTGCAGGCATCTGAGTATCAATTATTATTCCGAAGAGTTCAACGGAAAAATCGATTAAGTAAAAAAATACATGTGAACAAGATTATATGATGAATAAGTGTAGGTATATGTTTAAGAAAATTTTGAGCAATATGATCGATATTTGAGTGAACTTCGATAAGACAAAATGGATAAAGTGAAATTATGTAAGAGTGAATTTTTAGTAGTAAAATAGTGTTGGACAGCAGCAGTTGTGTGGATTTGAAAATTTACCAAAAATTGTGTAAGTTGAATTAATTTTCAAATAAATTATGGAATTAAATCTTAATAAGTCTATTTTCATATAAAGGAAATAGAGGGAGCAAAAGAGTTGTATATTATGTGATATTCTAATTGATGTGAGACAGTGTCAGAATGATTTTGAGATCCCCTGTTCTGACTTGGAAAAATTTTTAAAAATTGTATAAAACTAATTATAGGTTATAATATATATTATTAGAATCTGTGATGAGTATACTTTTAATATAAATAAACGGGAACATTATCCGAGTCTCGTACTATGAGATAAATAAATTTTAGTGAAGAAAGGTCAAAGCTGTTAAACAGCAAAATAGGGGAGAATTTGAATAATAAACTGTACTTATTGGCTGGACCAAAAATTCTAAAAATTTAATGATAGAAAGATATATGAGTCTAGTTTTTGGAAAAATTTACGGATCTTAATTTTGAGTTCCGTAACTCTAGATATAAATGATTTAGTTATTGTTACTCAACAAAGCAGCTTAACCAGAACATGTGTAAATGTACAATTGGGTTAGTTTTACTGAGGAAAGCATGTTAGTAAATTGCTTATTATTATTTCATGTAAGCTTACTAAGCATAAAGCTTACCCCCTCCTTTCCATGTCTTTTAGTGTTGTCAGGTTAGCTTAGGGTTGGAGATCGTCGGAGGCAGCATCACACTATCAAGCCAACACCTTGACAGTATAAACACATATGCTAGAATTATCAAGTGAGTGGCATGTATAGGGACCTAGTTTTATAACATGTATTATTATAATTTGGCCAAATATATTGGTATTTAGTGAGCTAATGATTCTGACTTATAAATCTAGCTATTTATGTCATGTTTGATATTGGTGATATGCATATGCATGGTTGGTAATAAGTTGTTTAAGTTTTTAATTAATGAATTAAGTCCGTTAACACCTCATGTTCGACTCCGGCGACAGTCTCGAGTACGGGGCGTTATAGTTAGTGGTATCAGAGCTATGGTTTAGTCGATTTTCGGACTAACCTAGCATGTGTAAAAGTCCAACTATACATGTCACCAATTCGTGATAGTGTGATGTCTTCCGACGCGTATGAGAGCCATTTTGTTTAGACAAAGGTACTCTCCAACTGAGCTACACCGACCATGTTGAATGTAATGCTAAAATATTCGAGTAAAATATAGTCATGACGAACTGAAACTTGGAAAGGTACGAATGAGAATTCATGAAATGTGTACATGGTGAAATGAGTTTATCTATGATTAATAGATAATTCCATGATGTATATGATCGGTTTATTTGAACAAATGCATGTTTTTAAGTAACTTATCAAAAATATTGATAAGATGAATATTCATGCATATTGGTTGGGATGATTATGATTGGTAAGCTCGTATAACTTGAGTAATGGTATTAAATTGCTTGGACTGATATATATGATTGTAATAATATGTAAATGATGATGTGTAAGATGAAAGTTTAGACTGTGATATACTTATCCATGTTTGTTTGGCCCTTATATGATATTATGTGCTTGACTTGTCTGATTTAATGAATACATAAGTAATATTATCTAGGAAACATTGAAATACATGTATAAGTACACTTGTTTAAATGAGATAACTAAAAAAGTGAGTGTAAAATCAATATGAATGTTAGTTACTTGAAATGAATGACATGATTGAAATATGATTGCTATGATGAAAACTGTGTTACATTTGTATATAAGAGTTGAGTCAGAGGCCCTACGACCCTCCCCCTTACCAAAGTGGTGATTTACAAGGGAAATTCCTGAGATTTATGTTGAATGAGTTTCTAGGTGAGAAATCAAAGAGTTCAATGATGGAATGGTTATAAGCATGATTAGAGATTGAGAATGGGTTGATAAGCACAGACACGAGCTAAAAAGATATCGGATTGACCGAAAGATTGTTTAACTTTCGCAACATCGTAGTTAGCGAAAAAGTTAATTTTGGTAAAACAATCTATCCTGGTACAATGTCGAGAAATGTATTGATTGCAATTCCCCCATGAACTGGTTTTCTTAGTAAAGGGAATATTATGGAATTTGGGATGGTAGAAATAGTTAAAGGAATAATGTTTGAAATAAGGAAATGTTCCCTGATCTTAACGTTAGACGAATGTGTTGTTAGTCTAATTGGATTATAATCTACATGGTTCTGTTTTTCTCTGGTATTTTGTTATATTTCGCCTATTGGGAATCGATGAGAAATTGTGTATGTTGCCAAGATTCTATTTCTACCAATCATTGCTCTGATTGATTTTATATATATATGAAAAGCATATAGTTCCGGTTATATTTGTTGTCAGTGGTTTGGAATGATGTTATTCTGGATTTTTTTTTCTTTGAAAAACCATTGGGGTCTTTCATATTTTTATAAGTCTGGCTCTCGGTCTTCTTATGAAGTGCTGTAAATTGGATTCTCGTATCATGGATTTCTTTATCTTGGATTTCTTTATTCTTGGCTTCTCTATTTCAGATTTCTCTATCTTGGTTTTTCTAGATATTTTATCTTGTAACTTGTTGATCATGGCTTGCATTTAGAGCATGACCTTCAGCTTGTGATTGATGTATATAAAGAACAAATATGACTATACCTCTGAATTGATCCTGATAATGTGGTGAAATTTCAAGTCCCAATGTGTATGGTAAATTTCTTTTCCCAAGTAAGTTAATCAGAGTTAATGCATTAAAAAAAATGTTGAAACGATCAATGCTTATCTTTGAGTACAAATTCTTGAAATGTTGAAAGTTTAAATATGTATAGCAAGAATCATCAGAAATATTTTTGCTGTTTCGGAATTAGAATGGAAATAGAAAAGGTTAATATGGATTTTCTTCTCTGGATCATTCCTGTCCTTGAAAGAGGAAAGTGATATGTAGCGTTGTTAAATGTATTGAGATGTGTAAATTATGCTGGTATACCTAAATGTCTGCTCACCA
Organism: Gossypium arboreum; assembly: GCF_025698485.1. Lineage (NCBI taxonomy): Eukaryota > Viridiplantae > Streptophyta > Magnoliopsida > Malvales > Malvaceae > Gossypium > Gossypium arboreum. Next base: position 45,067,064 of record NC_069073.1, read on the forward strand.
GATTTATAGAATTTCATGTCTTTATGAATGTTGGATATCATGGAATTTTAATATCCACAAATCGGATTGAGATCTGGGATTCATATCATGATTTTTTTGGGAAAGCCAAAGGAGGCTTTGAAATGAAAGGTAACTAAGAGTTGAATTGGACTGTGTGGAATTATAAAGAGTATGAGGCCGAGATGAACTGACTAGTTTCACTATTTGAATCCGAAAAGATTCTGGTGCGAATGTATATGTAACATGATGGTTTGGATCAGACTTTTGAGTACATGAGCTTTCTGGTACAGATTAAGTTTTTGGTGAAAGTATTGTAAAGTGAATACCACTTATGATTTTTGTATGTGAAATTTAAAGAGATAGGCAGTAAAAGCACAACTTGAGTGAAAGTTCTTTGATATCTATTATAGGATTGAGGAATCCAAGTGAAAAACCAAAACCACTTTCCTGGTAAGATTTTCGAGCTAAGGGGGGAGAAATGTAACATCCTGATTTTTGGGCCTAGTCAGAACAGTGGTTTTGGGACCACAAATTCGATGAGGAAAAAATCATTTTTATTATATTTTTATGGGCTACAATTTCATAAAATGATTTCATGAAAATTTTGTTCAAAAATTTCGACGTTTGGGCACTCAATTTGGTCAAAAAGACTAAATTGTAAAAAGTGCAAAAGTTGAGTTCTACATGTTAGAAGTGTCTAATTGTTATGAGTTTTTAAATTAAAGGTCCTTAAATGGTAATTAGACCATTTTGAAGTTTGTGGACAAAATTGGACATGGTATGATAGGTTTTTTTTAAAGTTTTTCATTAAGGGCATTTTAGTAAATTGGTAATTAAAATGAATTAAAAATGCCAAAATTAGCCAAATTTGCTCATGTTCTTCCTCATGGCCGAATTTTTCATGAAAAACACCATGGCTAGGGTTTTCAAGCTTTCCAACTCATTTGTAAGTGATCCCGAGCCCCGTTTTTAATGTTCTTTATATTTTTGAAGTCCCGGTAACATGTTCTAGCTATTTCTACCATTATTTTGAGCTAGGGTTTGTGTTTAAAAATTTACCCACGAATGATATGCATGTATTTTGATGTTTAATGGTAGAATATGAAGCTTGAAATTGTGTTAAACAACTTTTGCTAAGTTATTTTACGTGAAAATGAGTAAAACGGCGTAATCGGTAAAAATACCTAATGTTCATAAGTACATGTTAGAGTGAGAATTTGATGTTGCCATAGAAGGGAAAAATGGTCAGCATGTCATAAAACATAAGAAAATAGGATGAAGTTTAATTTCTGAACCTTGGGGAAAAAGTGCAAATATGCAAAAGTTTAGGGGTCAAAATGCAAATTTTTAAAAATATGATTTTTGGACCCTTATGAATAATGTGACTAATTATTAGACTAAATGTGATATTATAGATGAAGGAACTTGAGATTCGGGCTTAAATCGGGAAAATACAAGGTTATGAACAAAAATGGTAAGGATCGAGGTAAGTTCGTGTGTTAATAGTAATGCAATAACATGCATGAATTTTAATTCTCTAATGATATGGCATAAATTGTATGAGTTAATATGTTTAAGAGAAGTTGATAGATGGTATGTATGACATGGAAAAATGTAATGCTTGTTGTGACATGTGAAATTGAATGGCAAATTATTGTTACATGAATTGACTGTTAAATTACTATTACCTGGGTTGTATGAATTGCTACACGGTTGTACCTGATGAGATTTCAACAAGTTTGTATGTAAATAATTTATCGATTCTTTTTATTTTATTATATTTTGTTATCATATGAAATGTGGTTGCCTATAGAATGACTATTTGTTGTAAATTGCAATTTGAAAAAGGACTATGAATAAATTTGTAACATGTTGGAAAGTGAGGAATTTCCCGATTGAGCCTTCGGAATAGAAACGATACGAATGATCTATTGTGAGGTCGCATGTGTAGTACTAAGTGCTGGCTACTATGCGTGCCCGATAACTTCGATCACGTGTGTAGTACTAAGTGCAAGCTACTACGTGTATCAGATGGTTAGGTCATGTGTGTAGTACTAAGTGTAGGCTACTACGTGTACTGGATATTTGGTCGCATGTGTAGTACTAAGTGCAGGCTACTATGCGTACCAGATAGCTTTCGCTATAAGTGTGAAAATATGTGCAGGCATCTGAGTATCAGTTATTATTCCGAAGAGTTCAACGGGAAAATCGATTAAGTAAAAAAATACATGTGAACATGATTATATGATGAATAAGTGCAGGTATATGTTTAAGAAAATTTTGAGCAATATGATCTATATTTGAGTGAACTTCGATAAGACAAAATGGCTAAAGTGAAATTATGTAAGAGTGAATTTTTAGTAGCAAAATAGTGTTGGACAGCAGCGGTTGTGTGAATTTGAAAATTTACCAAAAATTGTATAAGTTGAATTAATTTTCAAATAAATTATGTAATTAAAGATTAATAAGTCTATTTTCATATAAAGGAAACAAGGGGGGCAAAAGAGTTGTATATTATGTGATATTCTAATTTTTGTGAGATAGTGTCAGAATGAATTCGAGATTCCCTGTTCTGACTTGGAAATTTTTTTTAAAATTTTATAAAACTAATTATGGATTATAGTATTTATTATTAGAATCTTTGATGAGTCTAATTTTAATATAAACAAACAGGAACATTATCTGAGTCTCGTACTATGTGATAAATAAATTTTAGTGAAGAAAGGTCAAAGCTGTTAAACAGCAAAACAGGGGAGACTTTGAATAATAAACTGTACTTATTGGCTTAATCAAAAATTCTAAAAATTTTATGGTTGAATGATATATGAGTCTAGTTTCTAGGAAAATTTATGGAACTTAATTTGGAGTAACGTAACTGAAGATATAAATGATTTAGTGACTGTTACTCAACAAAGCAGCTTAAACAGAACATGTGTAAATGTAAAATTGGGTTAGTTTTACTGAGGAAAGCATGTTAGTAAATTGCTTATTATTATTTCATGTAAGCTTACTAAGCATAAAGCTTACATCCTCCTTTCCATTTCTTTTAGTGTTGTCAGGTTAGCTCAGGGTTGGAGATCGTCGGAGGCAGCATCACACTATCAAGCCAACACCTTGACAGTATAAACACATATGCTAGAATTATCAAGTGAGTGGCATGCATAGGGACCTAGTTTTATAACATGTATTATTATAATTTGGCCAAATATATTGGTATTTAGTGAGCTAATGATTCTGACTTATAAATCTAGCTATTTATGTTATGTTTGATATTGGTGATGTGCATATGCATGGTTGGTAATAAGTTGTTTAAGTTGTTTAATTAATGAATTAAGTCCGTTAACACCTCGTGTTCGACTCCGGCGACGGTCTCAGGTACGGGGCGTTACAGGTATACTTTATGTGTACCACTTAGAAAGAACATACACCTCGAGTGTACAATTGGAAAAGAAAAGGTCCATAAGAAATTCAATAATTCAGCAGTAATGACATACATAATGGTATAAAGAAAAATGGTATGATAAACTCATCTATACTTAGTTGATACTAATATGATGCATATGATTGTCATGTTTGCATGAGTGGTTGTGCTAAGAGATAGCACAGGTACGTACTCAAAACTCATGAGTACATGTTTCACATGTGAAATGAAATGGACTTGTGAAGAGAGTGCAAATGAATGAGTGATATTTATGAGAATAATTTCTATGACAAGCTTGTGATAATGATCATTATATTGTACCAAAATTGATTTGGACAACAGTATTGGTCTGACTCTGAAAATCCACTAAAAATAGTGGAAATTGAGTTAGAAGCTTAATAAATTATGAAATTAAATCTTAATGAGTCTAGTTTCACATAAAGGAAACGGTGAAAGCAAAAGAATTTTGTATCATGAGATATTTGAATTCTTGTGAGACAGAGTTGGAGTGATTCCAGACTCCCCTGTCTCAATTTTGGAAAATCACTAGAAATTGTAAAAAAATAATTATGAGTTAAAATTCATATGAATTAAATCCTTAATTAGTCTAATTTTAGGAGAAAGATATAGGGACATTATCTGAGTCTTGTACTATAAGATAATTAAATTTTAGTAAAGAAAGGTTGAAGCTATCAAACAGCAAAATAGGGGAGACTTTAAATAATATACTATACTTATTGGATGGACCAAAAATTCTTAAAATTTTATGATGGAAAGATATATGAGTCTAGTTTCTGGGAAAATTTACAGATCTTAAATTAAAGTTCCGTAGCTACAGATATAAATTATTTAGTGACTATGACTTAAGAAAACAACTTAACCAGAACATTTGTAAATGTACAATTGGGATAGTTTTACTATGGAAAGTATGTTAGTAAATTGCTTATTATTTTCATGTGAGCTTACGAAGCGTAAAGCTTACCCTATCCTTTCCATTTCTTTTAGTGTTGTCAGGTTAGATCGGGGTTGGAGAATTGTCGGAGGCAGCATTACACTATCAAGCCAACACCTCGAGAGTATAAACAAATATGCTAGAATTATCAAGTGAGTGGCATGTATAGGGACCTAGTTTTATAACATGTGTTATTATAATTTGGCCAAATATATTGGTCTTTAGTGAGCTAATGATTCTGACTTATAAATCTAACTATTCATGTTATGTCTGATATTGGTGATGTGCATATGCTTGTTTGCCATGCATGGTTGGTAATATGTTATGCGTTGTTGTGAGAATGCCATGCTTGTGTCTTGATTGTGGATATATAATTGCTCAAATATGCCCTGTCAGTTGCTATGAAAATGTATAAGTGTATGTAGGTAATTAAGGGTGACATTTGGCTTGGAAAATAGCCTTGAAATTGTCCACACGGATAGAAACATGAGCATGTGTCTAGGCCGTGTGAGACACACGGCTTAAGCTCACGGGCGTGTGCCTTGGTCGTGTGACCCTAACTTGTTCATGACCAAATGGATAGAGAACTCCATCGGCACAAGACACGGGAGTGTCCCAAGCCACATGGATGTGTGTGACGACATGGCCCAATTCCACACGGGCGTGTGACTTTCCGAAGTAAGAAAATTTAGTTAAGTTGCCCAAAGATTTTCAAAGTTCTTGGTTTAGTACCGAACCACCCCAATGTATGTTATAGGTTTCGAAGACCTATATAAGGAACAATATGCATGTGTTTGAGATGTTTTAATTTTTGGTGATAATTTTTGTGGCTCGGTTTTGCATGTTGTGAATGTTTATGTCTGGTAACGCCTCGAACCCTGTCCCGACGTTGCATACGGGTGAGGGGCGTTACATCGAGTCTATATCTGAAAGAGCAACATGGATTTGTTAAGGAACAGGTGGGGGTGGAGGTTGCTGAGTATCCGGGTTCATTCGAACGAACTCCTTGAACCACTCGTTCATTATTTGGAAAAAAGGATTGTTTAGCCTCTCCCTCGTGGCTAATCGTTATAGGCCTAGAATCTGATGGAGCTACCCCTTGAACTGGAGTAGGCGTATTACTCTCTGCATCATCGGCTATAGCTCGATTAGGATCCATTACTATACGAAAACACAATTTAAGCTGTCAGGAATCACCACACTATCGTAGAGTATATATGGCATTTATAGCTAGACTCTCACAGACGCTAGTTAATCCTACAATCGACTAAACCGTAGCTCTAATACCAATGAAATGTAACACCTCTAACCCGTATCCGTTGTCGGAGTAGGGTTACGAGGTATTACCGATCAATACACAATGTATAGCATACATTTATCAACCATAAAGCATTCATTCTCATAAATCATTCAACACAATCACATTGGCCCTTATAAGGGCCTACGAGGCCTTAAACATGCTTTAGAGGTCGTTCAGGACTAAACTGATATCATATGAAAATTTTAGAAACTTAGAAAAATTTCAATCATACAGGGGTCACACGCCCGTGTCACAAGCAGTATGGAAACACGGCATACATACTAAATTGGGTCACACGGCCAACCACACGCCCGTGTGCTAGGCCATGTACTAAGCTGTGCCAAAACTGTAGGGTATACTGACTTATGCAACAGGGCCAAGTCACATGCCCGTGTGCTAAGCTGTGTGCCAATTAAGGGGTATACTGACTTGTACCACATGGCCAGTCACACGCTCATGTGTGAGACTGTGTGGAGCATACTAACTTTATTTTAATAGCAACACCAGGGGACACACGGCCGTGTAACACGACCATGTGTCGCACACGGCCGAGGCACACGTTCATGTGGATAAAAATAGGTCATTTTCAAGGCCAATATGCCACCCCAACTCATGCTCACCTAAACAACCAAAATGGTACCATTTCATCATTCAATTCGGTAGACAAAAACATCAACCAAATGCACAATTCACACAATATCAGTTTCAACCAGTTTCAATACTCAATTCAATACCATTTAGCTAATCAAATACTTATCAACTCGACTTTTAAAATAATACTTCATCAAAGCATTTCTCAAACATTTAAACTCCATATTTCAATTAACCAAACTCATACTAAACATGCCAAAATAACCTCATACTAAACATGCCAAAATAAGCCATTCCTATTAGCCAAACATACATCAATATTAACATCATTTACAAGCCAAATCTCATGGCTAAAATCACAACCAAAATACCGCATCTAGCCTATACATGCCATATACCATATATAAATTACCAAATAGATGTTCGATAGTGCAATGATATTCCCGACGACTTCCGGATCTGAGCTAGCCTTGATTCACTATAAAACATAGAAAAATAACACAAAGTAAGGTTCATAGCATAGTAAAGTCGTATCTAAATAACTTAATTCATTGTATAAATGTAAATCAACCAATTTCACATTAACTACAAACCTTTCTCATGTCTTAAAACATGATTAAATACCATCTCATTTAACTTTCTCTACTTAATACACGAATAGGTTCTGTACATACTTGTATTGCCTCGTACTAACCTTTTTCCCAACCACATCATTTGTTTACCCGTCGAACCATTCAGAAAAGAAATTGGATACTTAATAGTCACATACAATAAGTACCTATACCATGGCCCGTAGCCAAATCAAAGTGACTTATCCAAAGATCAATTATCATGGCCTGAAGCCAAATCATCCGATATGCATGTCCCGAAGCCAAATCATTCGATATGCATGGCCCGAAGCCAATTTGGTATAACTCGCACCCGAAGTGCTAATATCATGGCCCGAAGCCAACTCAACTTATCATCTAATAATATGACACTAGTATCCAAATCTATTCCTAAAGTTCAACTGGGACATCACACTTTTCGTTCCTATCATTGAATGCATTCGTAGAGTCATTTTCACAATTCGAACTTTATCCATAATCTCAAAATCACAGTTTATGTAATATCAAAGAATTTAACATACTTTTAAAATGAAATTACAACATACAAACTTACCTCGAGTATGAAAACGACGAAATGAGTCAATTACTCGATAATCTTGCCTTTCTCCCGATCTAATTCCGGATTCCTCTTTCCTTGATCTAAATGTATTCAAAATTAACTTCTTTAATCAACCACTCATTCAATTTAGTCCAAAACATACATTTAGGCCTATTTGCACATTAGCCCCTAAGCTTTCACATTTAATCAATTTAGTCCCTATTTCTCAAATACGCAAAATTCACACAATTTCAATAAACCCAAGCTTAGTCGAATTACCATAGTGCCCCTAGCAGCCCATAACTTTCATTTATTTCACATTTCAACCACTCAATTTGCACATTACACAATTTAATCCCTATTATACATTTTCATCAAAAATCACTTTACAAAACATGAAAATCTATCATCAAAAATTCATATTTCATCTTTAAACACCAAAGAACACATAAAATCATCAATGGAAACTCTTAAAATCTTTAACAGTTTCAAAATTAAAGGTATGGGCTGGCTAGATTGAACTGCAACTGTAACATCCCAAATTCGACCTTAATCGAAACGGTGGTTTCGGAACTCCGAATCCGAGTAAAAAAATAAAAAATAAAAAATAAAAAAATAAAAAAATATTTTTTATTTATTTCGTGTTTATCATATGTGAATTTGCATGTGTGAAAATTTCGTATAAAAATTTTATTGTTTGAGTGCCCGATTTAATAAAAAGGGCTTAATTACATAAGATGGAAATTTGATGGTTAAATGTGTAATGGCTGAATTGTGGTTATTTTTTTTCATATGGAGTAGTTATGTTGGAATTAGTCCACTATTGAGGGATGGCCGAATGTACCCTTATTGTATAGGGTTATATTATTTTTGTTTCAAGGTTAAAGATGTAAAACATGTTAAAAGCTAGTTTATAATATAATAAACATAAAAAATTAATAAAAGAAATGAAAGCCATACATCCTTTCCTTGTTCTTGCCGAATGTTTGAGAAAGAAAGAAGAAATATGCTTTGAGGATTTCGGCAATGTAGCAAGCTAAAAATTTAAGGTAAATATCATGTAGTTTTTGTTAATTTTTAATAGATGTTTGATCCTTGTTTAATTAGTGTTAAAGCACATGTTGAAATTTTGATTTCGGTTGAGGTATGTGCATTCGATCATAGAGGAAATTGAATCAAATTTGGTTGTTTGTCTTAATTAAGGAGAGAAATTTATGAATCTATAATTATAAGTGACTAAATGGTAAAATAATGAGTTGGAGGGACTTGTATGTGAAGAGATGGCATTCGGTTAAGAGTATCTTTGACAAATTTGTTCTTGTTATTTTGTATGAACTTAGATTAATTTATAAGGACTTGAAAATACTAAGGAATATTCGAATGAAGTGAAATAGATAGAATGTTGAGTAATTACATGTTAAGGATGTTAAGGCTTAATTGTTAATGTCCGAATTCTATAAAGGGGGCTGTTATACGAATTAATTTTAAGTGGATCAATTAATCGATTAAATAGTTGCTTTACTTTAATTCAAGCTCAAGACCCAAAGAACCGAGATTTGGATCGGGAAAGGCGAAGTTAGCCGAGTAGTCGACACTATTGTACGAAGTTGTCGAGGTAAGTTCTTAAGTAATTTAAATTCAATTCGGTATGCTTAGAATTTAAATAAACATAGTAAGGTAAAATGTTTGATTATATAGATGTATAAATATAATGTGATGGATATATGTTTGGAGAAATGATTAGAGCCGAATGTGGCTAAATTATTAATCTGAAATAGACATAGAAATATAATGTCTGCATGTGTGTTTGAATAAATAAATTGAGCCGAATGTGGCTATACTTTTGAATTGAAATAGACATTGAGACAAGGTGTCAAGGTATTTTTAAATGAAAGGATTGATGAAATTGATGTGTATCAAAGTAGTTGTGTTACGACTCATACTATGTGTAATCTTAGGAATGAGCTAAGTAGTGAATGATTGTAACATCGGGCTAAAAGCCTAGCAGGCATATTGCCTTGCGATATGATTCAAAGTTATAATTCTAGCAGGCTACATCTTTGGTATGATTTTTGTGACTAAGAATTGATGTGTTATTGAACAAGTTAAAAATGAGTGTAAAGCCAAGTATGAGTTAAATTGTTATTAATTCGTAATAAGGTACGCATGTGAATAGTTATGAGAATTTTTGTATGTAATTTATGATTGATTGATGGTTATGATTTAAATGATATTGATTTGGTCTATCCAATTGAAGGTAAGTTATATTGAATTGGTGAAACATACAAGCCTATATTGAGTTGATATATTTGTTTATGTGGGGAATTGAATAGAAATTGCATATTCTGTCATATGAAGTGTTTCATTTAATTAAAGGATTGAATTTCATGTAAGGATATATCGTATAAATATATGTATATATATATGGTGAATTGTATATACTTGGCCACATATGTAAGTAATTATGTGATGGTATAATTGACTTTGAGTACTTGGTCAAGTTAACTCAATTGGATTAAAGTACATCGTTAATGTTTAATTCGGCTACTATGAAATGAAAGTAAGATAGAGATATGTTTGTATGGCCGAATGGTAAGTATAAATTGAAAGTAATATAGTTAGCATGTATATAGCTGAATGGCAGGTATGAACCAATTTGATATTTAGTCAATATAAAGATTATTATGTGAACTAGTTAAGTATATTCGGCCTTGAGAATAGTATTGAATGAGTCTTAATTGTATGCATATGTGATAATGTGTATTTGGTTATGTAGCTAATTTATGTATGTGAAAATATATGGTATTACATGAATTTATATACTTGAATGTATGTGAACTAGATTTAATAACTATTTGGCTTTAGAAGTTAAAATATAATATGTTAATTTTGGCCACATGAACATGCAGTCTTAGTTATATATGTGCAAATTCATTTAATGGGATGTTATATTAAAATTAAACTAAAGATGTCATTGAACGTTTACTATTTCTTTGTCTTCAGCCCATAGGTAAACATTTTCCCTGCCTCCTTCTCCTTGACTAACTGTTGGGTGTCTACTATCGGACGACACTTCCCCTTGAGTGAGAGCAGGTGCATTACTTTCGGCTTCATCAGCCTCAACTTGATTGGGATCCATTACTATATGAAAACACAATTTTAAATGGTCAGGAGTCATCACACTATCACTATTTATGTATGGCATGTATAGCTAGACACACGCTATGTTAGTCTGAGAATCGACTAAATCGTAGCTCTGATACCACTAAATATAACAACCTTACCTGTATCTGATACTGGGACAGGGTTCGAGGTGTTACCAGACTTAAACACAAGTAAATACACAATTTTAAGTCATAAATTTGGCATGAAATTAAAACTTTTCAACAACCAATCATATTGTCCCTAAATCAAGCCTACGAGGCCCAAAACATGCTTTGGAAGTGGTTCAGGACTATATTGAGAACTTTTGAAAAGTTTAAAACACTTAGAAAAATTTTGTCTAAACAAGGGTCACACGCTTGTGTGGTTTGGGACATGCTCGTGTCCTCAGCCCGTGTGTAACAGTATGGTTTAGACCCTAGTCAGATTAGTGGTTTTAAGACCACAAATTTGAGTCAGAAAAATATTTTAATATTATTTTCTGTGCTTATTAAATGTGAATTAGTATGTGTGAAAATTTCGTACAAAAATTTGATCGTTTGTGTGCTTAATTTGATAAAAGGATCTAATCGCGTAAAATGTAAAAGTTGCGTGATACAGGTTAAAAGTGCCTATTTGCTATGTCTTTTTAAATGAGAGGTCCTTATGTTGTTATTATGCCACTGATAAGGTTAATGGACATAAATGACCATCCATTATGTGTTTATTTTATGTTTAAAAAAAGGTTAAATAAGTAAATGATGAAATAAATCTATTATAATTAAAATAAAATATGAAATTAGGCCATTTAATGTTATGTTTGCTGAAAATCAAGGAAATAGAAAAGATAAAAGCTTGCTAGGGTTCGTCTAAGATTTTTCTTGATTGAGGTATGTGTTTCGATCGATTTTTGATAATTTCTACGTTTTTGTGAGCGTTGCTTAGTAATCTACCAAGCCCATGTCTCATTTTCTAATTTTGTTGATGATTTTGAGTTATACCATTGTTTATATGTGAGCTTTATGAGGTTTGATGATAGTAAATGAAAGATATGTGTTAGATTACTAAGTTTTGTCTTTGAATTTTTGGTGAATTTGGGTAATTTGGACTAAATTATAAAAAGGAGATTTAGAGGAAGTAAAATGTAAAATAAATGAAATATATGAGTTTATATGAATATTATAGAATTCGGCTTAACATGGGTATATAGAAATTTTGTGTATTTTGTGATTTTGTGAATTAAGGACTAAACTGTCAAAATGTGAAAATGTGAGGCTAATTTGTAAAATGCCCTAAAGATATGTTTTTGGATTGAATTGAATAATTTGGTGAATAAAAGGGTTAAATTTGAATGTGTTTAGATCAAGAACCAAAGAAAACGAAATTAGATCGGGGGAAAACGAAAATCATTGAATAGTTGCTCGTTTCCGTTCATTTCTGTATGAGGTAAGTCAATATACAAATAAATGTGTTTTTAATTGAATTATTATTTTTTATATGCTTTTGAATAATGATAAATGATTATAAGAGTTGAGTATGAGATATCTGAAAAAGTATCGATAAATTTTCAACGTCCGAGAAGTTCCATACGAATCATAGGAATAGTTAGGATACATATGTCATGACATAGGATCCTATATGTGTTTTTGTGTAAGACCACGTCTTGGACATTGGCATCAACTTATGATTTATATGTAAGACCATGTCTGGGACATCGGTATCGTATTTGATTTCGTGTAAGACCCTATTTGGGACAGTGGCATCAATATTTGATTACATGTAAGACCACGTCTGAGACGTTGACATTGTACGATCTTTTCAAGCTATCCGCGTATCCTTATGATTCCGAACGGTTCAACAGGCATTCCGAGAAATAATGATTATATGAAATGTGTATCCAATTCAGGTACGTTTGAAATTGTATATCATATTTGATGTTGAAAGGTAAGTACATGTATCTTTGTGATCAAGTGATTATATGTGAAAAAAAGTATGAGAAAATATGCTATATGTGAAATGTATTTGAGCTATGTGGTTTGTGATTGCATTTGGCTAAGGAGTATATGTATATTATGATGCTTATATGTTTATATTGTTAAGTTTATTTGTATATGGCTTACTAAGCTTTTGAAAGCTTAGATTGTGTGTCATTCAACTGTTTTACAGATATCGAAGCTATCGGAAGCTCGGGGATCATTGAGTATCATCACCACGCTATCAAACTCTATTTTGGTATCTATTGAAAATGTATATATTGAAGTGTGACATGTATAGTCTAGAAGTATGTGAATATGTTTTGTAATGTGTATATCATGCCATGTGATATGGCTAGATTATGGTTAAACTTATGGCTTGAATTTGGTAATGATATGTGATGAAATGTTGCAATTATGAAGTGTTTTGGTTGGCCAAAAGAAATGGTCAATTTAGTAAGTTTTTGGTATATGTTTGATTGTGGATTTGGTAAGAATTTGGCATGAGAATGAATGAGGTAAATTGATGTTCCAAATCATATGTTTTGGTATGTCTTTAGCTTGTGAATGTTATGTTTTGATTTGTGAATTATAAATGAAATAGGTTGATAAATATATAATATGAATGATGTATGATTTGGGTTTGAAATTTGTTGAAAAGATGATGCCTATTGGATGCTTGTAGGGAGGACCCTTAATTGGTGGCAATTTGGCCTATTTTTGCCCACACGGGCGTGTGTCTTAGCCGTGTTGCTCGAGGGCCATTTTGAAATGATCCTGGGCAGACCACACGGTTGCACACACGGGCATGTGCTAAGTAATTTGGCCAAGTTAGTTTCGACCACGGGCTAGACACAAGGGCGTTTGGTCGGCCGTGTGGCTAAGTCAGTAGCCTCCCTAATTTTCACACGGCCTAGCACACAGGCATGTCTTATGGCCGTGTGGACAAGTCAGTATGTATGCCCTGTTTTTACATGGCCTAGACACACAGGCGTGTCTAAAGTTGTGCGAGGCACACGGCCTGTTTACACGGGTGTGTGACCTGTATAAATTTGAAAAATGTTTTAAGTTTTGAAAAATTTTATATGAGCTCAGTTTAGTCCCGACCCCTTTCTAATGCATGCTTAAGGTCTCGATGACCTATATAAAGGACTCTATGGTAATATTTGTCTATGATTGTGGATGATGTATATGAATTGTTTGAAAAATGTTCTGATTTGTCTAGTAACGCCTTTAACACTAGTCTGGCGATGGATACGAGCTAGGGGTGTTACATTTGGTTGGTATTAGAGCTACAGTTTAGTCTATTCTTGGATTAACATAGTGTATGTGAGTCTAGCTATACATGCCATATTTATGAATTGCGATAGTGTGATGAATCCTGAAAATGAAAATGTGTTTTTATATAGCAAATGGATCCCGAACGAGCTGTAGCTGACGATGCCGAAAGTAATGCACCTCCTCCTGCGCAAGGGATAGCATCATCCGACTCTAGACAGGCTACGAGTAGCCATGAAGGAGAGGTGAGACAAGTCTTCTATCAGATGATAAATGATTGGTTCAGCTAATATACCCAAACTAATCCGACTGTTCAACAATCCCTAAGTCCGCCTAATCCTCCTCAAATTCCTATCATGCCACAAGCGAATCCAATTCAGTTAAGTAAGCCGATGATTGATAAGATTAGAAAATATGGGGCTGAAGAATTCCGTGCTACTACGAATGATGATGCTGAGAGAGTTGAGTTCTGGTTAGAGAATATAATACGAGTGTTCGATGAATTGTCATTGACTCTAGACGAATGCCTTAAATGTGTTGTATCACTTTTGAGAGATACGGCGTATCATTGCTGAAAGACATTGATATTGGTGGTTTCGAGAGAATGAGTCACCTGGGATTTCTTTTAAGCTGAATTCTGAAAGAAATATATCAGTCAGAGATTTATCGATCAGAAATGCAAAGAGTTTCTTGAGCTTAAACAGGGCCATATGTCTGTTACGGAATACGAGCGAGAATTTGTGAGATTGAGTTAGTATGCACGAGAATGTGTCTCGACTGAAGCAATTATGTGCAAAAGATTCGATGATGGTTGAATGAAGATATCCATTTATTAGTCGAGATTCTAGAGATAAAAGAATTTTTTTTGCTTGTTGAACGAGAATGTAAAGCTGAAGAACTCGAGAAATAGAAAAGAAAAGTCGACTCGAAGCTAGAGATGTGAGAAAGAGATATGCAAGTAAATCATTTCAGTTTATGTCAAAGAAATTCTCAGATGATTATAGTCATTCAAAGGATAGTGTGGGAAATTTGATTAGAGATCGTGCAAGATCACATTCGAGCTTCAGAGCTTTAGCTACTTCTGTTGCTAGTGTTGGAAATGTCTGATCCGATCAACCTGAGTGTAAACACTACGGTAAAAGACATCCTAGTAATTGTAGACTGTATGGTCGGGCTTGTTTTAAATGTGGATCTTTAGATCATTTTATTCGAGACTGTACCGAGTCTATTGAGCAAGAAATTGTGCAAAATCTGAGACCGAGTAACACCTCAACTCGAGGTAGATCACCCAGAAATATGGGAAACGTGACTGGCAGCCAGAGGGGAACTAAAGACACTACTGTTCAATCTGAGGCTCACGCACCTGCGATAAACCGTAATCCATACATATTTTTATCCCATGCTTAGCACATTTTATGGATGGTTTTTCCTTAAAATTGGTGAATTCGATGCTCCTAATACCTTGATTTCATGTTTTATACTTAGGTGACCATAGGAGAGTGAAAGGAATGAGAAACGGGCCAAAAACAGAGAAAATGGGCCAACGTACGAAATCAACACGACCTAGACCTCCTCACATGGCAGACCTCATGGCCGTGTCAATTCGGCAAAATCGAAGCACGACTCACACGGGTGGACCACACACCCATGCCTATTTAATAGGCTTGACCACAGCCTTAAGCAATCACACACCGGCGTGTCCCTATCGAGCCCAAATTGATTCCAATTCGGAAAAGGCTATTTTTAAGGGTTCTTAGGCATTCCAAAGCCTATAAATACACCTTAGAGGAGGAGGAAAAAGGGGACACACAGGGAAGGAAGCAGGGAACTACTCAAGGAAAGCCAATTGATCCATCTCAAAAGCAGGATTCATCATCAAGACTAAAGATCTCCCCTCAATTTCCCTTCAGGAGTTTTGGGTTTTTCTTTATGTTTTGTATTCATTATTCTTCTGAGATGTTTACCTTTTTAGTTATGAACTAAAACCCCTAAATACCTAAGGGGAATGAAACCTAAGACAGATCTTGTTATTATTATCTGAATTGTATGATAAATATTTGGCTTTTTCTTAATTATGTGTTCTTAACTCTTGTCTTGATATTCCAGGATATTGATTCAAGTTAAGCTCTTATTCAGAGGAGGAATAGACCCTGTCTAAGAGTACATTTGTCATAATTAAGCGGAGTTGATTGCGCGCTTGGAGATAGGGTGACAAGATTTTGCTGGATTAGGGTGAAACCTAATAAGGGGATCCATAGATTGAGTTAACGCAACCCTAGAGAGTTAATTAGAAAGAGATTTCAATTATTCAACCTAGGGTTAGACGTTGTTAGTCTCGAGAGGGATAATAATATAACTTAGGGATATTTATGGATCAAGTCAAATGAATAAATCGTCTGATTCAGAGTCAAATAACAAGTGAAGTTTAGGTGGATTTTTTCTTAGGTATTGTCTTAATTCAATCATTTTTCCAAAAAGTAATTCCCCAATTCTATTTTTTGTGATTTCTTAGTTTAGTTAATTAGTTAGTTAAAATAAACCCCATTATTCTTTGGCTAGATAATAAAAAGACAGTCATTACTAGTACTTTTAGTTCCTTTGGGTTACTTTTAGTTCCTTTGGGTTCGACAATCCAGTCTTGCTAAAACTATACTACTGTTCTATAGGTACACTTGCCTTCATCGTGATAATAGTTAGTTTCAAGAACGATTCATTATAAATATTTAAAACCTATCAAGAATATCACGTATCAACCTGCCAGAGCCTTTGCCATTCGAGCTCGTGAGGAAGCTTCATCTCCAAATGTGATTACAGGTACTTTTACTCTTTACAATACTTTTGTGATTGCTTTGATAGATCTACGATCGATGCATTCTTATATATGCATGAATTTAGTGAACAGCAAGACTTTGCCTGTAGAGTCTACTGAATTCATAATTAAAGTATCGAACCCTCAAGGTAAAAGTGTTTTGGTTGAAAAAGTCTGCAAGAATTGTCCGTTAATGTTTCTAGACATTTGATTTTCGGCCGATCTGATGTTATTACTTTTTGATGAGTTTGATATAATTCTGGGTATGGATTGGTTAACTTTGCATTATGCTATTGTGAATTGCAAACGGAAAACTATTGATTTGAGATGCAAGAATGATGAAATAGTTCGAATTGAATCTAGTAATTTAAATGGATTGCCTGCTGTGATATCTTCAATGAAATCTCTGAGTTTTGTGAGAAAGGGTTTTGAAGCTTACTTTTCCTATGTGATCGATTCGAAGGTAACAGAAAAGAAAGTTGAATCAGTGCCTGTTGTCTATGAATTTCCTGATGTGTTTCCTGAAGAACTTCTAGGATTACCTCTAATTCGAGAAGTTGAGTTTGGCATTAAGTTAGTACCGGGAACTACTCCAATTTCGGTAGCTCCGTATAGAATTGCTCTAACCGAGTTAAAAGAATTAAAGTCTCATTTACAAGAGTTGACAGATAGAGGATTTGCAAGACCGAGTTTCTCACCATGGGGTGCTCCTGTTCTATTTGTGAAAAAGAAAGATGGTACGATAAGAATGTGCATTGATTATTGTCAATTGAACAAAGTGACTATCAAGAACAAGTATCCTCTGCCCTGAATTGATGATTTGTTTGATCAGTTGAAGGGAGCAACTGTGTTTTCAAAGATAGATCTTAGATCGGGCTATTATCAGTTGCAAGTAAAAGATTTAGATATTCCGAAAACTACTTTTCGAATGAGGTACGGACACTATGAGATTTTAGTTATGCCTTTCTGATTAACAAATGCACCTGTTGTTTTTATGGATTTGATGAACAAAATTTTCAAACCGTATTGAGATCAATTTGTGGTCATATTCATTGATGACATATTGATTTATTCGTGTAATGAAACTGAGCATGCCGAGCATCTGAGAATAGTGCTACAGACTTTGTGAGATAAGTAATTGTATGCAAAGTTCAGTAAATGTGAGTTCTGGTTATGCGAAGTTGGCTTTCTGGGTCACATAGTATCAGCATCAGGTATCTGAGTTGATCCGAGCAAGATTTCAGCTACTCTGGATTGGAAGCCTCTGAGAAATGTTACTGAAGTCCATAATTTTCTAGGACTTGCTAGTTATTATCGACGATTTGTGAAAGGGTTTCGATGATCGTGACTCCTTTGACGAAACTACTTTAGAAAGAAATGAAATTTGAATGGTCTGAAAAGTGTCAAAAAAGTTTTGAACAGTTGAAAGATCTATTGACCGAAGCTCCGGTATTAGTACAACCAGAATTGGGTAAAGAATTTGTGATCTACAGTGATGCTTCGTTGAATGGTCTAGGTTGCATTTTGATGCAAGAAAGCAAAGTCATAGCTTATGCCTCGAGATAGTTAAAGCCGTACGAAAAGAACTATCTGACATACGACCTTGAGTTAGTTGCGACTGTATTTGCTTTGAAGATTTGGCGTCATTATTTGTTTGGTGGGAATTGTCACATTTATTCATATCATAAAAGTTTGAAATATTTGATGACTCAAAAAGATTTGAACCTAAGACAAAGAAGATAGTTAGAACTGCTAAAAGACTACGAGCTTGTTATCGATTATCATCCTGGAAAATCAAATGTTGTTGCTCATGCTTTGAGTCGAAAATCATTATTTGCATTACGTGCAATGAGTGCTCAGTTGTGTATATCTGATAATGTTTCAGTTTTAGCTGAATTGAAAGCAAGACCGTTGTTTTTACAACAGATTATTGATTATCAGAAAGTTAATAATGAGATAATAGCAAAACGAGCTCAGAGTGATTTAGATTCTGATCAGAATTCAAAGTTGATAAAGATGATTGATTGAGATTCTGAGATCAAATTTGTATTCTTAGAAATCCAAAGTTGATCAGATGATTTTGCACGAAGCTCACAATAGTCGTTTATCTGTTCATCTGAGTAGTACAAAAATGTATAATGATTTGAAACAGCATTACTGGTGGTCTGGAATGAAAAGATATGTCTCCGACTTTGTTTCTAAATGTTTAATCTGTCAGCAAGTTAAAGTTGAACATCAGGTGCCATCTTGTTTGTTACAACCGATTATGATTCCAAAATAGAAATAGGATAGAGTGACAATGGATTTTGTTTCAGGTTTGCCCCTATCTATGAGAAAGAAAGATGCAATTTGGGTTATGGTTGATAGATTGACGAAATCAGCCCATTTCATTTCGGTACGATCCGATTACTCGCTTGATAAGTTAGCTGAGTTATACATTTTCAATATTGTGAGTGTAACACCCCAAACCTGGCTTGGACATTATGGCCAAATCTGGCGATGTCATATTGAAGTGTTTTTTGTAAAGCATGAAATTGTTTGAAAAGCCCAATGTTTATTAAGCCTCTTTGTGTGAACTAGAAAATGATTTTAAAATTTGCATCACTATAAAAAAGTATTCTCTTTAAAACTTATTAATTCGAAAAAATCTCGTTTAGCACGAAAGCTTTTGAAACAGTTTTGCATATTCGTTGTATTTTGGTAAATCATGCATATCTTTTGAAAACCCGCATCCTAATACTAGCAGTTATAAATCAAAAATAAGTAAACCCCAAAAATTAAAAATTATAGAGGCATTATTACATAATGAAACCCAAAATAAAATCTTAATTATAATATTAAAAGAAACTTCATTGAGTGGCCACCTCTGAGTCCTCTGTTGCCTCGATCTGTCTAAGCCTAGGGATTTCCTTCACAGTTAATAAATGGGTGAGTTTATGAAAACTCAGTGTGTGAAATCCCATAAAAGCATACAATCAGTGTAAACACAATTTGGCCCTAAGCCCTCAGTTTTAGTTAGGGGCCTTAGCCCCTCTTTCAGTAGCAGTAACAGTCTGGGCCTGGGCCTATTTTAGTATCAGTGGCAGTCTGGGCTTTAGCCCATTTTAGTACAGTATACAAGCACATAATCCTACCCAATCCATTTGCTACACATCATCTCCGTACTAGCCCTACACACCATGTAGGGATAAAATCGACCCACCTAACCCTACACACCAAGTCGTACCGGTTACGGACTAAAATAGTATTTGCAGCAGAGCTGCTAGTAATAGGATTATAACCTTTCAATACACTTCCTCCAAAATTATATATCCCACCCTAAGCAATGCAACATGATATAAATGTACATACAGTAAAAATAGCATGCTTAAACAGTCATACATCACATAGGGGTAAAACAGTCATCTTTCCAAGAATAAGGGTCCAAGTACACTTATCGGCCCAACAGAAGGTCCACAGTCGTCTTGGGTGACCTGTGCAACCTTAATAGTCAATCAGTGATAATGGGCCTACAACCCATATTCTGGGCCCAAATGGGCCTACATGCTCGTATGGCCCATATAACCCAGAAATGGCCTTAGCCGTGTAGTTGACACAGCCTGGCCCAATATTTACCACACTTTTGTACAATTTTCCCTTGTGGGGCCAACAGGCCCATTGGGCCTACATCCCAGTTTGACCCAAAATGGCCTAGTATCATTTCGGCCCATGAAGACGCTCATGGCCATCTCATCGACCACACGGCCATGTTTTGTCACACGGCCTACCACACGAGCGCCCACATGCCCGTGTGGTGTTGTAACCTACTTTTCTAACTTTTTAGCCTTTTGGCTTTTCGGCTTTTTAGCCTTTGCAGTTTCACATCCAATGGCAGTGTTACACACACCTGTTATTGTGACAGCCCAAAACTGACCCTAGCCGGGAAGTGGTTTCGGGACCGCTAAACCGAGTCACCGAAATGTTTGAATGTAAAATTTATTGTCTAGAATATGTAATTATGAATGTGTGAAAATTTCAAGTTCCGATTTAGCCGATTGCATGTGAATTCAGTTAGTAGGACTTGTGTGACACTTTTGAAAAGTGAAAGGCTAATCTATAAGGACCTAATAGTGCATGTAGTCAAAGGGGAGGACTTGCATGTCAAATTGCCCCCCAAGTTGTAGTGGCCGGCCATGACAAGGAATCATGGGCTAAACATGTCATGAAACATGTTTTGTTAGGCATTAGGGAGAAATAATAAACAAATAAGCATGGGTAATAAAGAAAGAAAAGAAAAAAAAATGTGAGTGTGAGTGTGAAACCCCATTGCCGTGTATTGTAGATGAAAAAAAGAAAAAAAATTGTTCATCCAACCTTGCATTCTCTCTTGACCGAAAATACTAGAGGAAGGAAGGAATTTTACTTCATGTTTGTTTTGGAAGAAGATTAGGAAGAGGTTGGCTAAACTTGCATCAAGATTAAGGTATGTTTGAGATTGTGCCATGAAATTCATGCATGTTTTTAGTTGCTAGCTTGATGTTCTTGGTAGCCCATGGTTCAAATCTTTGCAATGTCATGGGAATGAAATTCGGCCAAAGTAAATGTGGTGTAAATGCCATTGCATGCTAAATATCAAGCTTGATAATGATACATGTGATGGGGGATTGAGGACTCTTAGATTTTCTTTTAGCATTTTGAATGAGATGCTAAGTTTTTGTTTAATCATGACCAAAATTATGGTGTTGTGATGTATTCGCCATGGTACATCCAAAAGTGTGATTTATGCTCATTGCATGGAAAGTAAGATTTGTGTTTTGAAATTTTGTTCGTGTTTAGTTACAATCAACTTGAGATTCGGCTCTAGCATATATATATGTATATATGTTGTACATGATGTATTGGTATGACATATATACTATTTCAAGGTGTATATTTGCTTGTGATGATGTTTCGATCATGAAGGAAATGATAGATGTGTATTGAGTTACATTATGGAATGCATTAGTTAGTAAAATGTATGCTGTTTTTTTGGTGTGGTATAAAGTGTATAATTGGCCTCAACATGGACATGCATATTCGGCCACATGAGGGGAAATTGGTGTGCATGCACTCGGTTAGAGGCAAGCATATTGATGCCTATTCTTGGCTTAGAAAATTCAGCTAAGAGGAATATTAACTAATGTGTTGAGTTCGACTCATGATTTCGTACATATGCGACTTTGATGCCAAATGAGTATATATATTGGCTAAGTACCTTGAATTCCTCTTCGATGCTCAAATGATTAAATCAATTTATTTGTCAAATTAAGCTCAAGAGTAGAGGGAGCTAAATCCGATAAAGGGAAGGAAAAAGTAGTCGAGTAGCCGTCGAAATCGCCGACAACATCCAAGGTAAGTTCTTGAGTAATAGAGCTTAAATTCGAAATGATTAGATCATGTTTAAAGCAAATTAAAATCATGCTCTTTGTGTGTGGCTATTGAGCCGAAATTGCAAGTGCAAAAGTGCCTTGTGTTTGAGTTTTGCTATTGAAAATGAAATACGGAATGTGTCATAATTTATTGACAATTGTGCTCGGTTATTGAATGATGTCCGGGCTAAGTCCCGAAGGCTTTGTGCTAAGTGACTATATCCGGACTAGGATCCGAAGGCATTCGTATGCGAGTTAATAAATCCGGCTAATCCCGAAGGCTTTGTGCAAGTTACTAAACCGGGTTAAGTCCGAAGGCATTCGTGCAAGTCGCTATAACCGGGCTTCGTCCCGAAGGCATTTGAGCGAGTCGTTATATCCGATTAAATTCCGAAGGTACGTGATTCTAGAATAAGCAATCTTGCTGTAAAATTTCAGTTAATGCGCTTGAGAAAAATTCCAGCAATGAGGTATGTTCATATGAGCTTGAATCAGTTGATTCCCTTCGAATAATATTCGCTCAGTCGAGTAATGAGTTTCGGTATGTGACTAAGGTGATCCCTTATGTATGATCATAGGGGTTGAAATGTGAAATGAGTATGATATTGAGAGTTTGTACATATGAAATTATCCGTTAGCTTTATGAATGCTAAGCTTTTGTTGTGCTGGAATTTCTTGCTCAAACTTACTAAGCATAAATTGCTTACTCCGTTTCCTCTGTTTCTCTGTCTTATAGATTTTGCTCGTTAGCTATCGGATTCGGGATCCTTGAAGTCGAAGTCATCCACACTATCAAAGCCCCCATTTTGGTACTCTTTTAGTTGAACTTTGGATATGGCATGTATAGGACTACCCTCGGTTGTTTTCAAGTGCTTTTGTGATGTATATATGTACGGCCATGCGAAAATGGTTCGTAAAAGTGGAGTCTGGAATTAGACCATTTGTGGTTTGTAATTTTATATGGTTTCATGATGTTATTATGGATTGGAATGGGAGTGTTGGTCACATGATCAGCCATTGGAATGGCTAAACATGATCATAGGAGGACCTATGTATGACTAGACTATAGTTGGTCCATGGAAACTACAAAATAGGTAAGGCCTACCTTAAAAACGGATGCTGCCAAGTTGCAGTGATGTGGATGTGAAAAATCACCAAAATTTGTAGGAAGGGTATTAAATTGTGAATAAGTTATGTAAACGAACCTTGACGAGTCTATTTTCATATGAAAGTAACGAAACGATCATATGAACAGTATACCGAGAGATATTAAAGTTCTCGTGAGATAGGGCCAGAACGGTTTCTGGGTCCCCTGTCGCGACTTTGAAAATTTACTATAAATTATCCAGAAAGAATTAGAAGTTATGCCTTATATGTACAGATTCCATTTTGAGTCTAGTTTCATTAGAAACAAACGGCACCAGTATTAAAGCCCTGTACAGAGAGATATTCAAGTTGTAACGCGCGAAGGTCAGCATAGTCGACCCCTGTAACATGGGTGACTTTAACTAATAAACTGTACCAATTGGCCTGACCAAAAATTCTAGAAATAAATCCATGGATGGATATATGAGTCTAAATTCAGGGAAAATTTACGGAATCAGTTTCTGAGTTTTGAAACTCAAGATATGATTTTTAAGGCGACGGTGATGCAGTTTTACAGCCTGTCTGGAAATGCCGAATTGGTCGGTACTTTAAGAGGATTTGTCTCGTTAACCCCTCGTGTCCGACACCGGCGATGGTCTCGGGTTCGGGGTGTTACAATTTTATTGGTATCAGAGCTACGGTTTAGTCGATTCTAGGACTACCGTGATATGTTTGGGGTCTAGCTATACATGCCATATAGAGATAAATTGATAGTGTGGTGATTTCGACAATCAATTTGTGTTTGTTTATAGCAATGGATCCCGATCCCAACCGAGCAATAGCTGATGATGTGGAGAGTGTGGCGCTGCTCAGCGCAAGGGACAAAGACCGGCGGACTCTCAACCTATGGCCAGCAATCCGAATGATGAGGCTAGGCAAGCCTTTTATAGTGTGATGAATGATTGGTTCAACCAATACATTCGAACTAACACGACTGTTCCACAACCTCCATTCCCGACTAATGCAACCCCCGCACCTACAATACCTCCGGTAACTAACCAAATAAGGTCAAGTAAGCCCCCAGTCGACAGGATTCGAAAACATGGGGCCACTGAATTTAAAGCTTCGGATGATGACGATGCCGAGCAAGCTGAATTTTGGTTGGACAACACTATCCGGGTGCTCGATGAGCTATCTTGTACACACGCGATTCCGCCTACTATTGGTGGAGTACTCTGACTTCTGTGGTGCCTAGAGAGCAAGTAACTTGGGAGTTCTTTCAAACCGAGTTCCGAAAAAAGTATATCAGTCAGAGATTCATCGACCAAAAGCGAAGGGAATTTCTTGATCTTAAGCAAGGCTCTATGTCGATTCATCGACTACGAACGAAAATTTGTGAGGCTTAGCCAGTAAGCGAGAATGCTTTTCGTCAAAGCTATTATGTGTAAACGCTTCGAGGATGGGCTGAATGATGATATAAGGATGTTCGTTGGCATTCTCGAGATCGAGAGTTAAGTAGTACTTGTTGAGCGAGCTTGTAAAGTCGAAGAGCTTAGAAAAGAGAAACAAAAGTTGATGTGGGAACCGGAGAATTTGAAAAGGTCCTCGGAAAGTCTCTTCAACAGCATCGAAGAGATTTGAAATGATGTGAGCCGGTCTAGAGGCGCCGGGCTTTTCTAGACGAGATCGCGATCGACCCCTGTGACCACACGAGTCACTTCGATCGCATGATGGTGGAAATGATTGCCGAGAGAGCGGAGTGTCTACATTGTGGCAAATGGCATTCGGGGAGCTGTAGGTTCCGTGATCGCTCCTGCTATAAGTGTGGATAAGCCGACCACTTTATCAAGGATTGCCCGAGGTTGCTTGAACAAAATGTAAGTCAAAGTGGAAACCCGGGTGCTACCACTGCTAGAGGTAGGCCATCCAGAAATGCGGGCAATGCTAGTGGCGGTCAGAGAGGGTCAAGAGATGCTACAACAAGACCCGAGGCTCGTGCTCCTGCTAGGACTTATGCCATACGCGCACGCGAGGATGCTGTCTCACCAGATGTTATTACCGGTACTTTCACTCTTTTCGATACTAATGTGATTGCTTTGATTGACCACGGTTCTACTCATTCTTATATATGTGAAACCTTAGCATCCAATAAGACTTTGCCTATTGAGTCTCTCGAGTTTGTAATTCGGTGTCAAACCCTTGGGTCATTACGTGCTTGTCAACAAAGTGTGTAAGAAAAGTCCCCTAGTGTTCCGAGGTTCTTGTTTTCGGCGGACTTGATGCTTTTGCCGTTCGATGAATTCGACGTTATTCTTGGTTTGGATTGGTTGACCATGCACGATGCGGTTGTAAATTGCAAAAGCAAGACTATCGATTTGAGGTACTGCGAATAACGAGATAATTCGGGTTGAGTCTACGGACTTAAAGGGGTTGCCACCGTAATATCGGCAATGTTGGCCCGAAATATGTAAGAAAAGGGTGCGGCGTACCTTGCATATGTGCTCGATGACAAGGAGTCGAAAAGAAACCCGAATCTGTGCTAGTGGTTTGTGAATACCGGATGTTTTCCACAAGAATTGCGGGTTTACCGCTGTTCGGAAATAGAATTTGGCATCGAATTGGTACCGGTACCACTCCAATTTCGATAGCTCCGTGATCGTATGGCACCAACGGAATTAGAGGAGTTGAAAGCTCGGTTGCAAGAATTGGTGGATGAGGTTTTGCTCGCCGAGTTTTTCGCCTTGGAGTGCGCCGGTGTTGTTTGTGAAAAGAAGGATGGAACCATGAGGTTGTGCATCGACTATCGTCGACTTAATAAAGCGGCGATAAAGAACAAATATCCGTTACACAGATCGACGATTTGTTCGATCAACCGAAGAACCTCGGTGTTCTCGAAAATAGATTTGAGATCGGGCTATTATCAATTGCGAATTCGAGATTCGGACGTACCAAGAGCGCCTTGAGCGAGATATGGTCACTACGAGTTCCTAGTGATGCCGTTTGGGCTTACTAATGCCCTGCGGTATTTATGGATTTGATGAATCGGATCTTGGACCATATTTGGATCGGTTCAGTAGTCGTATTCATTGATGACATCTTGGTCTATTCAAGAAATGAGACCGAACATCTTGAACACCGAGGTTAGTCTTGCAAATTTTACGGGATAAGCGGTTATATGCTAAGTTCAGCAAGTGTGAGTTCGAATAAGAGAGGTTAGCTTCTTGGGGCATGTGGTATCTGCACGGTATTCGAGTCGACCGAACAAAATTTCAGCCATACTTAATTGGAAGCCTCAGAAATATTACCGAGGTTCGAGACTTTTTGGGGCTTCTTAGGTTATTACCGACGATTTGTAAAGGTTTCTCAATGATAGCCACGCCAATGACGGTTACTCCAAAAGGATGTTAAGTTGAATGGACGGAGAAATGTCGAAAAGTTTCGATCAACTGAAAACTTATTTGGTGAAGCCCCAATTCTAGTGCAACCCGAATCGGGCAAAGAGTTTGTCATTTATAGTGACGCATCCCTACTTGGGTTGGGTTGCGTATTGATGCAAGAAAGGCGAGTTGTGGCCTATCGCCGAGACAATTAAAGCCACATGAGAAAAATTATCGACCCATGATCTCGAATTGGTCGCCATCGTATTCGCCTTAAAGATATGGCGACATTACTTATTTGGTGAGAAGTGCCATGTGTATTCGGATCACAAAAGTCTCAAATATTTGATGACCCAAAGAGACTTAAATCTGCGACAAAGACGTTGGCTCGAGTTGTTAAAAGATTATGAGCTCGTCATTGATTATCACCCGGGAAAGGCTAATGTGGTTGCGGATGCCTTAAGCCGAAATCCTTTGTTGCTTTTCTGACGATGAATGTACACTTGTCTATCTTACCCGACAATGTGTTAGTAGCCGAATTAAAGGCCAAACCATTGTTGGCTCATCAAATTCGGAAAGCTCAGAAAGTTGATGAGGAGTTGCTTGCAAAACGAGTTGAGTGTGTTCTGAACAAGGAATCGGAGTTTCAAATTGATGATGACGATTGTTTGAGGTTCAGAAGTCGTCTGTGTGTTCCAAAGAATTCGGAACTTATTTTGATAATTCGAACGAAGCCCATTGTAGCGAATGGCAATCCACCGGGAGTACGAAGATGTACAACGATTTGAAACGTCGATTTTGGTGGCATGGTATGAAACGAGACATCTCCAACTTTGTTTGAGATGTTTAATATGTCAACAAGTGAAAGCGGAACATCAAGTGCCTTCAGGATTACTTCAGCCGATCACGATACCCGAGTGGAAATGGGATCGAGTCACAATGGACTTAGTATCCGGACCGCCATTGTCGAGTAAGAAGGATGCGGTTTGGGTCGTGGTAGATAGATTGACTAAGTCGGCTCACTTTGTCCCCGACGTCACGGATTTTCAATGGACAAACTAGCGAATTTTACGTTCTCAGTTGTGAGATTACACGGGTGCCTATTTCCATCGTGTAGGATAGAGATCCGAGATTTACCTCGCGATTTTGGAAGAAGTTGCAAGAAGCTTTGGGTACCAAGTTGCATTTCAAGACCGCCTTTCACCCTCAAACCGATGGTCAATCCGAGCGGATAATTCAAATACTTGAGGATATGTTTAGATGTTGCATCCTCGAGTTCGATGGTTCATGGAAGCGGTATTTGTCTTTGATTGAATTCGCTTATAACAATAGTTTTCAATCAAGTATTAGGATGGCACCTTACGAGGCTTTGTACGATTCGTAAATGCCGTACACCATTGTTTTGGGTGAGCTCGGTGAAAGCAAAATTTTCGGGTGGATTTGATTAGAGATCTTTGAATGAAAGTGAAAGTAATCCGTGAAAGTCGAAGATAGCCTCGATCGTCGAGAAGTCGTGACGCGGATCTCAAACGTAAAGATATCGAGTATCAAGTGGGAGATAAAGTGTTTCTCAAGGTTTCACCTTGGAAAAAGATACTCGATTCGGTAGTAAGGGCAAGTTGAGCCCGAGGTTTATTGGGCCATATGAGATATCCGAAGCGAAGTCGGTCCGGTGGCATATCGTCGATTTTGCCCCCGAACTCGAAAAGATTCACGACGTCTTTCATGTTTCGATGCTTGACGCTATAGATCGATCCATCGCACGTGATTAGTCCATCAGAGGTTGAAATTCAAGCCAATATGAGTTATGAGGAAGAACCGATTCGTATCCTGGCACGTGAAGTGAAAGAGTTGCGAAACAAGCGGGTTCCGCTAGTGATAGTGTTATGGCTCAAACACGGGATAGAAGAAGCTACTTGGGAAAACGAGAACTCTATGAAAGAGCGATACCCAACCCTATTTACCGGTAAGATTTTCGGGGACGAAAATTTCTTAAGTGGGGGAGAGTTGTGATAGCCCAAAACTGACCCTAGCCGGGAAGTGGTTTCGGGACCGCTAAACCGAGTCACCGAAATGTTTGAATGTAAAATTTATTGTCTAGAATATGTAATTATGAATGTGTGAAAATTTCAAGTTCCGATTTAGCCGATTGCATGTGAATTCAGTTAGTAGGACTTGTGTGACACTTTTGAAAAGTGAAAGGCTAATCTATAAGGACCTAATAGTGCATGTAGTCAAAGGGGAGGACTTGCATGTCAAATTCCCCCCCAAGTTGTAGTGGCCGGCCATGACAAGGAATCATGGGCTAAACATGTCATGAAACATGTTTTGTTAGGCATTAGGAGAAATAATAAACAAATAAGCATGGGTAATAAAGAAAGAAAAGAAAAAAAAATGTGAGTGTGAGTGTGAAACCCCATTGCCGTGTATTGTAGATGAAAAAAGAAAAAAATTGTTCATCCAACCTTGCATTCTCTCTTGACCGAAAATACTAGAGGAAGGAAGGAATTTTACTTCATGTTTGTTTTGGAAGAAGATTAGGAAGAGGTTGGCTAAACTTGCATCAAGATTAAGGTATGTTTGAGATTGTGCCATGAAATTCATGCATGTTTTTAGTTGCTAGCTTGATGTTCTTGGTAGCCCATGGTTCAAATCTTTGCAATGTCATGGGAATGAAATTCGGCCAAAGTAAATGTGGTGTAAATGCCATTGCATGCTAAATATCAAGCTTGATAATGATACATGTGATGGGGGATTGAGGACTCTTAGATTTTCTTTTAGCATTTTGAATGAGATGCTAAGTTTTTGTTTAATCATGACCAAAATTATGGTGTTGTGATGTATTCGCCATGGTACATCCAAAAGTGTGATTTATGCTCATTGCATGGAAAGTAAGATTTGTGTTTTGAAATTTTGTTCGTGTTTAGTTACAATCAACTTGAGATTCGGCTCTAGCATATATATATGTATATATGTTGTACATGATGTATTGGTATGACATATATACTATTTCAAGGTGTATATTTGCTTGTGATGATGTTTCGATCATGAAGGAAATGATAGATGTGTATTGAGTTACATTATGGAATGCATTAGTTAGTAAAATGTATGCTGTTTTTTTGGTGTGGTATAAAGTGTATAATTGGCCTCAACATGGACATGCATATTCGCCACATGAGGGGAAATTGGTGTGCATGCACTCGGTTAGAGGCAAGCATATTGATGCCTATTCTTGGCTTAGAAAATTCGGCTAAGAGGAATATTAACTAATGTGTTGAGTTCGACTCATGATTTCGTACATATGCGACTTTGATGCCAAATGAGTATATATATTGGCTAAGTACCTTGAATTCCTCTTTCGATGCTCAAATGATTAAATCAATTTATTTGTCAAATTAAGCTCAAGAGCAGAGGGGAGCTAAATCCGATAAAGGGAAGGAAAAAGTAGTCGAGTAGTCGTTAAATCGCTCGACAACATCCAAGGTAAGTTCTTGAGTAATAGAGCTTAAATTCTGAAATGATTAGATCATGTTTAAAGCAAATTAAAATCATGCTCTTTGTGTGTGGCTATTGAGCCAAAATTGCAAGTGTCTAAAGTGCCTTGTGTTTGAGTTTTGCTATTGAAAATGAAATACGAATGTGTCATAATTTATTGACAATTGTGCTCGGTTATTCGAATGATGTCCGGGCTAAGTCCCGAAGGCTTTGTGCTAAGTGACTATATCCGGACTAGGATCCGAAGGCATTCGTGCGAGTTAATAAATCCGGGCTAATCCCGAAGGCTTTGTGCAAGTTACTAAACCCGGGTTAAGTCCCGAAGGCATTCGTGCAAGTCGCTATAACCGGGCTTCGTCCCGAAGGCATTTGAGCGAGTCGTTATATCCGATTAAATTCCGAAGGTACGTGATTCTAGAATAAGCAATCTTGCTGTAAAATTTCAGTTAATGCGCTTGAGAAAAATTCCAGCAATGAGGTATGTTCATATGAGCTTGAATCAGTTGATTCCCTTCGAATAATATTCGCTCAGTCGAGTAATGAGTTTCCGGTATGTGACTAAGGTGATCCCTTATGTATGATCATAGGGGTTGAAATGTGAAATGAGTATGATATTGAGAGTTTGTACATATGAAATTATCCGTTAGCTTTATGAATGCTAAGCTTTTGTTGTGCTGGAATTTCTTGCTCAAACTTACTAAGCATAAATTGCTTACTCCGTTTCCTCTGTTTCTCTGTCTTATAGATTTTGCTCGTTAGCTATCGGATTCGGGATCCTTGAAGTCAAGTCATCCACACTATCAAAGCCCCCATTTTGGTACTCTTTTAGTTGAACTTTGGATATGGCATGTATAGGACTACCTCGGTTGTTTTCAAGTGCTTTTGTGATGTATATATGTACGGCCATGCGAAAATGGTTCGTAAAAGTGGAGTACGGAATTAGACCATTTGTGGTTTGTAATTTTATATGGTTTCATGATGTTATTATGGATTGGAATGGGAGTGTTGGTCACATGATCAGCCATTGGAATGGCTAAACATGATCATAGGAGGACCTATGTATGACTAGACTATAGTTGGTCCATGGAAACTACAAAATAGGTAAGGCCTACCTTAAAAACGGATGCTGCCAAGTTGCAGTGACGTGGATGTGAAAAATCACCAAAATTTGTAGGAAGGGTATTAAATTGTGAATAAGTTATGTAAACGAACCTTGACGAGTCTATTTTCATATGAAAGTAACGAAACGATCATATGAACAGTATACCGAGAGATATTAAAGTTCTCGTGAGACAGGGCCAGAACGGTTTCTGGGTCCCCTGTCGCGACTTTGAAAATTTACTATAAATTATCCAGAAAGAATTAGAAGTCATGCCTTATATGTACAGATTCCATTTTGAGTCTAGTTTCATTAGAAACAAACGGCACCAGTATTAAAGCCCTGTACAGAGAGATATTCAAGTTGTAACGCGCGAAGGTCAGCATAGTCGACCCCTGTAACATGGGTGACTTTAACTAATAAACTGTACCAATTGGCCTGACCAAAAATTCTAGAAATAAATCCATGGATGGATATATGAGTCTAAATTCAGGGAAAATTTACGGAATCAGTTTCTGAGTTTTGAAACTCAAGATATGATTTTTAAGGCGACGGTGATGCAGTTTTCCAGCCTGTCTGGAAATGCCGAATTGGTCGGTACTTTAAGAGGATTTGTCTCGTTAACCCCTCGTGTCCGACACCGGCGATGGTCTCGGGTTCGGGGTGTTACAGTTATGGGGTTGTAACCGAAATGCTTCTGAGATCAATGCACCTATGATTAACAACAATCCCTTATTAGCCTAAAACCATCGTTAATCCATACCACAATATCAAAAAGGATTCGTTCGATCCATTGTCACTTACCAATCCAACAATCGCAAATCCTTACTAACTTAACACCCACGTACCACTCCAAAGCTTCATCCTTCATAAGAAATATTCGATCGATTCATAAATATTTAAAGTCCAATAAAAACACATCTCACTTAAAGAACTTACCCCAAAAATGAATAGACCTCCTGTAATGAGAAGAATAATTAGCCTAAACTTCCACAATAGAATCCACACTTCTAGCAAGATTAGGCAGATCATAAGATGTTTAGACGAAAAGCATACAATCGGCCTCAAAGAGAAAGAGAAGGAGAAAGATGAAACTTGGCAGTAGAGCTAAAGAGAAAGATGAAACTTGGCAGTAGAGCTAATAGAGATTTGGCTAAAAAAGTAATAATGAAGCGATTGTACTTACCCTTACTAATAACTCAAATGACTTTCGGCAATAGTCAATCAAGGAGATATGGTGAAAGCAAGAAGAATAGAAAGATTTGAGAGAGGGAAGAAAAATGTATTCGATCAAAGAGGTGATCAATTGAGTCAGGGAGAAGAATGAGAGATTCAATCCAAACTAAGGCTAAAAACTGAAAGGGTCAGAGAGAGAAAGAAAGGAGGTTATTCAGCTACAAAAGGTATCAAGGGAAACCAGTTGTCAAAGAGTATAAGGAGAAGAACAGCAACCGAGATAGTCCCAAAATAAAAGTACTCAAAAGCACTAGCTAAAAACAATAGATACCGAAAGACTTCTTAGCACAAATTAGCTTCAGCAAACAAAGAGTGAGCAAAACCATAATTTGGCGAAATCCCAAAATAAAATGACCAATAGTCGAATTTTACCCCAAAAGAACTCCCTAATTACGTTTAGCCTTCCACACACTAAACACCTCCCCTAACATCCCTACATAATCGAAACACTAAGTGCTAGAGTTGAAAACCGGCAAAACTCTTCTCCAAATTCGAACTTGCTTGATTTTCTCCTTAATTTCCTTCCATCCATCTCTTCAAATTTGGCTAACAACAACTCTATTCAAATTTGTTCAAACTCTTGGTGTTTCAGTCAAACACAACTTCCTCCCAAGGCCACTAGCAAAAATAACTTCCATTTGTAGAAGCAGGGATTCGAACCTCAGACTACTAGCACACTCTACATGCCATTATCCACTAGACCAGCCGGCCCATTCTATCTTGTTTTTACCAAAATAAACTTACAACCCTAATGGCCAAAGATAGGGGTTTTATCCTTAAAAAGCAAAATTTTGTGGAAGCCAAGGCTTGAACCCATGACTTCTCATGCACTTCCAGAGCATACAACCACTAAGCCAAACATGCGTTTGTGTCACTTTCATGCACAACTAAATATTTTTTGTGCGGTCTCCTAACTGTACCCACACTCAAGACCTAATACTTCTAGGCCCAAACTTCAGGGCGTTACAGTGAGATTACACGATGTGCCATTATCTATGTGTCAAACAGAGATTTGAGATTCACATCACAATTTTGGAAGAAATTGCAAGATACTTTAGGTACAAAATTGTGCTTCAGTACTGCTTTTCACCAGCAAACGAGTGGTCAATCCGAACGAATTATTAAAATTCTTGAGGATATGTTGAGATATTGTATTCTAGAGTTTGAAGGTACGCGGGAACAGTATTTGCCTCTGATTGAATTTGCTTATAATAACAGTTTTCAATCGAGCATTAAAATGGCACCGTACGAAGCCTTATAGGGTTGAAAATGTCGAACACCTTTGTATTGGATTGAGCTCAGTGAGAATAAGATGCATAGGGTCGATTTGGTAAAAGAGACTGAACAAAAAGTAAAAGTGATTTGAGATAGTTTGAAAGCAGCTTCTGATTGTTAGAAATATTACGCAGATTTGAAATGAAAAGATATTGAATTTGAGATCGGGGACAAAGTGTTTTTGAAAGTATCCCCATGGATGAAAGTACTTTGATTTGCCAGAAAAGGGAAATTAAGTCTGAGGTTTATCGGGCCGTATAAGATTATCAAGTGTATCGGGCCAATTGCTTATAGATTGTTATTGCCACCTGAGCTAGAAAATATTCATAATGTATTCCACATATCGATGCTTTGACGGTATAGATCTGATCCATCATATGGAATTTCTCCGTCTAAGATTGAGATTCAATCCAATATGACCTATGAAGAAGAATCGATCCATATCTTAGCTTATGAGATTAAAGAATTGAGAAATAAGAAAAATTCGTTAGTAAAAGTATTTTGGCATAGACACGGTGTTGAAGAGGCTACGTAGGAGCCTGAAGATGTTATGAGATGGCAATTTCTGAATCTGTTCAACAGTAAGATTTTCGGGGACAAAAATCCCTAAGGGGGAGAGTTGTAACAGTTCAGTTTAGACCCTAGTCAGAATAGTGGTTTGGGGACCACAAATTTGAGTTCCGTGCTTATTATATGTGAATTAGTATGTGAGAAAATTCCGTACAAAAATTTGATCGTTTGTGAGCTTGATTTGATAAAAGGACCTAATCGCGTAAAATGTAAAAGGTGCTTGCCATATGCTAAAAGTGCCTATTTGCTATGTTTTTTTAAATGAGAGGTCCTTATGTTGTTGTTATGCCATTGATAAGGTTAATGGACATAAATAACCATCCATTATGTGTTTATTTTATGTTTAAACAAAGGTTAAGTTAGTAAATGATGAAATAAATCTATTATAATTAAATCAAAGTATGAAAATAGGCCATTTTATGTTGTGTTTGCCAAAAATCAAAAGAAATAGAAAATATAAAAGCTTGCTAGGTTTTGGCTAAGATTTTTCTTGATTGAGGTATGTGTTTCAATCGGTTTTTGATAATTTCTACGTTTTTTGTGACCGTTGCTTAGTAATCTATCAAGCCCATGTCTCAATTTCTAATTTTGTTGATGATTTTGAGTTATTCCATTGTTGATAATGTGAACTTTATGAAGTTTTATGGTATTAAATGAAAGATATGTGTTAGATTACTAAGTTTTGTCTTTGAATTTTTAATGAATTTGGGTAATTTGGAATAAATTGTAAAAAAGAGATTTTGAGGGACTAAAATGTAAAATAAATGAAATACATGGGCTTATATGAATATTATGAGAATTCGTCTTAACATGGATATATTGAAATTTTGTGTATTTTGTGATTTTGTGAATTAAGAACTAAAGTGTCAAAATGTGAAAATGTGAGGGCTAATTTGTAAAATGCCCTATATATGTGTTTTGGGATTGAATTAAATGATTTGGTGAATAAAAGGGTTAGATTTAAATGTGTTTAGATCAAGAACTAAAGAAAACGGAATTAGATCGGGGGAAAATGAAAGTCGTTGAATAGTTGCTCGTTTCCATTCATTTTTGTATGAGGTAAGTCGATATACAAATAAATGTGTTTTGAATTGAATTATTATTGTTTATATTCTTTTGAATAATGATAAATGATTATATGAGTTGAGTATGAGATATACGAGAAAGTATCGACAAAGTTTTGATGTCCGAGAAGTCCCGTACGAACCATAGGAATAGTTAGCATACATATGTCATGACATAGGATCCGATATGTGTTTTCGTGTAAAACCACGTCTGGGATGTTGGCATCGACTTATGATTTACATGTAAGACCATGTCTGGGACATCGACATAGTATTTGATTTTGTGTAAGACCCTGTCTGAGATAATGGCATTGATATTTGATACGTGTAAGACCAGGTTTGGGATGTTGGCATTGTACGAGCTTTTGAAGCTATCCACGTATCCTTATGATTCCGAACGGTTGAACGGGCATTCTGAGAAACAATGATTATATGAAATGTGTATCCAATTCAGGTACATTTGAAATTGTATATCATATTTGATGTTGAAAGGTAAGTATATGTATCTTTGTGATCAAGTGATTATATGTGACAAAAGTATGAGAAAATATGCTACATGTGAAATGTATTTGAGCTATGTGGTTTGTGATTGCATTTGGCTAAAGAGTATATGTATATTATGATGCTTATATGTTTATATTGTTAAGTTTATTTTTATATGGCTGACTAAGCTTTTGAAAGCTTACTTTGTGTGTCTTTCCACTATTTTATAGATATCGAAGCTACTGGAAGCTCAGGGATCGTTGAGGATCATCACCTTTTGATTTGTGAATTATGAATGAAATAGGTTGATGAATATATGATATGAATTATGTATGATTTGGGTTTGAAATTGGTTGAAAATATGATGTCTATTTGATGCTTGTAGGGAGGACCCTTAATGGGTGGCAATTTGGCCTTGCAAATGGCCTATTTTTGCCCATACCGGCAGAGACATGGGCGTTTGTCTTAGCCGTGTTACTCGAGGGCCATTTCAAAATGAACCTGGGCAGACCACACGGTCGCACACACAGGCATGTGCTAGGCCATGTGGCCAAGTCAGTTTTGACCACGGGCTAGACACACGGGCGTGTGGTCAGTCGTGTGGCCAAGTCAATAGCCTCCTTAATTTTCACACGGCCTGGCATATGGGCCTGTCTTGTGGCCGTGTGGACAAGTTAGTATGTATGCCCTATTTTGACACGACCTAGACACACATGCGTGTCTAAAGTCGTGTGACACACATGGCCTGTTTACACAGGCGTGTGACCTGTATAATTTTGAGACATTTTTTAGTTTTGAAAAATTTTATATGAGCTCAATTTAGTCCCAAACCCTTTCTAATGCATGCTTAAGGTCTCGATGACCTATTTAAGGGAGTCTATGCCAATATTTGTCTATGATTGTGGACGATGTATATGAATTTTCGTAAAATGTTCTGATTTGTCTAGTAATGCCTTTAACCCTAGTCCGACGACGAATACAGGTTAGGGGTGTTACACCATGTAACTCTTTATTTATGACATCATCAACAAAATAGGGTCTGTGTGCTAGGCCGTGTGGGGAACTTAATTTTCATGAATTTTCATAAATAAGGTGCAGATTCACACAGCCTGGGCACATGCCCATGTCCTACACGATCGAGACATACGGCCATGTCTCATGCCTGTGTGTTTACTACTAAGCATTATGTTTCTTAAAACTAAAGTGCGAGGGACACACGGCCGAATGACACACCCATAAGGCTGACTGTGTGTCACACCCGGCTTAGACACATGCTCATGTGTCTACCATTATGGGCAACTTTGAGGCTACTTACCAAGCCAATTGCCATCCTTATTTGCACAAACACATACAAGACTTCAAAGGCACTTAACATGGAATTATTAAGTACTTAGACATTATCAAATAGTCATGTTCATGGTAACACCATATCAACTTATACATGCTCATGTCACCGTGCCTTGTTATGCCAAGCTTACCAAGCCACATGCAATAAGTAACATCAATTTACTCCATTTTACACATTCATATCTTAGTTAGCATCATGCTAATCATATCTCAATTAAATCATCAAGCATTCATAGCCACAACATACTTCATCACATACACACAACCATCACCCGCGTCACATTTGCATAAGCATATGCATGCATGAATAAATAGGCCTACAACCCAATAATCAATATAAGCCATATCTCATGGCCATATACAAAATAAACCAAGTCATTATTAGCCAACACATTGGGAAAAATTAATATGACACATAAACAAAAAGACCAAGTCCCCTATACATGCCATATTTAAAATATCTAAACCAATTATACCCAAATGACTAAGTTGATAGTCTGTCGATGCTCCAACGACTTTCGATCCCTGAGCTAGCTTGGCGACACTATAAGAAATGAAAAGGGAGGGGTAAGCTTTAAGCTTAGTAAGTTTGCGTGTAAATAATAAACAATATTAAACATGACATAACATACACATAGAATATTATAAATTTGCACATAATCATCAATTGATCATAGGCATATCTTACTCATTTGCATCCTTACCGATAATACATCATGAACCGAGCTCATCGTAACACCCCAAACCTGGCCCAGACGTTACGGCCGAATCTGGTGTGTCACATTGAAGCGTTACTGTATAGGTCATGTCTTATCTAAAATCTTTCTTAGTGATTTAAAGGGTGTTTTCGTTATAGATTAAAGTGAATGGAAGTCATGCACCGGTAGGATCTTTGGAAAAGAGGAGGTGAGTCTATTAGACTGCTTAAGTACCAAGCTCTCCACGGATCCACTCCTAGACATGCACACAAGCATTGCCACACTTTAACTGAATGATTGTTCAGGAAAAACCATTTCATTTTAAGCCTTTGAAAACACTTATTAATTTTTGAAAACGTTTTCATTTTGAAAGCTTGGTCTTGTTTCACGATATTTTGAAATCAGGTAATCTCTTTTAAAAATGCTTCCTAGAGCTATTCAATTTGAAACATTTAAATCCATATCATGCCTAAGCTAATAATCATACTAAAGCAATTAAAAATAATTAAAGCGGCCTTATTACAACTTAAAACCCAAAGCAATTAAAGTAAATGAAACTAATCCAGTGATAAGAAGAAAATTGTGCTTGCAAAACATGTGGCCACTCCGAATCCCTCACAGCTCCAAGTCCGCTATGGTTAGGTGTTACCTGCATGGATAAAATTAAGGGGTGAGTTTGGAAAACTCAGTGTGTAAAATGACCCAACCATAATCCAGATCAGTTCAAACCACAGAAACAGATTAAGTTGGGCCTTAGCCCTATACAGAATTCAGAATGAAGCGCATAGGCCCTTAACAGAAACAGAACAGATATATCTTGTATACAGAAAACCCAACCCATATCCATCCGTATACACCCCTGTGCCAACCTTACACCATGTGGGGAGACTACTCGACCCACCCATCCGCTACACGTCACAAAATTTGCAGCATGGCTGCCAGAACAGATATTGTGACAGAGTCACCAGATACAGATATTGTGATAGAGTCACCAGATACAGATATTGTGGTAGAGCCACCAGAAACAAATATTTGTGGCAAAGCCACCAGATCAGATAATTGTGGCAGAGCCACCAGAACGCTTCCTCCATCAATATAATCCATATCCCATGCAATAGATATACATGTCATGGCATACAACAAACAGAATCAGAATATCATGCATTTCAGTCAAAACTAACCCTAGGGGTGTAATGGTAATTTTGCACCTAGGGGTATAATGGTAATTTTCATACTTAGGGGTATTTTTGTAAATTTAACTATTTTAAGGTTTACACTCATATTACAGCTATTAACACATTAACAGAAACACATACCGAACATTTTTATCGAATTGGGCTAACGGGTCCATTAACCCGATTTCGGCCCATTAAGCCCAAATATACCGAAGTGCACGAAATTGCGCACTCTGCAATCATACCGCTTGTGATTACCAAAATTAACAACCAAACCATGTCACGAGCGCTCGTATGCTCGCAAGTTCACAAAATGCTGGCTTTTCGGCATTTCGGCTTTTGCCGACCTAGTCTATGAGTGGGTGTCGTTTGCACACCTGATTTGCAACAATTGCTACCGAAATCTCCCACGATATCCTACCATCGTCACTAGACATATCAGATCCGAAATACAATGGCAACCATCAGAAACTTACTTACCATAATCGACCATCAATACCTATGGCCCTTGAGATCCTACCTTTGCCAAAGCTAG
This sequence comes from Gossypium arboreum, assembly GCF_025698485.1. Taxonomy (NCBI): domain Eukaryota; kingdom Viridiplantae; phylum Streptophyta; class Magnoliopsida; order Malvales; family Malvaceae; genus Gossypium; species Gossypium arboreum. The sequence goes on from NC_069073.1 coordinate 45,106,502, forward strand.
AGACTAGATCTATATCTAGTCGTTCCACTTGTCCAAGCCTTCGATCAGTAGCCTCTGGATCACACTAACACCAAAACAAATCAATTGCTACAACCCTTAGAGACTTAAGCTCCAATCAACAGCCTCCCTATGCCTTTAGGGATTTCGGCTTTTTTACAACCCGAAATAAAGAATAGATTTGAGTACCTACCTCAAGTTCTTTCAACCAAAACGATTCCACTTCAGTTTCTACTCAGATCTGATGCAGATCCAGCCCTTAAACACTAGCAGAAATAGAATCTTAGAGATCTAAAGATTCGGCTATATGTCCCTAAAAACTAAGGTGTTTTTGGCTATTGGAACTGTGAAGAGGAAGATAATTTGGTATGGTGGTTTTTGCAGTGGTATTGCCGACAGGGGTTGAGGTTTAGAGGATGTGAAAATCAGCCAAAAGAGATGAAGAAAATAGGAGGATTTTGACTAGAAGAAACCGGCACAAGAAACAAATTTCGAGATTTCGACTTTTATGGTAATCGACTATAGAGGTTTAGAAAAGAATGGGAATGAAAGAGGAGATGAGTAGAATGGTAGGAATGTTTCGGCTAGAGAAGAAAAGGAGAAAAGAAACTAGAAGAAGAGAGAATAAGAGAAGGAAGAATTCGGCACTCAGGAGATCTAACTTTGCATTTTTTCGACTTTTTGCGACACTGAGAAGAGAATAGAATGAAGGTGAAGGCTCTAGGTGGCTAACCCTAATTCGGCAAAACAAAAAGAAAATAAAGCTTGCCCTAATGGCCATTCAGACCCACGGCCCAACTTTCCTAAAGCCTTAGCCGAATTTCCACTTAAGCTCTATCACATACCCGTCACATGCACACAAAAATAAAAGTAACAACACGCTTACCTTGTGACTTGAACTCTGGCTCCCCCTAATCATCCACACGTCACTCCCCAAACACCTAGGTGGCGCCACATGCCACTTTACCACAGATCTTTTTGTGTCCTATTTTACCACCTCAATTTTAAAAGCCCATATCGCCAGAACCCTCTCTCTCTAAAATTAAAATTTAGGAATTGCCTCGAATTAAATTTACTCTTAAGCCTTTTAAAGGCCCACTAACATACTTTGACCCAAATTATTAATAAGGCCTACTGCCCAAATTCCCTTAAGAGGCAACATTTAAGAATTTTGCTAAAGATATGGGCTGAGCCTTGGACCTTTTTCCCACACCATAAACCCTTCGTAATTTATTTAATTACTACACTAAATATACGAAATAATAATAATAAAAATAATAATAATGATAACATCCAAATTATTCGGGCCGTCTTGAACCCAAACCCAGACTCAAGGCCCAATACTTTTAGGCCCAAAAATTGGGGCGTTACAACTCTACTCCCCTTAAAGAAATTTTTTCCTCGAAATTTCAAGCTATCAACTAACCGTATTACTCAAGTCAAACCACTATGCTTCTACTGCGCACTCTAATTAAAAATAATTCTTAGTACGACACATAACGTCTAATTACCAAAGTAAAGAAACATGTATCAAGTACGCATACAACTCGTAACACACAAATAAAATAAGCTTGGCAATCCTGAGCTCGATGCTCTTTGGACCCACATCTAAAGCATGCTCTTGTCTTTCGATGGCATTCACCCGAATGACTCCCGTTGCGGTTCATGCAGGTTGGAAAGTTTGGTCGTGTCTTAACATGTTTCACAGAACAAGGCTTGGTCTATTGAGAACTAGAATCCTTCCTCTTCTTACACTCTAAGCACCCTACTTGAAGCGTTTCTATAATTTCCTTAACCTTCGTCTCCAATACTTCTTCTACCACTTTCCTTACTAACTCAGCCAGTGCCTCAGTCCCAAGCTCAGAAGTTATCGCTATTCGAAGTTGGCGACTCGCTACCCTCGAATCCATATCAACACTCTACATTATCAGCACGTATAACAATAACTACCAAGATATCGATTCACAGATTTTAGTACTTATTCATGTGTTTTATGCAGAGATAGTGTTTTAAAGTTTCTATTTTTCACAGAATCATAGTCTAGCTATAGCCTTGATATTCTAGAGTTTTTAGTATTCTAGCGATAATGATATGGTCTTAGTTCTATCTACGGTAATAACTTAATACAATGTAGTATGAGTAATAGAAATACTTACCGACTTGGGTCGGAGATTCAGTATGCCACCTACTCAGAATCAAATTTGAGAAAACCGGATATGCTACTCTTGAAATCATTTATTTGTAGGAAGAAAATCTAAAACTTTTTTTTTTAAACCCATTCCACAGCCGAGTTGTTGCAACTTGGCTTTAATACCACTACATGTAACACCTCAAACCCAGCCCAAACGTTACGGTTGAATCCGGTGTGTCACATTAAAGCGTTACTGTATAGGTCATGTCTTATCTAAAATCTTTCTTAGTGATTTAAAGGGTGTTTTCATTATAGATTAAAGTGAAAAGAAGCTGTGCACCAGGTAGGATGCCGGAAAAAGAGAAGGTGAGTCTATTAGACTGCTTGAGTACCAAGCTCTCCACGGATCCACTCCTAGACATGCACACAGCCATTGCCACACTTTAACTGAATGATTGTTCAGGAAAAACCATTTCATTTTAAGCCTTTGAAAACACTTATTAATTTTTGAAAACGTTTTCATTTCGAAAGCTTTGTCTTGTTTCACGATATTTTGAAATCAGGTAATCTCTTTTAAAAACGCTTCCTAGAGCTATTCAATTTGAAACATTTAAATCCATATCATGCCTAAGCTAATAATCATACTAAAGCAATTAAAAATAATTAAAGCAGCCTTATTACAACTTAAAACCCAAAGCAATTAAAGTAAATGAAACTAATCCAGTGATAAAAAGAAAATTGTGCTTGCAAAACATGTGGCCACTCTGAATCCCTCACAGCTCCAGGTTTGCTATGGTTAGGGGTTACCTGCATGGATAAAATTAAAGGGTGAGTTTGGAAAAATCAGTGTGTAAAATAACCCAACCATAATCCAGATCAGTTCAAACCACAGAAACAGATTAAGTTGGGCCTTAGCCCTATACAGAATTCAGAATGAAGCCCATAGGCCCTTAACAGAAACAGAACAGATATATCTTGTATGCAGAAAACCCAACCCATATCCATCCGTATACACCCCCATGCCAACCTTACACCATGTAGGGAGACTACTCGACCCACCCATCCGCTACACATCACAAAATTTGGAGCATGGCTGCCAGAACAGATATTGTGACAGAGTCACCAGATACAGATATTGTGGTAGAGCCACCAGAAACAGATATTTGTGGCAGAGCCACCAGATCAGATAATTGTAGCAGAGCCACCAGAATGCTTCCTCCATTAATATAACCCATATCCCATGCAACAAATATACATGTCATGGCATACAACAAACAGAATCAGAATATCATGCATTTCAGTCAAAACTAACCCTAGGGGTATAATGGTAATTTTGCACCTAGGGGTATAATGGTAATTTTCATACTTAGGGGTATTTTTGTAAATTTAACTATTTTAGGGTTTACACTCATATTACAGCCATTAACACAGTAACAAAAGCACTTACCGAGCATTTTTACCGAATTGGGTCCGTTAGCCCATTAACCCGATTTCGGCCTATTAAGCCCAAATATACCGAAGTGCACGAAATTGCGCACTCTGCAATCATACCGCTTGTGATTACCAAAATTAACAACCAAACCATGTCACGAGCGCTTGAAATGATAATTTATACGACAGAAGTAGAAGATATCAATTCCTTTTACACATTGGAATCTTTAAAAGAGGTCTATGGGATCATATGGATGTTGGTCCCTATTTTGACTCTTGTATTGGGAATCACAATAGGTGTACTAGTAATTGTATGGTTAGAAAGAGAAATATCTGCAGGAATACAACAATATACAGGATGGGTAGAAGAAGTTGTGATGCTTGGCTCGATCCATGATCCGAAACCGTGGTATATAGGATAGAAAAGAATACACCAATCCTGAGGATCCATACATAGGATTAATTATGGACCCAGGAGAAAATTTGAGTTGTGTTTAGTCTTTTATTTTTGTATTTAAGATCTTGTATATCTAGATAAAAATATATCTATCAAAAATATAGACAATAGAATCGGGCCTAATTCTTCTTCTGATGATCGATTCAACCTCTGATCAAAAAGATATACCTTGGTTATATTTCATCTCTTCAACAAGTTTAGTAATGAGCATAACGGCCCTATTGTTCCGATGGAGAGACACAAAATGTCGGCTTTTCGGCATTTCGGCTTTTTGGCTTTTACCGATCTAGTCTATGAGTGGGTGTCGATTACGCACTTGATTTGCGAAAACTGCTACCGAAATCTCCGACGATATCCTAAAATTGTCACTAGACATATCAGATCCAAAATACAATGGCAACCATCAGAAACTTACTTACCATAATCAGCCATCAATACCTATGGCCCTTGAGATCCTACCTTTGCCAAAACTAGAGACTAGATCTAGATCTAGTCGTTCCACTTGTCCAAGCCTTCGATCAGCAGCCTCTGGATCACACTAACACCAAAACAAATCAATTTTTACAACCTCAGAGCCTTAAGCTCCAATCGACAGCCTCCCTATGCCTTTAGGGATTTCGGCTTTTTTAAAACCCGAAATAAAGAATAGATTTGAGTACCTACCTCAGTTTTTTTCAACCAAAACGATTCCACTTAAGTTTCTACTCAGATCTGATACAGATCCACCCTTTAAACACTAGCAGAAATCAAATCTTAGAGATCTAAAGATTCGGCTATATGTCCCTGAAAACTAAGGTGTTTTTGGCTATTGAAACTGTGAAGAGGATGATGATTTGGTATGGTGGTTTTCGCAGTGGTATTGCCGACAGGGGTTGTTTAGAGGATGTGAAAATTGGGCAAAAGAGATGAAGAAAATAAGAGGATTTTGACTAGAAGAAATCGGCACAAGAAATAACTTTCGGGATTTTGGCTTTTATGGTAATTGGCTACAGAGGTTTAGAAAAGAATAGGAATGAAAGAGGAGATGAGTAGAATGGTAGGAATGTTTCAGCCAGAGAAGAAAAGAAGGAGAAAAAAAAATAGAAGAAGAGTGGAGAAGAGAAGGAAGAGTTTGGCACTCAGGATATCTAACTTTGCGTTTTTCGGCTTTTTGCAACACTGAGAATAGAATAGAATGAAGGTGAAGGCTCTAGGTGGCTAACCCTAATTCGAAAAAACAAAAAGAAAATAAAGCTTGCCCTAATAGCCATTCAGACCCACGGCCCAACCTTCCTAAAGCCCTAGCCAAATTTCTACTTAAGCTCTATCACATGCCTGGCACATGCACACAAAAATAAAAGTAACAACATGCTTACCTTGTGACTTGAACTCTGGCTCCCCCTAATCATCCACACGTCACTCCCCAAACACCTAGGTGGCGCCACATGCCACTTTACCACAGATCTTTTTGTGTCCTATTTTACCACCTCAATTTTAAAAGCCCATATCGCCAGAACCCTCTCTCTCCAAAATTAAAATTCAGGAATTGCCTCTAATTAAATTTACTCTTGGGCCTTTTAAAGGCCCACTAACATACTCAGACCCAAATTATTAATAAGGCCTACTGCCTAGATTCCCTTAAGGGGCAAAATTTAAGAATTTTGCTAAAGCTATGGGCTGAGCCTTGGACCTTTTTCCCACACCATAAACCCTTCGTAATTTATTTAATTACTACACTAAACATACCAAAATAATAAAACTATAAATAATAATAATGATAATATCCAAATTATTCGGGCCGTCTTCAACCCGAACCCAGACTCAAGGCCCAATACTTTTAGGCCCAAAAATCGAGGCGTTACATCATTTCTCATGAGTTTTGCATACGTACCTCTACCATTTCATAATGTAATCATAGCCTTTCACATCATTAAAAAAACCTTTAAATCACTCGTTGAACCACTTGGAATGCTAAAGGATACCTGGGAAATCTAGTACACATATTAGGATGCCAATGTCATATCCCAGATATAGTCTTACATGGGATCACATATATCGATGTCGATAGCCCAGCTATGGTCTTACACGATGTCCTGTATCAATGCCATGTCCCAGACATGGTGTTACACAAAATCTAGTATCGATGCCATATCCCAGATATGGTCTTACACAAAATTGCACATAACCCTAATGTCATGACATTTGTATCCTATCTATTCCTAAGGTTCAATCAGAATTTTATCACATCAAATCTTCGTCGAACGTACTCATAACTATAAGTAAAAAATTCATGCAACATCAAATAATAAATTCATAATATAAAGTTGCATTATTTACACACAAACTTACCTCGGTACAAAATATTGACAACTAATTCGATCTAGTCCAAAATCTTGTTCTTTCCCCGATCTAGGTTGGGACTCCATTTTTCTTGATCTATAATAGCAAACTTAGCTCATTTGATCATCACATTGTTCAAATCAGTCCAAAAACAATACTTTGGAAAAATTATAGTTTTTCCCCTAAACTTTCACATAGTTACAAATTAGTCCCTAGGCTCATAAAATGAAATGTATTCATTTTCTTTGTTACCAAGCCTAGCTAAACCTATATCATACTTATACTAGCCCACATTTTTCATCAAATCTCATTTCTACTTCTCATTTTTATAACTTTTACAAATAAGTCCTTTTAGGTGTTTTCATGAAACACCACTTAGTAAAAGGTGTTTATCACACATTAAAATTTTTATATTCCTACATTAAACATAACAATACATGCATGTCACACATGGGTAAGTTTTTGAACATGAACCCTAGCTAAAAATAATGGTAGAAATAGCTAGATCGGTTGATGGCAACTCCAATAATGCAAAGAACATTAAAAATGGGGCTAGGATGCACTTATTATCAAGCTTGGAAAGTGAAGAAACCCTAGCTATGGAGAGCTTCTAAGTTTCGGCCCTAGCTTGAAGAAGATGATCAAATTTTGCTTCATTTTTCCCTTTTTAATCTTTTAATTACTAAATGACCAAAATATCATTTTCACTAAACTTTTAATTTTTACCTATCCATGCCTATTTTTGTCCATAAAATTAGAAATTGGGAAAATTACTATTTAAGGACCTCGAATTAATAATCCATGAAAATTTCATGCTTAAAGCTTCTAGAATTTACATTTTGCAACTTTTTCAATTTAGTCCTAAATGTCAAATTGGACACTTTATCAATTTAATTTCTTCATGAAATTTTCACACAATCATGAAAACATATCATAGACCTCAGCCTATTCATAAAATAATAATGTCTACTTCAGATTTGTGGTCTCGAAATCACTATTCTGACTAGGCCCAAAATTGGGGTGTTCCATGTAATGCCCCAATTTTCGGGAATTCTGTGTATGTTGGCAAACTTTAAAATTTTTGTTTTCTGTCTTTTTAGCGTAGGTTTAATTATGTTAGTGGGCCTCTAGAAGGCCCAAGCTTGGGTTAAAACTCGGTAATTTTAGTTAATTTTAGTTCCATAAGAAAAAAAGGGGTTCTAGTTAACTGGGCTTTTAAGTATTAATTGGGCAAAATAAGACACAAGGAAACAGGTGGCAAAGTGGCATGTGACGCCACTGGGAAGGCTATAAAAGTGGCGTGTGGATGCTAGGGAGAACCAAGGTTCAAGTCACAATGAGAGCATATTAAGGGAATTATTTTTATGTTTAGAAAGGGTAAGTAATGGAACTCAAGTAAAAGACTGTCATGAGGAGTTTGAGTTGCTCAGGGGATTGAGTAAGGAGGGGATAAATGAAAGGATTTAGGAGTTGATTTGGGAGAGCAGTGTTGGCCGAATGGTGGACTCTTGAGGAGAAAGAGTTGGCCGGCCAAGGGTTTTCTTTAGGGGGCAAGTTTCGGCTATGTGACAGCCCTAAAGTGACCCTGGTCGGAAAGTGGTTTCGGGACCACAAAATCGAGTCACAAAAGTATATAAATTTTCTTTTCTATGTTTATTATATGTAAAGTTTCATGTGTGAAAGTATCGTGTTTTAATTTTGTCATTTGAATGTGGAATTCTTAAAAAGGACTTATGTGAGAAACTTGAAAATGTGATAGGTTGATTTGTAGTGGCCAAATATTGTATGATTTAAAGTATGGGGACTTGCATGTCAAATATCCCTTCCTTAAGTTAGTGGACGGCAAGGCTATTGGATGATTGCCATTTTATGCCTTTTATATTAGTAAATTAAATGTTAAATGAATAAATAATATGAAGTATGGACTTATATTAAAAGAAATGGGTGATAAAAACAAAGTTGGTTCATCTTTTTCTTCTCCATTGCCGTACCTAAAGAGAAAAAAAGGAAGGAATTGAAGTTAAGGCATTTGGTCACCTTTAAGGAGATTAAGGTATGTTAATGCTCTTTCATTGAAAATCTTTGTATATTTGGAGTGGTCATCAAGTATAGAAGCTAGCTCATGGCAAATGTTTTTGTAAATTTATGAAGATGACATTCGGTCATGGAAGTTTGTATTTTTTTTTATGTTGTTTTTGATGTTTTAGTGTATTGAAGGTTTGTGGATGTTTTAGAATTGGCATAAGTGTTTTCGTCATTAACATATATATATATATATATATATATATTGCCGAATGTATGCTTGAGGAGTTGGTTAAGTACATTGTTGTTAAATGCTTGTTGTTTTGTATAATTGTTGCCTAGCTACTAAATGAACTTAGGATATTATGGATAAGTTCAAGAGTGGCAAAATTGAAATGAAGTTGCTTGTGCCGAATGTGATTTTAGTGCATGAATTACGATTTTAATTTCATTCGGTAACTCATACCAAATTGGGAGATAGTATTAAACATTAGTTCTATTGGTTAAAATAATTGAAGTGAACTTTGAATGGTTGATTCGAAAATAAATTGGTGTGGATGCTTTGAATGAGATATGTACAATTATAAGTTAAATTTAAGGTTTGTTAAATTTGTTCTTATCATTGCCGAATGAGCTTAACGGCTAAAGAAAATTGTTAAGTGCTTAGTTAATGTGCATTCGGTCATTTAGGATGAGTATACATTTGATAATGTTTTGATACTTTGAAATGGAATTTAATTATTAAATGAGTTCTAAGCTTGTTGAATTTTTGAGATGTGATTGGGAGTAAATTTGACAAGAGCATATTTTGTTAATGACATATTGATAAATGTTGAGTTATGATACCATGATATTAACTTAATTATCAAGTTTCTGAATGTGCATATAAGTAAGTGAAGTTATGTTATAATAGAACTAAGTGTGACTAGTAAAGCCTATTTAGTTTCCTTGCTATGTTTGACCATAAATATGATACATATTGAAATCTATAGTTTTAGATATAGATTAAATGATATGTGATTGCCAAATGTGATTGTTAAGTGAATAATATTAGTTAAGTACTTAAGCAAATCTATTGTTTTAATTAAGCTTAAGAGCAAAGAGGATCAAAGTCAGATAGGGGAAAAGAGAAAGTAAACGAATAGCCGTGGACATCTAATCGTCGACCACTTCCGAGGTAAGTTTTAAGCGATTAAACGTTGAGTAAATTCAATCATAATAGGACATAATGAGTTGATTTAATAAGATATGATGTGGCCATGATATGTCTTAAACTCAAATGGTAAGTTCATAAGTGTTTGGACTTGGGAATTTAAGAGCAAATTGTAATAATTTGCTTGGACAGCAGCAGTAATGTGATTTTAGAAAATCACTATAAATTGTTGGTGTGGAATTATAGGCTGAATAAAATATGTAATCAAAGCTTAGTTGGTCTAGTTTCTTATAAAAAAGACCGTGGAAGCAAAGAAATTTCCTATAAAGAGATATTTAAAGTTACGTGGGACAGTGTCAGAATGACTCCGAAATCCCCTGTTCTGTTTTTGGAAAATCATTATAATTTGTACAAAAATGGTTATAAGATAAGATTTATATGCTTAGACTCCTTAATGAGTCTAGTTTCAAATGAAATCAAATAGAACACATTATGAATTCTGTACAATGAAAAATTTGATTCGTAGTGAAGAGTGGTCAGATTAGTCAAACAGTGAAATAGGGGAAACTTTAAGAAAAATCTGGTATTGATTGGCCAAACCTAAAATTCTGAAAATTTTATGGATGTAAGATATATGAGTCTATGTTCAGGGAAAATTAACATAAATTGATTTTGAGTTTTGTAGCTCCAGTTATAAATAATTTAGTGACTATTGCTCAGGAAAATAGCTTGTGGTGAATATGTGAATTTGTTGTAAACATTGATCAAACTATTTGAGTTGCTTATAAGCTATGGCTGAAATTGATGTGCAAGATAAATATATATGTGTGTGATATGTATATGTGGTAAAGCCGAATGGCGAATGTGAAATATATACGAGATATGTATATGTGGTAAAGCCGAATGGCGAATGTGAAATATATACGAGATATGTATATGTGGTAAAGCCGAATGGCGAATGTGAAATATATGTGTGATATGTATATGTGGTAAAGCCGAATGGCGAATGTGAAATATATGTGTGAAATGTATATGTGGTAAAGCCGAATGGCGAATGTGAAATATATACGAGATATGTATATGTGGTAAAGCCGAATGGCGAATGTGAAATATATGTGTGATATGTATATGTGGTAAAGCCGAATGACTAATGTGAAATGTATGTGTGAAATGTATATGTGGTAAAGCCGAATGGCGAATGTGAAATATATGTGTGAAATGTATATGTGGTAAAGCCGAATGGCGAATGTGAAATATATATGAGATATGTATATGTCGTAAAGCCGAATGGCGAATGTGAAATATGTATGAGATATGAATATGTGGTAAAGCCGAATGGCTAATGTGAAGGTTGTAACATGCGATTAAATGTACATGAAACTTGGAAATATATTCCGGGTAAGACCCGATGACTACGTGTGGAGAGTATGTCCGGGTAAGACCCGATGACTTCGCATGGAGATTTCGTCTGAGCTAAAGGTCTCACCGATAATCCGAGTAGAGGTTAAAGCTATAAGACTTCGTAATAAGAATTGCTTATAAATATATTCAATGCGAAAGGTTAAACAGGTATGTACCCCAAGTTTATATATGATGCATACGAGAGCAATCTATGGGACTATTCCTATGATTATGTGATATCGGATTAGTGTGAAAGCTTATGTGAAATCATACGATATATCTATGTCACATGAGCTCACTTTTATGTGAGAGTTTATCCGCCTATTGTATATGATGAGATGTGCATATTCGGAAAAGGGATGGTATGCCGAAGGAAGAGTGAAATAAAATACGAACAACTATGTTATAATTTGATTGTTATCTGTTGACCTTTGCTTAAAACCTACTAAGCATTGTAATGCTTACTCTGCTTACTCTGTTTCCTCTATCTTATAGGTCTCATTGCAAAGCTACTGTGCTCGGGGATCGTCAAGAACTAGTCACACTATCACTATCCATTGCTTGTTACTGTTATGTTTAGAATTATTTTATAGCATGTATAGAATAGACTAGCGGCGGGAGAATATTTTTGGTTAATGTATATAAGCCATGCGAAAATGGCATCTTTTGAATGTTTACTCGGAGAAGTTTAAATTTTATCCCGGTCAGTGCTTAGTACTTATTTAAATGAATGATTTTATTTCAAGAAAAAGTTCAAAATTTTCTTTGTTCTGACATGAGTTACAAGTCCGGTAATGCCCCTTACCTATTCCGGCGACGGTTACGGGATAGGGGTGTTACAGGCTAGGTCAAATGCCAAGTATAAGTTCAGCATTAGGGGTAAGTTGTGCCGTTTCCTGACCATTCTTCCTTTTTCTTTTTTCTTCTTTTTTTCTCTCCATCAACTTCTTTTCTTCTTCTTGTCTGCCGAATCTCTCTACCATTCTTCTCATCTTCATTTTTTTTATCAGTTGTTTTTAAGCCTATAGTCGATTACCTCAAAAAGCCAAAATCCCGAAAGCCTGATTTCTTTTGTGCCGTTTTCTCCTAGTAAAAACCCTCTTATTTTCCCTCATCTTCTTAACCGATTCTCTAGTCCTTTGAACCCCAAGTTGCTGTCGACAAAGCCACTACAAAACCCTCATCTTTTCTTTACTGTTACAAAAAGCTGAAAATGCATAGCCATAGGGGCATAGCCGAATTCTAAGATCACTAAAGGCTCGATTTTTGTTATCATTTGAGGGGATAGATCTGCATCAAAATTGAGTAGGAGTTAATTGGAATCATTGAATGAAGGAACCGATGGTAAGTTTTTGAACTTAATCTTTATTTCAGGTTTTAGAAAAAGCCGAAACCCCTAAAGGTTAGGGAGGCTGTCGATTTGGGCTTGTAGCTCTAAGGGTTGTTATAACTATTTTATTTTGATAGTAGTGGGATCTAGAGGCTGCTGATCGAAGGCTTGGACAAGTGGAACGACTGGATCTAGACATAATCGCTAATTTCGGTAAAGGTAAGATCACTAGTGCCTAAGGTGCTATTGGCCGATTATGGTAAAGGGTTAATAGGTAGTTCATTTTCGATAGTCAGATTAACATGTTAGTAATCCAATTGTAGGCAGTTCGTGTGTGGATCTCGTCAGCATATCGTCACAAACAGGTGTGTAACTGACACCCTCTTATAGACTAGATCGGCAAAAGCTGAAAAGTCGAAATGTCGAAAAGCTGAGAACTTGCGAGTGTACGAATGCTCGTGAGATTCATAGCTTGATGTATACGGTAAAGTAAAGTGATAAGATTGCAAAGTGCATGATTCCGTGCATTTCGATGTTTTTGGGCTTAATGGGCCAAAATCGGGATAACGGGCCAACAGGCCCAATTCGGTAAGAAAACGCGGTAAGTGATTCTGGTCGTATGTAAATGGCTATGCTATGCATGAAAACCTTAAGAATAGTGAAATTACTTGAATACCCCTATGTATGGAAGTTACTGATATACCCCTAGGTGCAAATTACCATTATACCCCTAGGGTTACTTTTGACTGAAAAGAATGACGATCTGATTCTGTATGATGTATGCCATGATTTTATATCTGTTGCATGGGGACATGGGTTATATTATGGAGGAAGCGTCCTGGTGGCTATGCCACAATTATCTGATCTGGTGGCTCTGCCACAAATATCTGTTCTGGTGGCTCTGCCACGATTATCTGTATCTGGTGACTCTGTCACATTATCTGTTCTGGCAGCCATGCTGGATATTTGTATGGCGTGTAGCAGTTGGGTGGGTCGAGTAGTCTCCCTACATGGTGAAAGGTTGGTATGGGGGTGCATATGGTTTGATATGGATTGGGTTTTGCATAAGAATGTAATATCTGTTCTGATCTGTTATGGGCCTATGGGCTTTATTCTGAATTTTATTCTGGGCTAAGGCCAACTCGTTCTGTTTTCTATGGTTTGAACCGATATAGGCTATGGTTGGGTTAATTTACACACTGATTTTCCCCAAACTCACCCCTTTATTTTCATCCACGCAGGTAATCCTCAACCATAGTGGGCTTGGAGCTGTGAGGGATTCGGAGTGGCCACACGTTCTGCAAGTTGATTTTCTTCTGCTGAACTGGACATCCTTTTATTTACGCTTAAAGTTTTAGGTTTTTAAATGTAATAAGGCCGCTTAATTTTTCTTGATGGTTTTAATATGTTTTGTTCAGATAGGTATTACTTATATTTAACTGTTGAAATTGGATAGCTCTGGGGCGCGTTTTCAAGAACAGTAATTGATTTCAAAATAACACGACAATAAGCAAAGCTTCCATAATAAAAATATTTTCCAAAATTAATCACTTTTCCCAAAAAGGACTTAATCAAATTGGTTTCCTAAAAATATACATGACGTTGAGGTGTGGCAATGGCAATGTGCATGTCTAGGATTGGATTCGAAGGGAGCTTGGTACTTAAGCAGTCCGATGGACTCACCTCCTCTTTTTTCAGTTTCCTACCTGGTGTACAGCTTCATTCACTTTAACCTACAATGAAATTATCTTTTAAAATACTAAGTAAGTTCTTCTAGATCAACAATACTAAAATGTTTTGAAACGCTTCGATATGGCATGTCGGATATGGCCATAATGTCTGGGCCGAGTTTGGGGTGTTACATTTAGTGGTATTAGAGCCAAGTTGCAATAACTCGACTGTGGAATGGGTTTACAAAAACAAAGATTTTTGAAAAAAACACGATTTTCAAAATTTAGATCTTTAAAAGGTGGCGTTCCGAATCTCCGGCCCAAGCCTGTAAGTATTACTCTGAACTTTTCTGGATATTTTCTTGAATTATCTGTCTGTACTGATACCCTACTAGGATAGGATGATACTAAAGCCATAGGAAAATTTGATAAGAGACTAAAACTATAGCTAGACTTTGATTCTGCGAAAACAAACTTTGAATTACTGTCTGATTCATAAAACATCTGTAATAAACACTGGAATATTGAATTAATGCATAAACTTCGTAATCAGATAATACGATATGAGTACAAGTACCACTCGTAGAAGAGGTCGTGGACGAGGCCGAGGAAATGCTCAAGCGAAATCTTCGTCTTCGGGACATATGTCGGCAATAGATGCACAGGTACCACCGGGAACAGAGGTGGAGTCTCATGACCGCGGTGCCGGGGATGATGCCCTATCACAGGCAATGCTTCGTGTTCTGGAAAGGGTTGCCGGGGCAAGTACAAGCAACAGAATTCGGGGATCTACTTCTGAACGACTTTGGGCTAACGGAGCAGAGATCTTTAAGGGCGTGTCTGGTGTAGACCCGAATGTGGCGGAATATTGGTTGGAGGCCACAGAATAGATTATGGACGACTTGGACTACTCTGTAGAGCAGAAGTTGAAGGGAGCCGTATCGTTGCTACGAGACAAGGCCTATCAGTGGTGGCTCACTGTGAGAGAAGGGGCCTCGGCTGATAGGGTAACTTGGGAACTGTGTAAGACGACCTTTAAAGGGAAGTATGTTGGGGCAAGTTATGTGGTTTCCCGCAGAAAGGAATTCTTGAATCTGGTGCAAGGAGGTAAAATAGCTGCTAAATAGAAGGCTGAGTTTCTAAGGCTGAGCCGGTATGCCGTGGGCATAGTCGCTACGGAATATGAGCGAAGTGTGTGCTTCGAGGATGGACTTAGGGATGACCTTAGGGTGTTAATTGCTCCACAGAGGGAGCGGGACTTTTCGGTCTTGGTGGAGAAGGCAAAGATAGCTGAAGAGGTTAAGCGTACTGAAAAGTAGAATCGGGAGAAAGATCAGAACCATTTTCAGAAGGATTCAGGACCCTCGGGTGGTGCTAATAGAAATGTTAAGAGAGCAAGAGTGGAGGAACCAGTTCGAGTAGTGCCGATGAATGTTGTTAGACCGCCAATTTGTGGAGACTATGGTAACGTACATTTGGGAGAGTGTAGGAAACGTTCCGGTGCTTGTTTCTGATACGGATCTATGGAGCATAGAGTTAAGGACTGTCCTCAGAGAGCTGATCAGCCTTAAGTTGCTGTACAGAGGGTTGCTCAACCACCGAGAGGACGTGGACAAGATAGGGGCAGAAATGGAAATGGTCGAGGTCGAGGGGCACCTGGCAGGGGTGCCAGAAACACTGAAGCTCGATAGCCAGCATTGATGTATGCAGCTCATCGTCAAGAGGAGGGCGACGCACCTGACGTCATAACTGGTACGTTTTTGGTTTCTAGCATGCCGTATACTGCTTTGGTGGATATTGGATCTACTCATTCCTATATTGCATGTGCCAAATCTGGGTCGTTGGGTGTGCACTCTGAGAAGATTGTGAGTGGGGTATCTGTGCTAAGTCCTTTGAGTCACTCGGTTAGGGTAGACAAACTGTATAGGGGTGTACCCTTAGAAACTCAAGGTAGGATTTTCCTTGGAGATCTGATGGAGTTACTATTCGGAGAGTTTGATTTCATTCTGGGAATGGACTGGCTTGTTAAGCATAAGGCTACTTTGGATTGTGCTGCTAAACGAATGGTGTTAAGGACAATAAAGGATGAGGAGGTTATGGTGATAGGTGAGCGAAGGGATTATTTGTCCAATGTAGTGTCGGCATTAAAATCCGAAAAGTGGATTCAGAAAGGTTGTGAGGCCTATTTGGCATTTGTAAGTCAGACGAAAGAGGAGGGTCTGACAGTGGATAACTGTAAAGGAGTTCCAAGATGTTTTTCCGGAGGAGCTTCCGAGATTGCCTCTGAATCAAGAAGTTGAGTTTGGAATCAACTTGTTGCCTGGAACAGCGCCCGTGTCCATCGCACCGTATAGGATGGCACCGAAGGAGTTAGTGGAGTTAAAGACACAAATTCAAGAGTTGTTGGATAGGGGCTTCATTAGGCCAAGCGTGTCTCTATGGGGAGCACCGGTGCTATTCGTGAAAAAGAAGGATGGTACAATGTGGATGTGCATTGATTATCACCAGTTGAACAAACTGATGATTAAGAATAAGTATCCACTGCCAAGGATTGACGATCTGTTCAACCAGCTTAGAGGAGCTTCTGTATTTTCCAAGATCGACCTTCGATCTGGATATCATCAGTTAAGGTCAAGGAGGCAGATATCCATAAGATAGCATTCAGGACTCAGTATGGTCGATACGAGTTTCTGGTTATGCCATTTGGACTGACAAACACTCCCGCAGCGTTTATGGATCTGATGAATCATGTGTTCCAACCATTTTTGGATTGGTTCGTAGTCGTATTTATTGACGATATCCTGGTATATTCTGAAACGGAATCAAAGCATGATGAGCATCTCCGTATAGTGATGCAAGTGTTAAGGGAGAAGGAACTTTATGCGAAGTTCAACAAGTGTGAATTTTGGTTGAGGGAGGTAACCTTCTTAGGTCATGTGGTTTTTGCAAAGGGGATTAAGGTGGACCCTCAGAAAATTGAAGCGATTTTGGAGTGGAAGCTGCCTAGGTCAGTGTCGAAAATATGGAGTTTCTTAGGATTGGCAGGATACTACAGAAGGTTTGTGGAAGGTTTTTCTGTGATGGCAACACCTCTGACAAAACTCATAAGGAAAGGAGTACCATTTGTATGGACTGAGAAGCAGTAGGAAGCTTTTGAGAAGTTGAAGAAAGTTCTGACTGAAGCACCTGTGTTAATTCAGCCGGAGTCTGGGAAGGATTTTATTGTGTACAGTGACGCATCACATGTAGGTTTGGGCTGCGTGTTAATGCAAGAGGGTAAGGTGGTTGCATATGCATCATGACAGCTTAAGCCTCACGAGGGGAACTATCCTACTCATGATTTGGAGTTGGAAGCAGTGATATTTGCACTTAAGATTTGGAGACATTACTTGTACGGAGAAAGGTGTATTATATTCACAGACCATAAGAGTCTTTAAGTATTTGTTAACTTAGAAGGAGCTGAACCTTAGGCAAAGGAGATGGATTGAGTTGCTTAAGGATTATGACTATTCGATCGAGTATCACCCAGGCAAGGCTAATGTGGTAGCCGATGCTCTAAGTCGTAGAACTGTATCTAATTTGAGAGCAATATTGCCTCGTCTGAGTCTGTATGATGATGGAAGTCTGTTGGCGGAGTTGCAAGTGAGGCCAACCTGGGTGGATCAGATTAATGAAAACCAGTTGAACGATGAGTCCTTGGTCGTTCATTTTCAACAAGTTAAGGAAGGGGAAACTTCTGAGTTTGGGATAAATGGCGAGGGAGTTCTGTGCTTCCGAGGAAGAATTTTTGTTCCGGAAGACTCTGATTTGAGGCAGACAATATTGAAGGAAGCTCATGGGGGACTTTGTGCCATGCATCCTGGAGGGAACAAGTTGTATCACGACTTGCGAGAATTGTACTGGTGGCCTGTACTTAAACGAGAAGTAACAGAGTTTGTAGGGAAATATCTGACATGCCAGCAAGTGAAAGTTGAGCATCAATTACCTTCTGGACTGTTGCAGCTAGTGAAGATACCACTTTGGAAGTGGGAGAGGGTAACCATGGACTTTGTGAGTGGGCTGCCCTTAACACCATCAAAGACAGACTCGGTGTGGGTGATTGTGGATAGGTTAACCAAATCAGCCCATTTCATACCTGTACGTACTGACTTTTCACTTCAAAAGTTAGCCAAGTTATATGTGGTGGAGATTGTGCGACTTCATGCAGTCCTAGTTTCGATTATCTCTGACCGGGATCCCAGATTCACATCTCGGTTTTGGAAAAAGCTGCATGAGGCGTTGGGGACGCGATTGAACTTTAGTACGGCTTTCCATCCCCAAACTGATGGTCAGTTGAAAAGGGTTATTCAGATTCTGGAGGACATGTTGAGGGGATGCGTGATTGACTTTCGAGGTAGTTGGGAGGATTACTTACTGTTAGCAAAATTTACATACAATAACAGTTACCAGGCGAGTATTCAAATAGCACTGTATGAAGCACTGTATGGACGAAGGTGTCGTACACCTAGTTGTTGGATGGAGCTAGGAGAGCGACAAGTTCTTGGACCAGAGTTGGTAGCTGATACTGAGGATAAGGTCAGAATAATTAGGGATTGGTTAAAAGAAGCATCTGATAGGCAAAAGTCGTATGCAGATTTGAAGCGTAAGGAGATTGAGTACTCAGTAGGTGATATGGTCTTCTTAAAGGTTTCTCTTTCGAAGAAGATATTAAGGTTTGGTAAGAAGGGCAAGTTGAGTCCGCGGTTCATTGGGCCTTATCGGGTTTTGAAGCGAATAGGCCCAGTAGCTTATCAATTGGAATTTCCTCCAGAGTTAGACAGGATTCACGATGTTTTTCACGTTTCCATGTTAAGACGTTATCGTTCTGACCCTGCTCATGTCGTGCCAGTTGCAGAAATTGATGTTCAGAATGATTTGACCTTTGAGGAGGAGCCTGTGCAGATATTGGCTCGAGACGTTAAGGTTCTCAGAAGAAAATCTGTCCCATTAGTGAAAGTGCTTTGGCGTAATCATGGCAGAGAGGAAGCCACTTGGGAGTCAAAAGAGGCGATGCAACAGCAATACCCTCATCTGTTTGGATCAGGTAAATTTCGAGGATGAAATTTCTTTAAGGAGGGTAGAGTTGTAATGCCCCAATTTTTGGGAATTCTATGTATGTTGGCAAAATTTAAAATTTCTGTGTTCTGTCTGTTTAGCGTAGGTTTAATTATGTTAGTGGGCCTCTAGAAGGCCCAAGCTTGGGTTAAAACTCGATAATTTTAGTTAATTTTAGTTCCATAAGAAAAAAAGGGGTTCTGGTTAACTAGCCTTTTAAGTATTAATTGGGCAAAATAAAACACAAGGAAGCAGGTGGCAAAGTGGCATGTGACGCCACTAGGAAGACTATAAAAGTGGCGTGTGGATGCTAGGGAGAACTAAGGTTCAAGTCACAATGGGAGCATATTAAGGGAATTATTTTTATGTTTAGAAAGGGTAAGTAATGGACCTCAAGTAAAAGACTGTCAGGAGGAGTTTGAGTTGCTCAGGGGATTGAGTAAGGAGGGGATAAGGGAGAGGATTTAGGATTTGATTAGGGAGTGCAGTGTTGGCCGAATGGTGGACTCTTGAGGAGCAAGAGTTGGCCGGCCAAGGGTTTTCTTTAGGGGGCAAGTTTCGGCTAGGTCAAACGCCAAGTATAAGTTCGGCATTAGGGGTAAGTTGTGTCGTTTCTTGACCATTCTTTATTTTTCTTTATTTTTCTTCTTTTTTTTTCTCTTCATCAACTTCTTTTCTTCTTCTTGTCTGCTGAATCTCTCTACCATTCTGCTCATCTTCATTTTTTTTATCAGTTGTTTTTAAACCTATAGTCGATTACCTCAAAAAGTCAAAATCCCGAAAGCCTGATTTCTTTTGTGTCATTTTCTTCTAGTCAAAACCCTCTTATTTTCCCTTATTTTCTTGACCGATTCTCTAGTCCTCTGAACCCTAAGCTGCTGTCGACAAAGCCACTACAAAACACTTATTTTTTCTTCACTGTTACAAAAAGCCGAAAACGCATAGCCATAGGGGCATAGCCGAATTCTAAGATCACTAAAGGCTCAACTTTTGTTATCATTTGAGGGGTTAGATCTACATCAAAATCGAGTAAGAGTCAATTGGAATCATTGACTGAAGGAACCGGTGGTATGTTTTTGAACTTAATCTTTATTTCAAGTTTTAGAAAAAGCCGAAACCCCTAAAGGTTAGGGAGGCTGTTGATTTTGGCTTGTAGCTCTAAGGGTTGTTATAACTATTTTATTTTGATAATAGTGGGATCTAGAGGCTGTTGATCGAAGGCTTGGACAAGTGGAATGACTGGATCTAGACATAATCGCTAATTTCGACAAAGGTAGGATCGCTAGTGCCTAAGGTGCTATTGGCCGATTATGGTAAGGGGTCAATACATAGTTTGTTTTTGATAGTCAAATTAACGTGTTAGTGATCCAATTGTAGGCAGTTCGTGTGTGGATCTCATCAGCATATCGTCGCAAACAGGTGCGTAACTCACACCCTCTTATAGACTAGATCGGCAAAAGCTGAAAAGCCGAAATGCCGAAAAGCATTTTGAGAACTTGTGAGTGCGCGAATGCTCGTGAGATTAATAGTTTGATGTATATGGTAAATTAAAGTGATAAGATTGCAAAGTGCACGATTCCGTGCATTTCGATGTTTTTGGAGTTAACGGGCCAAAATTGGGATAATGGGCCAACGGGCCCAATTCGATAAGAAAACAGGGTGAGTGTTTCTGGTCGTATGTAAATGGCTATGCTATGCATGAAAACCTTAAGAATAGTGAAATTACTTGAATACCCCTATGTATGGAAGTTACTGATATACCCCTATGTGTAAAATTACCAGTATACCCCTAGGGTTACTTTTGACTGAAAAGCATGACGATCTGATTCTGTATGATGCATGCCATTACTGTATATTTGTTGCATGGGGACATAGGTTATATTATGGAGGAAGCATCCTGGTGGCTATGCCACAATTATCTGATCTGGTGACTCTGCCACATATATCTGTTCTGATGGCTCTGCCACGATTATCTGTATCTGGTGACTCTGTCACATTATCTGTTCTGGCAGCCATGCTACATATTTGTATGGCGTGTAGGGGTTGGGTTGGTCGAGTTGTCTCCCCACATAGTGAAAGGTTTGTAAGGGTGTGCATATGGTTGGATATGGGTTGGGTTTTGCATAACCATGTAATATCTATTCTGATCTGTTATGGGCCTATGGGCTTTATTCTGAATTCTGTTCTAGGCTAAGGCCAACTCGTTCTGTTTTCTGTGGTTTGAATCGATATAGGCTATGGTTGGGTTACTTTACACACTGAGTTTCCCTAAACTCACCCCTTTATTTTCATCCACGCAGGTAATCCCCAACCATAATGGTCTTAGAGCTGTGAGGGATTCGGAGTGGCCACACGTTCTGCAAGTTGATTTTCTTCTGGTGAACTAGACATCCTTTTATTTATGCTTAAGGTTTTGGGTTTTTAAATGTAATAAGGCCGCTTAATTTTTCTTGATGGTTTTAATATGTTTTGTTAAGATAGGTATTACTTATATTTAACTGTTGAAATTGGATAGCTCTGGGGTGCGTTTTCAAGAACAGTAATTGATTTCAAAATAACACGACAACAAGCAAAGCTTCCACAATGAAAATATTTTCCAAAATTAATCACTTTTCCTAAAAAGGACTTAATCAAATTGGTTTCCTGAAAATATACATGACATTGAGGTGTGGAAATGGCGGTGTGCATGTCTAGGATTGGATCCGAAGGGAGCTTGGTACTTAAGCAGTCCGATGGACTCACCTTCTCTTTTTTCGGTTTCCTACCTGGTGCACAGCTTCCATTCACTTTAACCTACAATGAAATTATCTTTTAAAACACTAAGTAAGTTCTTCTAGATCAACAATACTAAAATGTTTTGAAACGCTTCGATGTGGCATGTCAGATCCGGCCATAACGTCTAGGTCGGGTTTGGGGTGTTACACTTCATACGGCCGTGTACTTGACCGTGTCACACACGACTAAGACACACGCCTGTGTCTCTACTCGTGTGGACAAAAAATAGGCTATTTACCAAGCCATTTTGCCACCCAAATTGTCACACACCTACACTACAATTCAAAGCATCAACTCAATGTATAATAGGCATCCACCTCAAGCAACTATCATTTAAACCATTTCAATGCCAAAAATATACAGGACACAAAATATTCCAATTTGCCATCTAATTCATACCAAATATCAACTACTTCAAACATCAAAATGACCAAACTCAATTATGCATTATTTGGCCTAATTTCAGAAGCATACCAACATCCACAAATCATCAATTTAACATTCATAATACATATTATCATCATTCATCACACAACCATCAACTAACTCAATTCACAAGACATAATCATACATATATGTACATGATTCAAACATACCAAATATACCAAATTAAGCCATCACTCATGGCTATTTGTACATACCAAAACATATACATTTACAAGCCAATTCATTTGGCCAAAATCATTATCATGTCATAACCAAAATGACTAAAATCCCCATGCACTCCATATACTTAAAATACCAAGTTCATAGCTACCAAGAGATAGGTGGATAGTGTGACGATGTCTCTGACGATCCCTGAATCCAAGCTAGCTTTGAATTCACTATAAAACATAAAAAATTACACAAAGTAAGCTATTAAGCTTAGTAAGCTTGTATGACATAAATTCGATATAATCGTAACACATAATTCAACCACTGATCATAAGTATAAGAATTCACATCAACTAACAAACCTTTCAATAACTCATTCACTAAACTATATACTTTCTTCACCATTTCTTCGATTCAAAGGCAATATGGTCTATGCACATACCTGTACCATCTCATACTAATCTCATACATATTCTCATCTTTCATTTACCCATTGAACCATTCAGAATAGAAGTCAGATACTCAAGGGTCTCACACAATAAGTACCTATACCATGGCCCGTAGCTAAATAAAGGTAACTTATCTCCAAAATACTGATATCATGGCCTGAACCCAAATCAGCCGATATGTATGGCCCAAATCGAAATCGGTTTATCTCACACCTGAAGTGCTATATCATGGCTCGAAGCCAACTCACTGTATCCCCTAATGACATGTCACTAGTATCCTAAACTATTCCTAAGGTTCAACAGGAATTCAAACAGTCAAACCATCATTGAATCATTTCCAAACTTGTCCGTAGTCCAATAATCACAATTTACACTATATGAAAGCATATAGAATACATTGGAAATGAAATTATAACATACAAACTTACCTCGAATACTAAAATAGTAAATCGAGTCAACTATTCCTGACTTAATTCTTTCCCCGATCTAAGTTCGTATTTCTCCTTTCTTGATCTAATTATATTCAAAATTAACTTATTCAATCATCTATTCATTCAATTTAGTCCAAAACACATTTGAAAACACATTTACACTTTTTCCCCTAATATTTCCCATTTTTCATAATTTAGTCCTCATTTCATAAAATCACAAATTAATAAAATTTCAATTAAACCCATGCTATCCGAATTACTATTATGCCCCAAAAAGTCCATAATTTTCATTTATTTCACATTTTAATGACAAAGTTTGAACATTTCTCAATTTAATCCCTATTTTACATTTTCACTAAAAATGACTTTACAAAACTTGTATAATACATAATAGATATTCATAATCTATCATTAAACATCAAAACTCATACATATTCATCAATAGAAACTTTCAAAATCTTTAATAGTTTTGTAAAATAGCCCCTGGGCTAGTTAGTACTAGATGTAACGGTCACAAAAACATAGAAATCATTAAAAACTGAGCAAAAACAGACTTACAATCAAGAAATATAATAGCTGAACCCTAGAAAGCTCCCATGCTTCTCAAGCTTTGTATTTTCGGTGGACTAAGTCATTTAGAAAGATGATACATTGTTTTCTTATTATTTTACTTAAGTTTATTATTGATTTACTTATTTAACCTTGGTTTAAAACATTAAATATCACATAATATATGCCCATAATTGTCCACCCACCATTATAATGGTCTAATTACAACATAAGGACCTTTAATTTATGGTTCTATAGTTATTAAATACTTTTAGCTAATAGAACTCCACTTTTACACTTTACGCGATTTAGTCCTTTTTACCGAATTAAGCATTCAAATGGTAAAATTACTTCACAGAATTTTCACACAATCATATATTCATGATATAGACCTTAAAATAATAATTAAATAAATATTTTGACCTCAGATTTGTAGTCCCAAAACTACTGTTCTGATTTGACTAGAAACGAGCTGTTATAACTCTCCCCCCTTAGAGATTTTCGTCCCCAAAAATCTTACTAGTGAATAGGTTAGGGTATTGTTTTCTCATAGCTTCCTCGGGCTCCCATTTAGCCTCTTCAATACCATGACATTTCCATAAGGCTTTTACTAAAGCTATGCATTTATTTCTCAATTCTTTTATCTTTAAAGCTAGAATTCTGATTGGTTCTTCGTTGTATGCCATATCGGGTTGAATTTCGTTCTCAGCTAGAGAAATCATATGTGATCGATTTGATCTATATCGATGCAACATCGGTACATGAAACACTTTATGGATCTTCTCTAATTCAATTGGTATTGCTAACCGATATGCTACTGGCCCTATTTGTTCAATAATCTCATAGGGCTCGATGAATTGCAGACTCAATTTGCCTTTGCAACTGAATCAAAGTATTTTCTTCCATAGAGATACTTTTAAGAACACTTTATCACCAATCTAAAATTCAATGTCTTTTCATTTCAAATTTGCATATGATTTCTGACGATCTGAAGCTCCTCTCAAACAGTCACAAATTACTTTCACTTTCTCTTTAGTTTCTCTAACCAAATCAACCCCGTGAATCTGTTTCTCGTTAAGCTCGATCCAATACAATGGAGTTCGACATTTGTGACTATATAAAGCTTCGTACGATGCCATATTTATACTCGTTTGAAAGTTTTTATTATACGCAAATTCAACCAGTGGCAAATAATTCTTCCAATTGCCTTCAAACTCTAAAACACAACATCTAAGCATATCTTTGAGAACCTAAATTACTCTCTAGACTGACCGTCGATTTTTGGATGAAAAGTTGTACTGAAATTCAATTTTGTACCCAGATCTTCTTACAATTTATTCCAAAACCACGACGTAAACCTCGGATCTCTATCCGAAATAATCGAGATTGGCACCCGTGCAATCTAATGATCTCAGAAATATACAACTCATCCAATTTATCAAGAAAAAAATTAGTACGTATAGAAATGAAATGTGTAGATTTCATTAGTCGATCAACGACAACCCAAATTGCATCTTTCTTCTTTGGAGACAGGGGTAATCCCGATACGAGATCCATACTCACTCTATCCCATTTTTGTAACATCCCAAAATAGGGCTTCGTCGGAACAGTGGTTTTGAGACCACAAATATGACGTTGAAGTATTTATTTTATGATTATTATGAGGTCTAGAATATGAAAATATGTATGTTTTAAAGTTTCATAAGGAAATTCTATGAGTAAGGTGTTCAATTGGAAAATAATGACCAAATTGAATAACGTGCAAAACTTGGATTCTAGAAGCAATTTGTATGAAATTGCTTTAGATTATTAATTAGAAGTCCTTAAATATAAATTTTCCAAATTTCTAAGTTTTTGGACAAAAATAGGCATGTATGGATGAAATTTTAAAGAAAGGGCTTAAGGGCATTTTGGTCATTTAGCTAATTAATGAAATAAAATGGGAAAATGAAGGCAAAAATCAGCCATTCTTCTCCCTCGTCTAGCCGAATTTCTCAAGCCCTCCATAGCTAGGGTTTTCAACATTTTCAAGCTCAATAGTAAATGCTCCCAAGCCCCGTTTTTAATGTTCTTCGTATTTTTAAAATCCTAGTAGCTTACTCTCTCCATTTCTACGCATATTTTGAGTTAGGGTTCATGTTTGTAAAGTGACCCAGTGTGACATGTTTATTCTTTGATGTTTTATAGAGGAACATGAAAGTTAGATATATGTTAAACATCTCTTTCTAGGTGATTTTCATGAAAAAACCCCTAAAAGGACCTTTTTGCAAAATGTGTAAAATAAGTGGTAGAAATGTGAAATAATGGAAAAATGTGGGCTTCTATAAGAGGAAAAAATATTCTTCTAGGCTTGGGTAATGTAGAAAATTCATGCATTTCATTATACGAGACTAGGGACTAAATCGTAAATAATGTGAAAGGTTAGGGGCAAAACGGTCATTTTGTCCGGGGGTGAAATTTAGACTTGAAAAGAATAATGTGAGATATTGATAATTCATTTTTATTTTTATAGACCCCGAGGAACAAATTTCGGAGGTCGATTGAGGAAAATGAAAGGTTTTAGAATAACCGAGATGCAAAACCGAAACGAATACAGGTAAGTTTGAATAACTTTAAGTAAACTATTAATATGCCTAATTACATGTGTTATGAATGCATGATATTTGGTTATAATTATGGCATGAAAATCCATGAGATATGTTAATAATAATGATATGATAATAAATGTCCCGGTTGAAGTAAAAAGGGGAATTCAATGGATAAACCATGGCTTACATGACTTAAGATCCTGCATGTGTTGCAGAAAAAGGATTTAGACCGGATGGTAATCTGTTGATCTCAAATATAGAAATGATATAGCCCGGACGGGTGTTCCTTGCGTGATCGAGCCTCCCGAAGAATATGTGTGCATAATGGATTTAGCCTGGACAGGTAATCCAACTAGGGTTTGAATTTAGCCTGGACTGGTAATTTAGATCCGAGCTCATTATGGGTGTTTGTCGCTAAAAGGGATTTAGCCTAGACTGGTAATCCCAACATCACCCTATGAGTTGATATTATGAGGGATTTAGCTTGGACAAGTAATCCCGCTGTAAGATGTGAGGTTCGCGAGAGTGCGTGCTTCAGATGATCGCTTTTATGACTTGACGGTAAATGGATAATCCATCGAGATTTTTGAGAAACTCAACAAGATTAACATGAGATGTAAAATGAAATTTTTGGATGATGAGCTCATATAAGACAAATTTACATGTTGTATTGTTATGAGACTAACTTGTTAATTGAGTGCATGTGATAGGGAAAACTAATTCATGCTTGTTGGTTTCATTGCCTAATATGGATGTATGCTAACTAATCGGTATGTTTACTTTTTAGTTATTCGGGCTTACTAAGCATGTAAATGCTTACCCCTCTCTTTTCCATGTTTTACAGAGCTCGAGGACTGGTAGAGGTTGGAAGACGGTTGGAGAATCAACACACTATCATCTTGTCTAGCTTTGGTATATAGATATTTTGGTTTTGTTCAATGGCATTTATAGGGCTTTTGTTATTTTGTTATATGTGTCATTTGATTAGCCAATATGAAGGCTTATAAAAGTATACATATTCACTCGTATAGCCATAGGAATTGGCTTATTTTGGTGTTGGTTACGACCTACCAAATTGTGCATGATTATGTTCCAATGTTTTTGTGATGATTAAATATAGTGTGTTACAATTAGTCATATGTAATATGACCAAATCACATGGGTTGGTTAGGCCACAATTTGGCAATGAGTTAAGACAATGAGCCAAGTTTAATTGAGTTACCAGTTATAGAAATCCTTAATATAAAGAGGGTAACAGAGCATGTATAAGACCGATGAGATGAGGTTTACATGCAATGATGTATATTAAGGTCATTTAATAGTATAATTAGACCATGTTAAGTGTTATTGAAAACTACAAATGGGTATGAACATTAGAGGGTGACCAAAGGCTTGGAAAATAGCCCAACAAGGTCCACACAGGTAGACACACGGGTGTGTGTCTAAGCCGTGTGCGACACACAGATTGCCCCATGGGCGTGTGATATGGCCGTGTGTCCCTTACACCTAAAAATTTTAAGTCAGAATGCATGGTAGTAAACACATGGGTAGAGACACGACCGTGTGTCTCAACCGTGTGGAGGGCATGGCCTAGCACACGGGCATGTGTCTTGACCGTTTGCCTCTAAATGCATGCTGACGTCATAAATAGAATGTCCAAGTTCTTGGACACGGGGGATCACACGGGCATGTCTAGGCCGTGTGAGGGACACGGGCTACGGAAATAGGCGTGTGCTCGGCCGTGTGAAAACCCCTGTAGGCTCAAAATAGGAAATAAATTCAATAAATTCTACACGGGTTGGGGACATGGGCGTGTCCCAAAGCACACGGGCGTGTGTATTGTCTCCACACAGGCGTGTGAGACATTAACCTAGAAATTTTCTTAAAATTTCCTTTGGTCCTCGGTTTAGTCCCGGACCATTTTCAATGTATGTTTTGGGCCTCGTAGGCCCATAATAGGGACACTAAGATATTGTTTGATTGGGTTCAAATTGGAACGAAATTTTATAACCTGTATTTCTCGAAAATATTTGAGTATGTGTCTGGTAATGCCTCGTGCCTGGTCCCGGTCTCGGGAATAGGTAAGGGGTGTTACAATTTCCACTTTTGTATCATCACAAGTTGAAGCAAACCCGAAGGCACTTGATCTTAGCTTTCACTTGCTGACAATTCAAACAATTCGATACAAACTCAGAAATATCTCGTTTCATACCTGACCACCAATACAACTTCTTCAAATCATTGTATATTTTGGTACTCCCTAAGCGAGCAGATAAACAACCACTATGTGCCTTAACTAAAATTTTCTAAATTAACTCTAAATTTTTTGGTACACAGATTCTATCTTGAAACATCAACCAATCATCAGATCTGATTTGGTATTTTGAATCACTGGTCGACTCACATTGCACTCTTTTAGCTTGCAATTCACTATCACATCTCTAAGCTTCGTAAATTTGCTGAAGAAATACTGTGTGACAGCCCAAAATTGACCCTAGTCGGGATGTGGTTTCGGGACCACAAAACCGAGGCATAAAAATAATTTAAAATTTATTTTGATGCCTATGATATGTGTTAATTTGTGTGTGACATTTTTGATGTTTCGATTTAGTGTTATAAATGTGAATTTCACTAGAAAGGACCTAGTAGTGAACTTTGAAAGTATGATGGGGAAATGTGTGATGACTAGTTGCTCATGCATGCAAAAATAAGGGATTTGCATGTCAAATTACCCCCCCAACATGAAGTGGCCGGCCATGGCAAGAGAGGATGGGCAAAACATGTCATGAAACATGTTTTGTTGGTGCATTAGGGAGAAATAATAAACAAAGGTGTATGGGTAAGAAAAGAATGAAAAAAATGTGTGTGAGTGTGGTATTCCCCCCATTGCCGTGAGTTGTAGAGAAAGAAAGAAAATTTTGTTCATCCTTTCTTTGAGCCAAAACTAAGGAAGAAGGAGGATTTTTGCTCCATTTTTTGTTTGGAAGAGATCTAGAAGGAGATTTTGGCTATACTTGCATCAAGATTAAGGTATGTATGAGGTTGTGTCATGAGATTCATGCATGTTTTAGTTGCTAACTTGATGTTCATGTTAGCCATGGTTCAAATCCTTGTTATGCCATGGAAATGGTATTTGGCCAAGGTTGTTATTGTGTTGAAGCCATTGCATGCTAAATGTGAAGCTTGCTAATGATGCATGCAATGATGGATTGACTACTCTTGAAATTTCTTTGTAGCAATCTTGAGTAAGACATTGAATTCTTTGTTTAACCATGACCGAAGTTGAAAGAGTATGGTTGTGATGTATTCGCCATGGTGCATTCATGAGCATGATTTATGCTTGTTACTTGATTGGTAAAATTTGTGTTTGGATGGGTATGAACCCCTTGAGATTGACCTTGCACCTATATGTGTATACATGTTTGCACATGATGTATTGGCATGACATATATACTATTTCAAGGTATATATTTGCTTGTGATGATGTTTGGTTATGAAGTACATGAGAGATGTGTATTGAGCTACAATATGTAATGCGTTAGTTAGTAAAATGCATGCTGTTTTGTGTGGTATTAAGTGCATAATTGGCCTCAACATGGACATGCATATTCGGCCACATGAGGGAAATTGGTGTGCATGCATTCGGTTAGAGGCAAGCATATTGATGCCTATTCTTGGCTTAGAAAATTCGCTAAGAGGAATATTAACTAATGTGTTGAGTTCGATTCGTGATTTCGTACATATGTGACTTTGATGCCTAATGAGCATATATATTGGCTAGGTATCTTGAATTCCTCTTCGATGCTCAAATGATAAAACCAATTTATTTGTTAAATTAAGCTCAAGAGCAAAGGGAGCTAAATCCGATAAGGGAAGGAAAAGTCGTCGAATAGCCGTCGAAATCGTCCGACCACGTCCGAGGTAAGTTTCGAGTATCGAAACTTAGATTTTGATTCGATTGAATGAAGTAATGAGAAATCAAATTTGTGCCTTTGTATGTGGCCATTGAGCCGAAATGATATTTTTGCTAAGGGAATTGTGCATAAAAGTTGTGTTACGAAATTGAAACAAAGATGTGTATGAATGTTCGAGTGATATCGGGCTAAGCTCAAGGCAATTGTGCAAATTGTGATACGGGCTAAGCCCAAGGCAATTGTGCGAGTTATGATATCGGGCTAAGCCCAAGGCAATTGTGCAAATTGTGATATCCGGGTTAAGTCCGAAGGCCTTTGTGCGGGTTACCATAACGGGCTATGTCTCGAAGGCGTTTGAACGAGTAGCTATATCCGGATAAACTCGAAGGTATGTGATTCGAGAACTTTGAACTTGCTGGAAAATTTTCAGTTAATGCACTTGTGAAATTCCCAACAACAAGGTATGTTTGTGTGTGCTTCAGCACACTATGAGTAAGTGCGTATGAATATTCGCTCTAATGATAAATGAGCTATCGGCATTAACTAGGCCGTTATTTGTGTATGAATATAAGAGTTGGGATTGTGAAGTAAGCATGTCTTTGAGAAATTGTGCATATGAATTATTGTTTAGCTACTTGAATGCTATGCTTTGGTTGTGTGTATATTATGGCTCAAACTTACTAAGCATAAATTGCTTACTCCGTTTCTTTGTTTCTCTGTTTATAGATTTTGCTCGTTAGCGATCGGATTCGGGATCATAGAAGTTGAAGTCAACCACACTATCAAAGCCCTTTTGGTACTCCTTTAGTTGAGTTTTGGATATGGCATGTATAGGACTACTCTCGGTTGTTTTAAGTACTTGTGATGTATATGTGTGCGGCCATGCGAAAATGGTTCGTAAAAGTGGAGTATGGAATTTGACCATATGTGGTTTGTAATTATATTTGGTTTCATGATGTGATTATGGTTTGGAATGAGAGAGTTGGTCACATGATCAGCCATTGGAATGGCTAAATATGATCATATGTTGGACCTAAGTATGACTAGACTATAGTTGGTCCATGGGAACTACAATATAGGTAAAGCCTACCTTAAAAACAGATGCTGCCAGCTGCAGTGATGTGGATGTGGAAAATCACCAAAATTTTTTGGAATGGTGTTAATTAGTGAATAAATTATGAAATCGAACCTTGACGAGTCTATTTTCATATTAAAGTAACGAAACGATCATATGAACAGTATACCGAGAGATATTAAAGTTCTCGTGAGACAGGGCCAGAACGGTTTCTGGGTCCCCTGTCGTGACTTTGAAAATTTACCATAAATTATCCAGAATGAATTAGAAGTCATGCCTTATATTTGCAGATTCCTTTTTTAGTCTAGTTTCATTAGAAACAAACGACATCAGTATTGAAATCCTGTACAGAGAGATATTCAAGTTGTAACGCGCGAAGGTCAGTGTAGTCGACCCCTGTAACATGGGTGACTTTAACTAATAAACTGTACCAATTGGCCCAACCAAAAATTCTAGAAATAAATCCATGGATGGATATATGAGTCTAAATTCAGGGAAAATTTACGGAATCAGTTTCCAAGTTGTGAAACTCGAGATACGCTTTTTAAGGCGACAGCGATGCAGTTTTCCAGCTTGCCTGGAAATGTCAAATTGGTCGGTGCCATAAGTGGTTTTGGCTTGTTAACCCCTCGTGTCCGACACCGGCAACGGTCTCGGGTTCGGGGTGTTACATACTGGTTTAGCTATTAACTTAGCTAAAATCAAACCATCATTAGATATTGCCAACCGTGTATTCATTGCTCTCAAAGCAAGCAATGATTTTCTACTCAAAGTATCTGTGACTACATTCGCTTTCCCCGAATGATAATCGATTACTAACTCATAGTCTTTTAATAACTCGATCCATCTCCGTTGTTGCAAATTCAAATCTTTCTAAGTTATAATGTATTTTGAGCTTTTATGATCAGTAAAGATGTGACATTTTTCACCGTACAAATGATGATGCCAAATTTTCAATGCAAATATAATAACGGCCAATTCTAAATCATGCGTCGGATAATTCTTTTCATGCAGTTTCAATTGTCTAAAGGCATAAGCTACAACTTTTCCCTTTTGCATTAATACGTAACCCAAACCGTTCAATTACGCGTTGCTGTAAATCACAAATTCTTTACCTGACTCAAGTTGAACCAACACTGGTGCCTTAGTTAACAATCGTTTCAATTGAACAAAATTTTGTTGACATTTCTTGGACCATTCAAACTTTACATCTTTCTGTAGTAGTCTGGTCATCGGTGTAGCAATCAATGAGAACCCTTTGACAAAATGTCAATAGTAACCAACAAATCCCAGAAAACTTCTGACCTCGGATACATTTCTAGGTGGTTTTCAGTCAATAACTGCAGAAATCTTACTCAGATCAACTCGAATGCCATTCACCGAGACAATATGTCTAAAAAATCTGACTTCCCAGAGCCAAAACTCACACTTACTAAATTTAGAATACAGTTTCTTATCTCTCAATGTTTTCAACACAATCCTCAAGTGCTCAGCATGCTCAGACTTATCTCATGAATAAATCAGAATGTCATCAATGAACACAACAACAAATCTGTCTAAATACGGTCTAAATATTCGATCATCAAATCCATAAAAATGGCATGAGCATTAGTCAATCCAAAAGGCATAACACGGAATTCATAATGCCCATACCTCATTCTAAATGCAGTTTTCAGCATATCTGTGTCTTTAACTCGCAACCGATAATAGCCAGATCTCAAATTAATATTTGAAAATACTGTTGCACCTTTCAACTATTCAAACAAATCTTCTATTCTCAACAATGGATATTTATTCTTTATCGAAACCTTGTTGACATAACGATAGTCAATACACATTCTCACTGACCCGTCTTTCTTCTTTAAAAACAACACAGGTGCACCTCAGGGTGAAAAACTCAGTCGTGTAAAACCTCTATCTATTAACTCTTGTAACTAAACTTTTAACTCTTTCAACTCTGTTGGAGCCATTCTGTACGAAGCTATAGATATCGGTGAAGTTCTCAGTACTAATTCAATAGCAAAATCAACATCTTTTATTAGTGGTAACCTTGACAATTCTTTTGGAAATACATCCAACTGTTCACAAACTACAGGAACTGATTCAATCTTCTTTTTAGCCAGCTTGGCATCTAAAACATATGCTAGATACGTGTCACAACCTTTTCTCACATATTTCTAAGCCGACATCAATGAAATCACTATAGGCAATCCACCCGACTCATCATATTCAATCTAAAGAATTTTGTTATTCTGACACTTCAATTCTATAATCGTTTGTCTACAGTTCACAATAGCATCATGTAGAGTCATCCAATCCATACCCAGAATCATTTCGAGCTCATCAAATGGTAAAAGCTTCAAGTCAGCTAGAAAACAGTAACCCTAAGTCATTAAAGGACATTTCTTGCATATTTTGTCAACTAGAACATACTTTCCAAAGGGATTCGATACTTTAATGACAAATTCTATAGACTCGACAGGCAATTTCTTACTAGACACTAAATTCTCACAAACATATGAATGTGTCAATCCAGGATCAATTAAAGGAATCACATTAGTGTCGTAAAGAGAAAATGTACCAGCGATAACATCTGGCGATGATACTTCTTCACAAGTGTGAATAGCATAAGCTCTAGTTGGTGCTCTAGCTTTAGATCTCATAGCTGAATCCCTAGTCATACCTCTACCACTGGACATATTTCCCACATTCCTCGGTGATCTTCCTCTCGCAGTCATCTTATTCAGTCTTGCGTTTTAAAAGTTATCTTTATCGGATAGCTCTAGGCAATCCTGAATAAAGTGATCTGTCAAGCCATATTTAAAACAAGCTTTGACACTCTTATTCCAGCACTCTCAATAAAGTTGTCTCCCGCACTATTGACACCCGGGTTTGTTTTTTCTTACACTGCCAACACTGAGATAGAAATTGCTTGAGCTTTAGAACTCACATGTTGATTTCCACGATCTCTATTCTGATATCCCACTGATGCATATGACCAACTATATGAATCTCAGGATTTCTTTGATGAAAAATGATAAGATTTATTCATCTGTCTTTTTCTTGAATACCTAGCCTCTGAATCAACTTTCTTCTTTTCCCTGCTAAAATCTTCAGCTTTGTAACCCGATCAACCAATACAACAAATTCTTTCAAATCTAGAATCATGAATAGAATTTTAATATCCTCGTTCAGCCCGTCAGCAAATCGCTTGCACATATTCTCTTCAGTAGAAACATACTCCCGAGCATATTTACTCAACCACACAAATTCTCTTTCACACTCGATTACAGTTCTAAAAACTCTTTCTGCTTTTGATCCAAAAATCGTTGACTTCTGTATTTTTTCCAGAACTCGGTCTGAAAGAACTCCCAAGTGACTCTCTCTCGACACCACTAATACTAGTGTATTCCACCATTGATACGCGGTGTCCCTCAATAGTGATATAGCACATTTTAAACATTTAGCCGATGTGCAAGAAAGCTCATCAAACACTCGAATCGTATTTTCAAGCCAAAGCTCTACTCTCTCAAGATCATCATAAACATTAGCTCTGAACTCTTCAGCCCCGTGTTTACGATTCTTGTCAACTTAGGGTTTATTCAATCTTAAAAGCTTGACTCAAGAACTGATTAGGGATTAGGAGGGGGTGGAGGTTGTTAAGCAACCGGATTCATCTGGATATACTATGTGAACTATTCGTTCATCATTTCGAAGAAGGCTTCTCTAGCCTCTCCTTCCTGGCTACTCGTCACAGGTCTAAAATCAAATAGCGCTGTCCCTTGAGCAAGAGCAGGCGCATTACTCTCAACCTCATCAGCTATAGCTTGATTATGATCCATTTACTATATGAAAACACATTTTAAAAATGTCAGGAGTCATTACACTATCAAAGTTTATATATGGCATGTATAACTAGACTCTCACACACACTACGTTAGTCCTAGAATTGACTAAATTGTAGCTCTGATACCAATAAATGTAACACCCCTCACCCGTATTCAATGTCAAAACAGGGTTATGGAGCATTACCAGACTTACAAGACAATTGAACATTCATTTAGCATATATTTTTTCAATCCAACCATTAATCATTCAATCTCAATTAATTTGTCCCTAAAATGAGCCTACGGGGCCCTACACATGCTTTGGGAGTGGTTTAGGACTAAACCGATGACTTACAAAACTTTTACAAAATATAGAAAATTTTCCTCAAAACAAGGGACACACGCTCATGTGGCCAAACTGTGTGTCTCACACAGCCACCAGACACGCCCGTGTCACAGGCCATGTGGACATTAAAATTGGGAGCACATAGTCGTAATCCAGCCTGTGTCCAACCCCGTGTAAGTTTCTGACTTGGGTCACACAGCTAACACACGCTCGTGTGGCTAGACTGTATGCCAAGCCATGTGCTAGGCCGTGCCAAACCTATAGGGTATACTGACTTATGCCACACGGCCAAGTCACATGCTCGTGTGTGGGGCCACGTGAAGCATACTAACTTGATTTCAATTTCAACACCAAGGGATACACAGCCGTGTACTTGACCGTGTGTCACACACGGCTGAGACACACATCCGTGTCTCTACCCATGTGGACAAAAATAGGCTATTTACCAAGCCATTTTGCCACCCAAATTGTCACACATCTAACCTACAATTCAAAGCATCAACTCAAAGCATAATAGGCATTAAATCCACCTCAACCAAGTATCATTTAAACCATTTCAATGCCAACAATATACAAGACACACGATATTCAAATTTTCCATCTAGTTCATACCAAATATCAACTACTTCAAACATCAAAATGACCAAACTCAAATATGCATTATTTGGCCTAATTTCACTAGCATACCAACATCTACAAATCATCAATTTAACATTCATAATACATATTATCATCAATCATCAAACAGCCATCAACCAACTTAATTCACAAGACATAATCATACATATATGTACATGATTCATCTATACCAAATATACCAAGTTAAGCCATCACTCATGGCTTTTTATACATACCAAAACATATACATTTACAAGCCAATTCATTTGGCCAAAATCGTTATCAAGTCATAACCAAAATGACCAAAATCTCTAAACATGCCATATACTTAAAGTACCAAGTTCATAGCTACCGAGAGATAGGTGGATAGTGTGACGATCTCTCTGACGATCCCCAAATTCGAGCTAGCTTTGAATTCACCATAAAACATAGAAAAAAAAAAATAGAGTAAGCTATTAAGCTTAGTAAGCTCGTATGACATAAATTTGATATAATCATAA
Source organism: Gossypium arboreum (assembly GCF_025698485.1). Lineage (NCBI taxonomy): Eukaryota > Viridiplantae > Streptophyta > Magnoliopsida > Malvales > Malvaceae > Gossypium > Gossypium arboreum. The sequence continues at coordinate 45,143,173 of NC_069073.1, forward strand.
CACATAATTCAACCATTGATCATAAGCATAAGAATTCACATCAACTAACAAACCTTTCAATAACTCATTCACTAAACTATATACATTCTTAACCATTTCTTTGATTCAAAACTAATATGGTTTATGCACATACCTGTACCATCTCGTACTAATCTCATACACATTCCGTTTTTCATTTACCCATTGAACCATTTGAAATAGAATCTGATACTCAAGGGTCTCACATGACATGTAATAGCCCGATTTTGGGGCTAGTCGAAATAGTGGTTTCGGGATCACAAATCCTACAAAGAAAAAAAATATATTTTTATTTTGTTTTTATGGTCTACGGTCTCAAAAAATAATTTTGTGAAAATTTCATTCGAAAATTTTGACGTTTGGGCACTCAATTTAGTCAAAAGGACTAAATTGTAAAAAGTGCAAAACTTGAGTTCTACATATTAGACGTGTCCAATTGTTATCAAATTTTAAATTTGAGGTCTTTAAATGGTAATTAGACCATTGGTTAATTTTTTGGGCGAAAATGGACATGAAATAGGTGAAATAAAATATTTTTAAGTTAGGGGCATTTTGCTTATTTAGTAATTAGAATGAATTACAAACAAAATTTAAAGCCAATTTTTGTCCATCTTCAACTCCATGGCCTAGTTTAACAAGGGAAAACCATGGCAAGGGTTTTTCAAGCATCCATGCTCGATTGTAAGTCCGTTCTAGCCTTGTTTTTAATGATTTTTACATTTTTTCGATCCTCGAACTCCGTTTAGCTATTTCTACCATTAATTTGAGCTAGGGTTTGTATTTAAAAAATTACCCAGGGATGACATACATGTGTTTTGATGTTTTATGAAAGAAAATGAAAGTTTGGAGTGTGATAAACAACTTTTACTAAGTGATTTTGATGAAATTTCATAAAAGGACCTATTTGTAAAAGTTGTAAAATATGTGTAGAAAATGTGATTTAGTGAAAAATTTGGGTTGCTATAAGAGGGAATATGAATTCACTAGGCTTGAGGATTGATAAAAATGGATACATTTCATTTTACGAGCCTAGGGGCAAATTTGTAAATATGTGAAACTTTAAGGGCAAAAATGTAATTTTGTCATAATATGATTTTTGGACTGATTTGAATAGTATAATAATTTAAGAAGTCAAATATGATATTATAGATCAAGAAAAATTAAGTTCAGACTTAGAACGAGGGAAAAACGAGTATTGGACGATTTGGTCCTTTTTGCCATTTTAGGTCGAGGTAAGTTCATATGTTAATAAACGTTATTGATTTGTGTTAATAATGCAATATTATTATATATTTAATTAAATTGTGAAAATTAAAGTAAACGTTCGAATTGAGTAAAAATGCATGATCGATCACGATCGCTACATAGTGTAATATGAATTGACGGTAAAAGACCATGGTTAGACCATGGCAATGTGCTAAGTGAAATAAGTGATTTGCATGTAAGACCATATCTAAGATATGGCGTTGTGCTAAGTGAAATAAGACCAAGGCATCTAAGTGAAATGAGTCCATGGCAATGTGCTAAGTGAAATAAGACCATGACATCTAAGTGGAATAAGTCCATGGCAATGTGCTAAGTGAAATAATTCCATGGCATCTAAGTGAAATAAGTCCATGGGATGGTGCTAAGTGAGCAATTTCCCGGTTGAACCTTAGGAGTAAAATAGCTTTGGACACAAGTGTGTTACTATGTGAAAGCAACTTTGTGAATATAATAGCTTTGGACACAAGTGTGGTACTTAGTGAAGGCCACTTTATGAATAAAATAGCTTTGGACACAAGTGTGGTATTATGTGAAGGCCACTTTGTGAATAAAATAGCTTTGGCTACAAGGGTGGTACTATGTGAAGTCCACCGTGTATTCGTTATTATTCCAATGTGTTCAACGAGAAATGACTAAGTGTAAACGAATGTGACTCTGTGATGATTAAATGTTAAAGAATTATGAACCAATAATATTATTTGATGTTGAATTGAAATAATGTGTTTTCATTGAGGTTTAAGTGCATCAACTGACATAGCCAAGATGAAAAATGAAAGTATAATTGATTTAAGCAATACAAGTATATATGAAATCTATGTGAATGTTGAGTGAAAGTTAATACAAAGAAAACGTGAGAGAGTAAAATTAGTAATAAAATAGTTTTGGACAGCAACAGTTGTGTGACTTTGAAAAATCATCAAAAATGGTGGAAATTGAATTAGAGGTTTAATAAGATATGAAATTGAGTCTATTTTCACATAAAAGAAATGGTGTAAGAAAAGGAATTTCATATTACGAGATATTTGAATTTTTTTAGACAAGGTTAGAATGATTTTGAAATCCCCTGTTCTGACTCTGGAAAAATTATTTAAAATTGTATAAAAATAATTATTGGTTATAGTTTAAATTTTTAAAATTCTTATTGAGTCTATTTTCAATAGAAACAAACAGGAACATCATCCGAATCCCAAATGACGAGATTATTAATTTTTAGTGAAGAAGGGTTGAAACTGTCAAACAGCAAAATAGGGGAGACTTTAAAGAATAAATTGTACTTACTGGCTGGACTAAAAATTCTAAAAATTTTATGGTAAGAAGATATGTGAGTCTAGTTTCAAGGAAAATTAGCGGATCTTAATTTGGAGTTTCGTAGCTCAAGATATAAATAATTTAGTGAATCTGAGTTGAGTAGACAGCTTGAGATGAACAAGAGTAAATATTGGAGCTATGTGCAATTATGATTGTATTATCTTGATAACATATTGTGAGAATTGGTAAAAGCATGTGTTTATGTCTGGTAATGCCTCATACCCTATTTTGGTGTCGAACACGGGTAAAGGGTGTTACATTTAGTGGTATCAGAGCTATGCTTTAGTCGGTTCTCAGACTAACGTAGCATGTGTAAGAGTCTAGCTATGCATGCCATATATGAACCGTGGTAGTGTGATACCTCCCGACTCTGATGAAATTGTTTTGTTGAGACAGAGGTGCTTTCCAGCCGAGCTATTTTTGAAAACGCACAAATGACATTGGGATATTTGAAAATGTGTTTGTGATAAATTGAAGCTAGAAAGGGTATGAATAATAGCTCATAACATGTATGTGGTGAGGTACAAAAATGAAACATCCATAAGTTGAGAATTATGAGTAAGATGTTACTATTTTGGTTGAATGTAGTATTTCGATTAATTGTGATGGTTTTATGAAATGGGTAAAATGTTATAAATGTTATGAAAAGGATTTAACCTTGACTAGTAGTATTGTTATATCGTATGTGACTCTAGAGTGTGTATTATGAATATGTGCCAAAAAGGGGCATCTTTAAAAATGAAATGACAGATTGTTAATATACATACCTTGAGCATACTATCTGAATATTCCTTGAAATTAAAATAGTGTAAAGGGGAATTATTCTTGAAATATGGGAAAGTAACATAAAATGCAAATTTGTATTATGACAAGCATTCATGTTTATTTGACCTTCATATGATGTTATGTGTTTGACTTGTATGATTAAGTGAATGCAGTAAATAAAGTTACTCGATATTTGTGGAATGCATGTATAAGTGCACTTGTTTGAATAAGATAGTCGGAAAGTTAGTGTAACATAAATATGTGTGTTAAATTGCCTCAAGTGAATTTTATAATTGTGATGATGATAATGAATGTTAAGCCATAAGTGTATGTATGATAGTCAAGTTAGAGGCTTTACGACCTCACCCCCTTACTAATGTAATATCTTATAATGAAATTTCATAAGATTTGTGCTGTATGAGTTCACCAGTGAAAGATTAAAGAGTTTAGTAGTAGATTTGCTAATAATGTGGACAGAGTTGAAAATAGTTGAGTAAGTAAATAGAGTTTTGGAAAGGATGCTAGGTTATTCTAAAGACTATTTGGACTTTGCAAAGTCACGGTTAGAGAAAAGGTTAATCTCGGTTAATCGATTTAAATAGGTATGATGACTAAAGAATGTGTTCGATGGAATTTCTTCTAGATTGATTTACGCTAGTGAATTGAATAATACGAGATTGGTAATGACAGAAATGGTTAGAGAAATGAATTACGACTTGTAAAGATGTTTGAGTATGATAATAGCGATTGAGTAGATTATGGTGATCTCTTCTAGGTATTATATATATGTGTGATTGTTCATAATCTGATAAAATTCTTACCGTATGAGAATGAGGGCTGATAATAATGCTAGATGAAAGCACTATGGTTTGGCTGATTGATGATTAGTATATCCTACCATTCTCTTTGGAGTCTATTCTAATATGTTTGGTATGAAAAGATGGCGAAAATTATATGAGGCTATGCTTCTGCTACTACTGAGCATTGATTTAGTTAAGATATGTATAATTGTAAATATGTTACCTTTGTTACAATTGATTCCAGAACGAGTAAGCATAATTTTCTTCTAGATTTCTTTGAGGAACCGTCAAGGTCTTTATTCTTATTTCCTTTTGAATTGTGTTCTCGGACTTTTAGTATGTGTATTCTTTAACTTGTGATGCCTATGTTTGTTATGGATGTTTTCCCAGTTTGTTCAGGGGAATGTGATGATTCTGTCATTAGGATTCCTTAAATTTTTGTGAAAAGAATTGCTATCGGAAGAGGTATGGATAGTGAAAATTCAAACTCAAATGGTATAATGGTTTTCTTTCCTCAGGCAAGTTTGATTAAAGCCAATGAGTTCAATTGAGATATTTTGTTTCGTTGAGCAAATGCAGTCGTAAAGGTCTTTGATTAGTATGATAAGAGAATTTTGAAAGATTGTGTGTTTGAGTTGTTTTAATAGCATGAAGAAATGAGTATTTTATTATGTTATTATTTGATAGTCGAAATCGACTCGGTTGTTTTGATCAAAGTGAGCTAGTCAGTTGAAATGTGATTTGAGTTACATGTAGTTAAAGTATCCTAAGTTATGGTAATAAATTTTGTGCATTCATGAGTATATCGATGGACAGTCTGAATGAAGGATTGATATTCTAGAGAGTATGATACTGAAATATACCTATTAGATTTGTTCTAATCTGATGATGTTATTGTGAGTTAAAGCTATTCTAAATGATATGGTTATCACATTTATGAAAATTTGGATGGTCTATGCATGTTAGCTAAGTTGAAAACAGTTGAAGATATTATTAACTGAAGCTCTGGTTTCTGAGTTAAGTTTGAATTGAGTAAAGAATTTATGATTTTTTAGTGATGCACTATTGAACGGATTGGAATGTGTTTTATTACTAGAATGTAAAGTGATGGTTCATGTTTTGATACGGTTAATGTCACATTAAAAAGAACTGTTTGACCAGTGATTTAGAGACGGTCACTTTTATGTCCGTATTGAGAATTTGGTAATATTGTTTAATCGAAGAAGGTGTCACATGTTCCCTGATTTCAAGATTTGAAGTATCGAATGTCATAGAAAGATCTGAAGTTAAGATAGTGTTAAAGACTTGAACTATTGAAAGATCACGAGTAGTTATTAATTAATATCTGGGAAAGCAGATATAGTTACAGATACTAAATGGAAAAATCTTTGTTTATTTTGTAAGTGGGTTACACGATTGATCTTAATTGATGATGATCTGATTTTAGCTAAATTAAAAGCTAAAGCGATATTTTCATTACAAGATTGAGAATCTCAGAAATGTGCTAATTAATGGTAAGCTAAATGAGTTCAGTATGAGTCAATTTTTGGTTCTGAATTTCATGTCTGACCTGATGATTGATGTTATTGTTCTAAGATAGAAATTGCGTGCAGATGAATTCAGAGCTTATGCATGGAATTTTTGTACGAGGCTCAGTAGTAGCTCATTGGTTCATTTTGGGACTAATAAAAATATGCAGTTATTTGAAATAGATGTTTTGGTGATCGGGTATGTAACCTGATATTTTTGAGTTTATGCTTAGATGTCGATTTGATAATGGATAAAAGTCAAATATCAAGAGCATTCAGGTCTATTGTAGTCAGTGATAACCTTGATGTGATATGCGATAGAATTACTATAGATTTTGTATCTGAGTTATCTTTATCTCCAAAAAGGAAAATGTTATTGGATTGTGATTGATCGTTGCTGTACAAATTTCTTGTTTAAGAAACTAGCCGAGTAAGATGTTTCTAGGATTATTCGATTATGTGAAGTATCAGTCTCCATTATTACGGATAGAGATCCGAGGGATATATCCCAGTTATGGAAAGAGCTATAAGAAACTATGAGTACGCAATTGCATCTTGGCACAGTAATACACCTGTAAATCTGTGATAAGTCTAAGAGAGTAATTCAAAACTTTGACGATATGCTCCGACACTGTGTTAAAGCTCAAAGGTGATTAGAAAGAGATATACGAGGTTAATATGATTTATAATTCTAGGAAAATTAGTGAAAGTGCTTCATGATAGTTGAAAGCAATTTCTTCTGGTAAGATTTTCGAGGATAAAAATCACTCAAGGGGGGAGAGTTGTAACAGCTTGATTTTGGGCCTAGTCGGAACAGTGGTTTTGAGACCACAAATATGACGAAAAAAAATTATTTTTATTATATTTCTATGGTCTACGATTTCACAGAATGATTTCATGAAAATTTCATTTGAAAATTTTGACGTTTGGGCACTCAATTTAGTCAAAAGGACTAAATTGTAAAAAGTGCAAAAGTTGAGTTCTACATGTTAAAGATGTCTAATTGTTATGAAATTTTAAATTTGAGGTCCTTAGAAGGTAATTAGACCATTTCTTAATTTGTTGGACAAAAATGGACATGAAATAGGTGAAATAGAATATTTTTAAGTTAGGGGCATTTTGGTTATTTAGTAATTAAAATGAATTAAAAAGAAAATTTAAAGCCAATTTTTGTCCATCTTCGACCCCATGGCCGAATTTCACAAAGAGAAACCATGGCTAGGGTTTTTCAAGCTTCCAAGCTCGATTGTATGTCCGTTCTAGCCCCCTTTTTAATGATTTTTACATTTTTGAGATCCTTGTAACTAGTTTAGCTATTTCTACCATTATTTTGAGCTAGGGTTTGTGTTTAAAAATTTACCCATGGATGACAGTGTTTTATGGAAGAATATGAAAGTTTGGAGTGTGATAAACAACTTTTACTAAGTGATTTTTGATGAAATTTCATAAAAGGACCTATTTGTAAAAGTTGTAGAATATGTGTAGAAAATGTGATTTAGTGAAAAATGTGGGTTGCTATAAGAGGTAATATGAATCGGCTAGGCTTGGGTATTGATAAAAATGGATACATTTCATTTTACGAGCCTAGGGAAAATTTGTAAATATGTGAAACTTTAGGGGTAAAAATGTAATTTTACCATAATATGATTTTTGGACTGATTTGAATAGTATAATAATTTAATAAGTCGAATGTGATATTATAGATCAAGAAAAATGAAGTTCGAACTTAGAATGAGAGAAAATGAGTATTGGACGATTTAGTCTTTTTCGCCATTTTAGGTTGAGGTAAGTTCGTATGTTAATAAACATTATTGATTTGTGTTAATTATGCAATATTACTATATATTTTATTAAATTGTGAAAGTTAAAGTAAACATTCGAATTGAGTAAAAACGCAGGATCGATCACGATCGTTGCGTAGTGTAATATGAATTAATGGTAAAAGACTATGGTTAGACCACGGCAACGTGCTAAGTGAAATAAGTGATTTGCATGTAAGACCATATCTAGGATATGACATTGTGCTAAGTGAAATAAGACCATGGCATCTAAGTGAAATAAGTCCATGGCAATGTGTTAAGTGAAATAAGACTATGGCATCTAAGTGAAATAAGTCCATGGCATGGTGCTAAGTGAGAAATTTCTGGGTTGAACCTTAGGAATAAAATAGCTTTGGACACAAGTGTGGTACTATGTGATGGAAACTTTGTGAATATAATAGCTTTAGACATAAGTGTGGTACTATGTGAAGGCCACTTTATGAATAAAATAGCTTTGGACACAAGTGTGGTACTATATGAAGGCCACTTTGTGAATAAAATAGCTTTGGCTACAAGGGTGGTACTATGTGAAGGCCACCGTGTATCCATTATTATTCCGATGTGTTCAACGGGAAATGACTAATTGTAAACGAATATGACTATGTGATGATTAAATGTGATATAATTTTAAACCAATAATATTATTTGATGTTAAATTGAAATAATGTGTTTTCATTGAGGTTTAAGTGTATCAACTAACATAGCCAAGATGAAAAATAAAAGTATAATTGATTTAAGCGATACAAGTACGTATGAAATCTATGTGAATGTTGAATGAAAGTTAATAAAAAGAAAACGTGAGAGAGTAAAATTAGCAATAAAATAATTTTGGACAGCAACAGTTGTGTGACTTTGAAAAATCATCAAAAATGGTGGAAACTGAATTAGAGGTTGAATAAGATATGAAATTAAATCTTATTGAGTTTATTTTCACATAAAAGAAATGTGTAAGCAGAAGAATTTCATATTAAGAGATATTTGAATTTTTTGTGAGACGAGGTCAGAATGATTTTGAAATCCCCTGTTCTGAATTTGGAAAATCATTAAAAATTGTATAAAAGTAATTATTCATTAGAGTTTATATTTTTAAAATTATTATTGAGTATATTTTTAATAGCAACAAATAGAAACAGTATTTGAATCCCATACAATGAGATAATTAATTTTTTGTGAGGAAGGGTTGAAACTGTCAAACAGTATAATAGGGGAGACTTTAAAGAATAAACTGTACTTATTCGCTATACCAAAAATTCTAAAAATTTTATGGTAAGAAGATATTTAAGTCTAGTTTCAGGGAAAATTATCGGATCTTAATTTGGAGTTCCGTAGCTCAGGATATAAATAATTTAGTGACTGTAACTCGAGTAGATAGCTTGAGATGAACAAGAGTAAGTATTGGAACTATGTACAATTATGATTGTATTATCTTGAGAACATATTGTGAGAATTAGTAAAAGCATGTTAACAAATTGGGTATTGATGATTCTTATACTTAAGGTCATGGCATGTATAGGGGACTTGGTTATTTTTGTATGTGTCATAATTGTTTGGGCCTAAAATGTTGGCCTATGCTATTTGAAAGTTCATTGTTCTGTAAGGTCATTTGATGTTGGTATATTGGTTATATTATAAGTCCATGATGATGCATTTCAAGGATGTGTATGCTTATATATGTGGATGAATGAGTGGTGATATCTATGTGTGATGTAAATTTGTTCGCAACAGCAAGTCAGATTAGTGCACGGGCTAGGGACATGGCCATGCGAGCAATACGGTCGTGTCCTAATACCACACGGGAGTGTGCCCCTGTTTTTCATGAAATTTTTCAAAGTTTTCTGAAGTTCTCGGTTTGGTCTCAAACTGTTTCCAAAGAATGATTTGGGCTTCGTAGGCCCATATTAGGGACTTTAAGATGAAATGTGAAAAGTTTTAAATTTGAATGCAAATTCATGACCCGATTTTATACGATTGCATGTGTTTATGTCCGGTAATGCCTCCTACCCTATTCCGATGTCGAACACGGGTAAAGGGTGTTACACGATAAGTAACTATACCATGGCCCGTTGCCAAATCAAGGTAACTTATCTGCAAAATACTGATATCATGGCCCAAAGCCAAATCAGCCGATCTGCATGGCCCGAAGCCAAATCGATTTATCTCGCACCCGAAGTGCCATATCATGGCCCAAAACCGACTCACTATATCCCCTAATGACATATCACTAGTATCCTATTCCTAAGGTTCAGCTGAAATTTGAACTGTCGAATCATCGTTGAATCATTTCCGTAGTCACATAATCACACTTTATACTATATCAAAAAATATAGAATACATTTGAAATGAAATTATAACATACTAACTTACCTCGGATGCTAAAACGGCGAATCGAGTCAACTATTTTGTAACTTTATTCTTTCCCCAATATAAGTCCCAATTTCTGCTTTCTTAATCTAAATATATTCAAAATTGACTTATTCAATCATCTATTCACTCAATTTAGTCCAAAACACACTTTAAAACATATTTAGACTTTTGCCCTTAATATTTCCGATTTTTCACAATTTAGTCCTCATTTCATAAAATCACAAATTAATGAAATTTCAATTAAACTCATGCTATCCTGTAATATCCTGATTTTGGGCCTAGTCGGAATAGTGGCTTCGTGACCGCAAAATACGAGATAGAAATAATTATTTTATGATTATTTTAAGGTCTATGATATGATTGCATGATTGTGTGAAAATTTCGTGAAGAAATTTTATGCATAAAGTGCTTAAATTGAAATTAGGGACTAAATCGAATAATTTGCAAAACTTGCATTCTAGAAGTTTCTAGTATGAAATTGTTTTGAAATATTAATTAGGAGGTCTTAAAGAGCAATTTTACCAATTTCTAAGTCTATGGACAAAAATTGGACATGGATGGAATTTTGGAAAGTTTAGTAGTAAGGGCATTTTGGTCATTTAGGGTAAAATGAATTAAAATACAAAATTAAAAGCCAATTTTGCTCATCTTCAACCCCATGGCCGAATATAGCAAGGAGAAACCATGGCTAGGGTTTTCAAGCTTCCAAGCTCGATTGTAAGTCCGTTCTAGCCTCGTTTTTAATGATTTTTACGTTTTGGAGTCCCTAGCTCGATTTAGCTTATGCTAGCAATAATTTAACCTAGGGTTTATATTTGGAAAAATACCCATAGGTGAAATTTGTGTATTTTGGTGTTTTATGATAGAATATGAGGTTTTAAATTATGTTAGACAACTTGTGCTACTCGGTTTTAAGTGAAAACGAGCAAAAGGGCTTAATCGGTAAAAACACCTAATAGTCATAAGTACATGTTAGAGTGAGAATTTGATGTTGCCATAGAAGGAAAAATGATCAGCATGTCATAAAACATAAGAAAATAGGCTGAATTTTAATTTACGAGCTTTGGGGCAAAAGTGTAAATATGCAAAAGTTTAGGGGCAAAATTGTAATTTTTCCAAAATATGATTTTGGGTCAATTTGAATAATGTGAGTCCTAATTAGACTATATTTTAAATGATAGAGCAAGGAAAACTGAAATTAGGGCTAAAATGGGGAAAATACCAAGTGGTGGACGAAATGGTAAAATAGCCATTTTCGCATACGAGGTAAGTTCATATGTAAATGTTGGTAACATAGTTATTATTTTAAATGTTTTAATGTTTTTAAATGATATGATAATTATTATGAAATATTATACTTGTGATAATTGTTTGATAATATGTCAAATTATGTGATATACTTGGAAAATGTGAAATACTACCGAGTATCGGTATCGGCATTCCGTAGAAGATGGTTGAGACACATGATTGGGAAAAAGGTCCGTTGAACCTCGGGAATGGATTAGGATACAAGTGACATGTCACTGGGATATTTGGGCATCCGAACTCGTTGAGTTGAGTCCGAGTTCACTTATGGATCGAGCGTCCAGAACTCGTTGAGTTGAGTCCGAGTTCGTGAGATGTAACTAGGCATCCGAACTCGTTGAGTTGAGTCCGAGTTCACTTATGGATCGACGCTTGAGCTCGTTGAGTTGATTCCGAGTTCACTTATGGGCGGGTTACATGGTAGCTTGGCTACATATGTGGCACTTATGTGCAAACTTTCCATGTATCCGAATTATATTAGATGTGTTCAACGGGTAAAGTTCTACTCAAATGGAGGAATACTCAAGATGAAAGGGACGTATTGGTAAGTGTTGTGAAATGGATACTTTGAACAGGTATGTACTTAACCCTCGGGTTGAAAACTCGATATAACAACAATATGGTAAGATGATAAATGAAAAGGTGATATGAATGTCTTGGTGATGATTATGCAAATGATGTTTTATATTTGCTTATATGGTTATGTTACTTGCTATTTGCATGTGAGCTTACTAAGCATTTATGCTTACTCCTCCTTTTCATTCCTTGTAGTGTTGACAAGCCAGCTCTGAAATCGGAAGCGGTCGGAGGCACGCTCACACTATCCAGTATACCATCTTGGCATAATGGCTTGTATATTTTGAGTATGGCATGTATAGCATTATAATCATTTTGTATATATGGTCTTATGATATGGTTATTGAGTGGTATGGAAATAGAAATGCTTGGTAATGATTAGCCATTGGAATGGCTAATCATGATCATATTTGGTATTATGTATGTCAAATTGCTAGCTAATCCATGGAAACCATGAAATAGGTAAAATTTACCATAAAATAGATTCAGACAGCAGCAGTGATGTGAGTTTGAAAAATCACTAAAAATAGTAGAAATGGAATTAAATAATGAATAAGTTATGGAATCAAAGCTTGATGAGTCTATTTTCATATGGAATAAGCGAAACAGGTATATGAGCTATATTTTATGAGATGTTTAAATTTTTGTAAAACAGGGCCAGAGCGATTTCTGGATCCCTGTTCTGAATTTGGAAATTCACCATAAAATTTACAAAGATAATTAGAAGTCACTCTTTATATGTACAGATTCCTTATTGAGTCTAGTTTTATTAGAGATAAACGGCATAGTCATTGAAGTTCTGTACAGGGAGATATCTGATTCGTAATACACAGAGGTCAGAGTAGTTGAACCCTGAAACAGGGAGACTTTAACTAATAAACTGTACTAATTGGCCCAACCAAAATTCTAGAAAAAATTAGTAGATATATATATGAGTCTAGTTTCAGGAAAATTTACGTAATTGGATTTCGAGTTTCGTAACTCGAGATATGATTTTAAAACGACTGTGATGCAGTTAGCCAACTTGTCTGGAAATTTTAAAATGAATTGTATGAGCTGTTTAATTAATGAATTAAGTCCGTTAACACCTCGTGTTCGACTCAAACAACATCTTGGGTGCGGGTGTTACATTTAGTGGTATCGAGCAGGTTTAGTCGGTTCTCGGACTAACCTAGCATTTGTAAAAGTTTAGCTGTACATGCCAGCGATCGTGATAGTGTGATGTCTTCCGACGCGTATAAGTACCATCTTATTTAGGCAGGTACTCTCCAACCGAAATACATGCCGACCATGTTCAATGTTATTTGAAGATATTTGAGTAAAATTATGATTATGATAAGTCTCGGTTCAGAAAAGTATGAATAAAAGTTTATGATACATATGTGATAATATGTGAGATGAAAGTTCATGTTGTGATAAATATCCATATTTGCTTAATGCTCATACGATGTAGTGTATGTGGCTTACTTGATAAGATGAACGGAATAAATAGAAAGTAGTAGAGGTATGAATAAAGGTCATAATATCATAATCTGAATGAAAATGTCCTTCTCTTGATTGGACGTTGAATGTTGATGAATGTTAATGATATACAATTTTTTATGAGATAAAGGATTATAATGAAATGAACTTATCTATGTTAAATTGTTGGACTGAATTGTATGATTGTAATGATATGTACATGATGATGCACGAAATGAAAGTTGTGATTGTGATGCAAATATCTATGTTTGTTTGGCCTTATATAATGTCATGAGCATGAATTAATTTAATTAAATGAATGGATAAGTAAAGCTGTCTAGAAAACATAGAATGTATGCATAAGTATATTGTCTAAATGGGACAATAGGAAAATTGGTGTAAGCCAACATGAATGAATGACATGATTTTGATGATGTTACTATGATGATGGAAGTTGTGTCATATGTGTATGTATAAGAAAGTCGAGTCGAGGTCCTACAACCCTCCCCTTACCAAGTGGTACTTATAATGGAATTTCATGAGATTTGTATTGAATAAGTTTCGGTTGAGAACCCAAAGAGTACAGTGATAGAATAATTATAAGTATGATTAGAGATTGAAAATGAGCTGATAAGTAAAGTCGAGCCAAGAAAGTATCGGATTGACGTAAAAATTATTGGAGTTATGCTTTGTCCTAGTTAGAAAAGGAATTCTCCTTGGTAAACCGAATTACTCGGTGCAAGGTCGAGAAAAGTGTAAATCGAAATTTATTCGAATCGGCCTTCTTTAGTGAATGGTTTAATATGAAATTTGTGACGAGAACTAGTTGGGGAAATGATAATTGAAATGTGAACTATCCGAGTGTGACAGTTATGATTGGACAGATTTAGATCTCTTTTGAGATGTTCTATGTGTTTACTTGTTCTCAAAAATATTTCTATGGCTATTGATCTTGAAGAAATTCTTGTTATATGGGAATGTCTTCTAATTCGGTGTTGGATGAAAGCATTGGTAGTCTAACTAGTTTATAATTTATATTGCTCTATTTCATCGGGTATTCTATTTCATTTAAATCGATAAGAATTGATGAGAGAATACGTATGATATTATGATTCGCTTCTTCTACTTGATGCTTCATCTAATATATATGTATGGGAAGATATATTGATCTTGTTATATTTGATTTCAGTGGGATTAAATGATGTTTTCTTTTGGACTTTCTTTCTTTGAAGAATTATCGTGGTATTCTGTATTTTCTCTATGAATTTGGTTTTCGATTCTCGGCATAGTATCGTATCTTGGGTTTCTTAATCTCGGATCTCTTTATTCGGATTTCTTTATTCGGTTTCTCTATCTTGGATTTCTTTATTCGGTTTTCTTGTTATCTTTGTTCCATAATTTGTCAATTACAACTCATGTTCGAAGTGGGTTCTTCTGCTCGTGATAATCATGTCAAATATGACTATACTTCTAATTTGATCTTGGTAATGTGGTAATTTTAGTATTGGGATTTTTTCTAATTTCTGTGTAAGGATTTGACATCAGTAAAGGCATAGGTGATAAAAGCGCGAGTTTTAGTCGGTATGGTAAATTATTTATTTGAAAGATTTCATGTGACAATTATGTCGGATTATTTTTCCCAAGTCGATAATAGAACTTCATTTTGTACGGATAAAAGAGTAAATAGTTTGAGCGAGAAGTGTATATTTATTAGAAAAGAGTTGGATATTAGTTTAAGTCACTCTGAATGATAAGGTTTCCATCTTGTGAAAGCTGAAAAGTTTATTACATGTTGACGAGTTCGGATAGATGAGAATATTGGTAGCAAGGCGTCGAACTAGACTAGTCTACATTGAGCAAAGACTTTCGACTTTCAAGAATGTATTGTTGTATGAATTGTGATGTGTTTCAAGACAGTGAGGTAATGTGATAGTTTAGAGCATCCGATGTTACATAAAATAGGAGTTGTTAAAGGGGTTAAAGCCGAGCATTGGGATCTATCAAAATTATCCTTGTCAATGTTGATATTGGGATGGAAATGAGAAGGATTATTCTTGAGGCCATATCAGAATTATTTCTATGGCGGAAAGAGGAAAATGTGATGTATCTTATTGTTAAATGTTTGGCGAGATCTATAAATCACATCTGTATTGAATGAATTCCTACTCATTAGATTCATGGAATTTTAGGTCTCTTTGATTGTCGGATTTCTTGGAATCCCAGTCTCCATTAAATCAATTTGAGATCCGGGTTTTATGTCATGATATCATGGGAAATTAAGAAGGGTTGAACATTTAAGAACAGTTGAGAGTTGAGACTGTAAGCTTTTAGATCATATGAGAAATTGAAGAGATGTATTGGAGGTACAGTCTAAGTGCAAGTTCTTGACACCAAATATGAGATTAAAAGTGAAGACCACTTTTACGGTAAGATTTTTGGGGACGAAAATCCACGAAGGGGAGAGTTGTAATATCCGATTTTGGGCCTAGTCGGAATAGTGGCTTCGTGACCATAAAATACGAGATAGAAATAATTATTTTATGATTATTTTAAGGTCTATGATATGATTGCATGATTGTGTGAAAATTTCGTGAAGAAATTTTATGCATAAAGTGCTTAAATTGAAATTAGGGACTAAATCGAATAATTTGCAAAACTTGCATTCTAGAAGTTTCTAGTATGAAATTGTTTTGAAATATTAATTAGGAGGTCTTAAAGAGCAATTTTACCAATTTCTAAGTCTATGGACAAAATTGGACATGGATGGAATTTTGGAAAGTTTAGTAGTAAGGGCATTTTGGTCATTTAGGGTAAAATGAATTAAAATACAAAATTAAAGCCAATTTTGCTCATCTTCAACCCCATGGCCGAATATAGCAAGGAGAAACCATGGCTAGGGTTTTCAAGCTTCCAAGCTCGATTGTAAGTCCGTTCTAGCCTCGTTTTTAATGATTTTTATGTTTTGGAGTCCGGTAGCTCGATTTAGCTTATGCTAGCAATAATTTAACCTAGGGTTTATATTTGGAAAAATACCCATAGGTGAAATTTGTGTATTTTGGTGTTTTATGATAGAATATGAGGTTTTAAATTATGTTAGACAACTTGTGCTACTCGGTTTTAAGTGAAAAGCGAGCAAAAGGGCTTAATCGGTAAAAACAACTAATAGTCATAAGTACATGTTAGAGTGAGAATTTGATGTTGCCATAGAAGGAAAAATGATCAGCATGTCATAAAACATAAGAAAATAGGCTGAATTTTAATTTACGAGCTTTGGGGCAAAAGTGTAAATATGCAAAAGTTTAGGGCAAAATTGTAATTTTTCCAAAATATGATTTTGGGTCAATTTGAATAATGTGAGTCCTAATTAGACTATATTTTAAGTGATAGAGCAAGGAAAACTGAAATTCGGGCTAAAATGGGGAAAATACCAAGTGGTGGGCGAAATGGTAAAATAGCCATTTTCGCATACGAGGTAAGTTCATATGTAAATGTTGGTAACATAGTTATTATTTTAAATGTTTTAATGTTTTTAAATGATATGATAATTATTATGAAATATTATACTTGTGATAATTGTTTGATAATATGTCAAATTATGTGATATACTTGGAAAATGTGAAATACTACCGAGTATCGGTATCGGCATTCCGTAGAAGATGGTTGAGACACATGATTGGGAAAAGGTCCGTTGAACCTCGGGAATGGATTAGGATACAAGTGACATGTCTTTGGGATATTTGGGCATCCGAACTCGTTGAGTTGAGTCCGAGTTCACTTATGGATGCGGCGTCCGAACTCGTTGAGTTGAGTCCGAGTTCGTGAGATGTAACTAGGCATCCGAACTCGTTGAGTTGAGTCCGAGTTCACTTATGGATCTGAACGCCCGAGCTCGTTGAGTTGATTCCGAGTTCACTTATGGGCGGGTTACATGGTAGCTTGGCTACATATGTGGCACTTATGTGCAAACTTTCCATGTATCCGAATTATATTCGATGTGTTCAACGGGTAAAGTTCTACTCAAATGGAGGAATACTCAAGATGAAAGGGACGTATTGGTAAGTGTTGTGAAATGGATACTTTGAACAGGTATGTACTTAACCCTCGGGTTGAAAACTCGATATAACAACAATATGGTAAGATGATAAATGAAAAGGTGATATGAATGTCTTGGTGATGATTATGCAAATGATGTTTTATATTTGCTTATATGGTTATGTTACTTGCTATTTGCATGTGAGCTTACTAAGCATTTATGCTTACTCCTCCTTTTCATTCCTTGTAGTGTTGACAAGCCAGCTCTGAAATCGGAAACGGTCGGAGGCACGCTCACACTATCCGTATACCATCTTGGCATAATGGCTTGTATATTTTGAGTATGGCATGTATAGCATTATAATCATTTTGTATATATGGTCTTATGATATGGTTATTGAGTGGTATGGAAATAGAAATGCTTGGTAATGATTAGCCATTGGAATGGCTAATCATGATCATATTTGGTATTATGTATGTCAAATTGCTAGCTAATCCATGGAAACCATGAAATAGGTAAAATTTACCATAAAATAGATTCAGACAGCAGCAGTGATGTGAGTTTGAAAAATCACTAAAAATAGTAGAAATGGAATTAAATAATGAATAAGTTATGGAATCGAAGCTTGATGAGTCTATTTTCATATGGAATAAGCGAAACAGGTATATGAGCTATATTTTATGAGATGTTTAAATTTTTGTAAAACAGGGCCAGAGCGATTTCTGGATCCCCTGTTCTGAATTTGGAAATTCACCATAAAATTTACAAAGATAATTAGAAGTCACGCTTTATATGTACAGATTCCTTATTGAGTCTAGTTTTATCAGAGATAAACGGCATAGTCATTGAAGTTCTGTACAGGGAGATATCTGATTCGTAATACACAGAGGTCAGAGTAGTTGAACCCTGAAACAGGGGAGACTTTAACTAATAAACTGTACTAATTGGCCCAACCAAAAATTCTAGAAAAAAATTAGTAGATATATATATGAGTCTAGTTTCAGGAAAAATTTACGTAATTAGATTTTGAGTTTCGTAACTCGAGATATGATTTTTAAAGCAACTGTGATGCAGTTAGCCAACTTGTCTGGAAATTTTAAAATGAATTGTATGAGCTGTTTAATTAATGAATTAAGTCCGTTAACACCTCGTGTTCGACTCCGGCAACAGTCTTGGGTACGGGGTGTTACATATCCAAATTACTATTATGCCCCTAAAAGTCCATAATTTTCATTTATTTCATAGTTTAACCACAAAGTTTCAACATTTTGTCAATTTAATCCCTATTTTACATTTTCACTAAAAATCACTTTACAAAACTTGTATAATACATAATAAATATTCATAATCTATCATTAAACATAAAAAATCATACATATTCATCAATGAAAACTTTCAAAATCTTTAACAGTTTTGCAAAATAGTCCCTGAGCTAGTTAGTACTAGATGCAACGATCACAAAAACATAGAAATCATTAAAAACCGAGCAAAAATGGACTTACAACCAAGAAATATAATAGCCAAACCCTAGAAAGCTCCTACGGCTTCTCAAGCTTTGTATTTTCGGCAGACTAAGTCATTTAGAAAAATGATACATTGTTTTTTTATTATTTTACTTAAGTTTATTATTGATTTACTTATTTAACCTTGGTTTAAAACATTAAATATCACATAATATATGCCCATAATTGTCCACCCACCATTATAATGGTCTAATTACAACATAAGGACCTTTACTTTAAGGTTCTATAGCTATTAGATACTTTTAGCTAATAGAACTCCACTTTTACACTTTACGCGATTTAGTCTGTTTTACCGAATTAAGCATTCAAACGATAAAATTACTTCACGAAATTTTCACACAACCATATATTCATGCTATAGACCTTAAAATAATAATAAAATAAATATTTTGACCTCAGATTTGTGGTCCCGAAATCACTATTCTGATTTGACTAAAAACGGGTTGTTACAGAGAAAGTATATTTTGCTAAGGCAAGTTGGGTGCATTCATGCATTTAGATGTATTTTGCCTGAGACAAGAAATAACTCAAATATGAGGGTCTGATAAATCTTGAAAAGAGTTATATTTCATGCCCTTGAACCTAGCTAATTGCTTGTGCTTGAGTACATTTTGTTGCATTTTTCAGACATTTTAGTTAGCATTTTTAATATGGCATTAGGACTTGGATTGTTGTGGAATTAGGTGCTTTTAATTTCTTGTGGTGGAGTTTTTTGTGTTGATGTGGTAGGAACAAGTTTTGGAACGAAGAAATAAAGGAGTGAAGTTTTGTCAGGGCAAAGGGCAGACAGTTTGCCAGCACGGATGCCGTGGCAATGCCGGGAAAACCAAGTCAACATTTTTTGATTAGTAGTCCTAGTTCAAATTCAAATTCAAACTTGTACCACATAAACCCCCTTAAAAGAGGAGAAGATAATCACGAGCTATTAGTTGACCCTAGCCTAATCTATTTACAAAAATCGATAAAGTGGATCTCACAAACGACGAAGAAAAAGAGTGCAATATCCCGAATTAGGGCCTAATCGAAATAGTGGTTTTGTGACCACAAATCTGAGATAAAAATAATTATTTTATGATTATTTTTAGGTCTATGATATGATTTCATGATTGTGTGAAAATTTCGTGAAGAAATTCTATGCATAAAGTACTTAATTTGAAGTTAGGGACTAAATTGAATAAGTTGCAAAACTTGCATTCTAGAAGTTTCTAGTATGAAATTGGTTTGAAATATTAATTAGGAGGTCTTAAATAGCAATTTGACCAATTTCTAAGTTTATGGACAAAAATTGGACATGGATGGAATTTTTGGAAAGTTTAGTAAAAAGGGCATTTTGGTCATTTAGGGGTAAAATGAATTAAAATACAAAATTAAAAGCCAATTTTTCTCATCTTCTTCACCATGGATGTGTATACCAAGGGAGACTCCATGGCTAGGGTTTTCAAGCTTTCCAAGCTCAATAATGAAGGAAATTGAGATTCGGGCTTAAATCGGGAAAATACAAGGTTATGGACAAAAATGGTAAATTGCTGTTTCTGGATCGAGGTAAGTTCGTACGATAATAATAATGAAATGTTATGTTTGAATTATATTTCTTACTATTATTGCATATATTGTATGATTTAATATATTGGAAAAGTTGATGGAATGGTGTTTATGATGTGGAAATATGACATGAAAGAATGTTACATGAAAAGAAAGAAAATGAAGATACATGACAAGTGATATATGAAATATGTGATATATGTTATGTAAATTCTTAAAAGCTGATTTGATATTTGAGTTGTATCTTATTATACTATGAATGGACAATTGGTTCTATGGATAGTGAGATCGACACTTCGAGTAAATTTGTACATAAATAATCTATCGATTCTTTTTATGTTATTATATTTTGATATCATATGAAATGTGGCTGCCTATCAAATGGTTATTTGATGTAAATTATGAATTTAAATTGATTACGGACAATTTAGTAAAATGTTGAAAAGTGAGGAATTTCCCGATTGAATCTTCGAAATAAAAAAGATACGAATGATCTATTGTGAGGTCACGTGTGTAGTACTAAGTGCAGGCTACCACGTGTACCAGACTGTTGGTCACATGTGTAGTACTAAGTGCAGGCTACTAGGCGTACCAGATAGCTTCAGCTACAAGTGTGGAAATGAGAAAATGTGCAGGCAATTGTGTATCTGTTATTATTCTGATAAGTTCAACGGGAAATTGATTAAATGAAAATACATGTGAAAGTGATTATGTGATGAACAAGTGCAAGTATATGTTTATTTGAATTTATGAGCAATATGCTCGATATTTGAGCAAACCTCGGTAAAATGGAATGGATGAAGTGAATTGTGTAAAAGTGAACTTTAGTAGTAAAACAGTGTTGGACAGCAGCAGTTGCGTGATTTTAAAAATTTACCAAAAATCGTGGAAGTTGAATAAAAATGCGAATGATATATGAAAATAAACCTTCATGAGTCTATTTACACATAAAAGAAACAAGGGAAGCAAAAGAATTCTATATTATGTGATATTTGAATTCTTGTGAAACAGAGTCTGAATAAATTCGAGATCCCCTATTTTGACTTTAGAAATTTACCATAAATTGTAAAGAAATTATTAAGAGTCATACATTACATTCATGGATTCCTTATTGAGTCTAGTTTTAAAGGAAACAAACGGCATGGTCGTTGGAATTTTTTACAGGGATAAATTTGGTTCGTAGTGCACAGGTGTCAGATTAGTCATACCCTGAAATAGGAGAGACTTTAACTAATAAACTGTACTAAATGGCCCAACCAATAATTCTACAAAAAAAATTAGTATGTATAAATATGAGTCTAGTTTCAGGAAAAATTTACGTAATTGGATTTTGAGTTTTGTACCTCGAGATATGATTTTTTTTACACTGGGACTCCAGAAAACAGCCTGTCCTGAATATGTGTAATTGTACAATTATAGTGTTTTATCTTGAAAAGCATGGTAGTAATTGCTTACTATTTTCATATGAACTTACTAAGCGTAAAGCTTACCCATCCTCTCCATTTCTTTAGTATTGGCAGGTCAGCTCGGGGTTGGAGATCGTCGGAGGCAAAATCACACTATCAAACTATCATTTTTGGGAGAATTAATTTAAATATTAGAAATATCAAGTGAGTGGCATGTATAGGAAGTTGGTTTGTGATATGTAATTTTCATTATGATTTTGATCATACGTATCAGTCTGCATTGAGTTATCGTATATGATCATGAGATGTAGTCCTTATCTATTATGGTTTATAAGTTTAATTAATCATGCCATGTCCTATGTTTTGATGTGATGATATAGTTAGCTTTGTTTGTTATGCATGTGTTCGAAAAGTTTTGAATTAAATGAAATTTTATGGCCCGGTTTTCGTCTATGTGTATTGTTAAGTCTGGTAATGCCTCATACTCTGTTCCGGCCTTGGATATGGGTAAGGGGTGTTACAAAGAGAGAGAGATCTTTAGAGGTTCAGTTGCACAAGGGACAGGAAGTTGAAGGCAGTCCTTCTTAGCCATCATAGGACATTGTGTTGTCGAAATGTGGACTGGGCAAGCAAAATCTACTTCATGAAGTTCTTCTATTATTTCCATTGGTGTTCTTTCAAAAGATTGAATTGAAGTAGTTGAACACAATGTTGGATAATGTTTTGGTTTAGAATTTTATTTCCTAGATCATGAGCTAAATCTCTTAAGGTTGGGATCACTTTTGATGACTTGATGTTTTGCCGTAAAAAGCCTATAGACACGGGCAAGGTAACTTGAGGTTTTGCTCTCGTGAGAGGTAGGCCATCTTAGAACTCTTCTGTACAATAAAGTAGATATGATTTTTCCAATGCATCATTGACAGTAATGGTTGATTCTGGGTAATCCTGACCTTCCGAATCAACATTACTCTATACTTATTCCTTTTTGTAGTAAATTTCCCACAACATATGTAGTTGTTTATTTCTTTGTTTAAACTATATTAAGATAATCACTCTCGTTATTGTTATTACATTTCTGCTTTCACTTTTGCCATAGCATTAATTGCATTTTATTATAATAACTTTACCACTTTTGTGTCTCAATTTGATCGTTGTGGGAATGATACTCACTATCACTTTATTACCTAATTCGATGTGTATACTTGCACAAATCATATATCATTTCACACGCAACGATTGGTTAATAAAATTATTCATGGATTACATGAATATCATTTTTATATTTTTCTTATGTGGTTTTTGTATGAAAAGAAAAATTGAAGCAAAAATTGAAGCGATATTACATGTTCAGATCGTAATACTAAAAGATAGCTTATATTAGTGTACGAACCTAAACAAGTCCTTAACCTAATCAGAAATGAGAAAATCGATTGCAAGACTAATATGTCATTTATCAAGTCAAATTGGAGATATGCTTTGTCTTAGGGATTAGAGCGAATGACTCCAAAAGTTAGTGAAGTAGATGTGTCTGACTAGACTAACAGTTAGTGAAGTAGATGTGTCTGACTAGACTAACAGTACATTGGACTATACTCAAGACTAATTGGATTTATTTACTTGTGACATTCATAGTGCGGCATACCTTAGTCCTGAATGGATGATGAACTATGTATGTGTGACTCGTATACTTTGATATAAGTAAAATCCTAAGTTTAAATAGGAAAGAAATCGAGATTTGGTGCGTTGGGTATACAACTTTTGCAATATGTAGCATCATTCACAATAGTGGAATTCATAGCCCAAGACATGGGTAAGCGATATCCTCTCATTAGCATTACATGATAGATGAAAAGTAAACATGGTGTAACACCCCATACCCGGCCTAGACGTTATGGCCAAATCTGTGATGTCATTTTGGAGTGTGTTTTGGAAATATGTAATTTCATTGTAAAGTCCGTTTTATATTAAAACACCATTGTGGTCTTTAAGAGTAGTTAACATTCTTTGTTTGTTAATAGAACATAGGTTGGTTTAGCAAAACATATGTCATATTAAATTGTTATTACATTTGAAAAAAGTTGCTCATTGCGAAAGCTTTTAAAACGAGTTGCGTAATGTGGTAGTTGAAAAATCATTTATCTTTTGAAAACCCAATTCCTACTGCTAACAGATATAAACCAACTTAATAAATCCCCAATTAAAAATAAACTTAAAGTGACCTTTTTACATAAAATTTACCCAAATAAAACTATGATTACTAAATAGTCAAAAACAAAAACATAACCAGTGGTGTAGCCATCTTTGAGTCCCTCGTAGCACCGTCTCGCCTAAGGATTACTTGCACAAAGAGGCAGGGAAGGTGAGTTTATGAAAACTCAGTCTGTAAGCCATATTTATCAAACAATCAATTATACAGTGTTGAACAGTCTGGGCCTAAGCCCGTATCAGTCGCAATATCAGTGTGGGCCTTAGCCTAATACAATAACAATATCAGTGTATATACAAAGATCCTACCCATCCATCCTCTACACTCCACTCCGTCCAGCCCTACACTCTATGTGGGGATAAAATCGACCCACCCATCCCTACACTCCAGAATATAGTACTGATTGCAGCACTAACAGTATTTGCAAGAGAGCTGTCAGTAATAGGCTTATAGCCTTTCAGTACACTTCCTCCAATATCATCCCACCCCATGCAATGCAACATAATATAAATGTACATAAATAAGATGGCATGTTCAAACATTCATATAACACATAGGGGTATTTCTGTCATTTACCTCATAGTGGTATAACAGTCACAACACAAATTAGGGTCTAGGTGTACTTACTGACCCAATAGTAGGTCCACAGTCGTCTCGAGCGACCCGTACAACCTTCACAGTTAAATAGCGAATATGGGCCCAAGCCCGTACGGCCCATGTGGGCCCACATGCTCGTGTGGCCCAATAAGCCCAAATAATGGCCTTAGCTATGCAAACCACGCAGCCGGCCAAACAATCTCCACACATCCATGCAGTTTACCTGTACGGGGCCCACGAGCTCGTGGGGCCCACATAACCCATTTTGGCCCATCGTGTCCCAAAATCAGCTTACACTCATGAATCGTTCATGGTGGCCTCTTCATAAAAAAGGCCTATGTTTTATGCACTCAGCTCACTACACGAGCGTGCGCACACTCGTGTAGTGTCAACAGTCATACATTTACGGCTTTTACCGATCTATGCTAATAGCAGTGTGATTACACACCTAGTTGCGAGACGAGTGAATAGCCCACGCGCACCCAAAACCTACATTCAACCAAGGTATTCTATTAGTCATTTTTCAATAGAGTAAACAACCTCTCTTAATACAATCCCAATTAAACATAATGCATGCCTTGATTGAACAAGTACGGCTAAGATCTTTTAAACTGCTTAACTAAGATTGATCACACGCTCGCCACCGAAACCTACGTTATCAGTGAAATCCATTAGTATGGTTGCTTAAACACATGGCTTAAGACATCGTGCACTACCTTAAAGAAAACACAAAAATCTAATAGTAGGGGAAATGAGCATTCTGCCAACACCTAGGAATGCAAGCCATCATACCCCTATTCAAAGCACAGTAACTACAAACAGAGTTACCTTCAACCGACAGATGAGGGAAAGGTTTTGAATGCTTCAGTTATCCCTTACACACTCCTTCACCCCTCGAGGAACTCCAAGAACCAAAAGAACCACCACAACAGAGAAAAGGTGAGATTCAGCAATAGAGGAGAATGTTCGGCTCCACTAGAATGATAGAGGGGAGGCTTGATAATTGTTGAAAGAGAAGAGAAAAGAAGAAGAATAGTGAACTCACCGATTGTTAGAGAACAGCAACAAACTAAAGAAAGATGAAAATAATAAGGGATGAGAATTCGACTTGGGTACCAAAAGCACATTACTCGACAAACAGTAGACCAAAAATGGGAGAGGGAGAAGAGCAACATCTGAAGAACCCACAATAACACCTACAATATTCGACCAAGGCTTGGGGTAGAAGAAGAGAATCAGTTGGTCCTAGAAGCAAAAGCCAAACAATCCTAAGAAGAGAAAAGGAAGAAATCGGCAGAGGAGAGAAACGAAAAAACCCAAAATACAAATCCCGAAAGCATAATTGTATGACACTACAAAACTCCCTAAGCCCTAATCAGTTTCCATAGAAAGAAAACAGCAAAAACAAATGCCAAACTTACCAAAATCAAATTCCCTGAGTGCCTAGCATCCATATACGGCACCAACACTCTCCCCTCAACACCTCTTCTTAATTTTCTCCTAAAACCTCTCCACAACATCCTCAAACTGAACACTATCCAAATCCCCCTTTTCCCTTCTAATAATTCAGCTACATGATCCCCTACTCCAGTTAAACAACCCAACCGTCTAAGCAGTAGAGTCCCCCTGTCATACAATCATCCACTCAGCCATTTGCAAAATAAAACACACTAGCATGCTGTAAGATTCGAACCCCGGTCTTCTAGTTAATAGTAACATGCCACTATCCCCTACACCACTAGGCTTTTTTTGTGACTTTATTCCCCACAATTTTTTTAAGAACTCAACATCTAGTAGTAAAGGTTTAGTTCAAAAGAAACAAAAAATTTTTACTAAAGCCTAGGTTTGAAGCCAAGTCTTCTCACACTACTCAGGACCCTTAACCATCACAGCAAGTAAGCCACCATGCAATATAACACACAATTAAATTACTAAAGATTTAGGGCGTTACACATGGTCATGAGTCATTCGTCTTTTGTGATGAATGAATTAATTAATATTTGATAGTAATTGAATTTTCATGAAGGAAGATGTAACGGATTTATCCCAAAGAGATTATGCATATCCTATAAGGGTAACACACTTATTATAACAGCTCGATTTTGGGGCTAGTTAGAATAGTGGTCTCGAGACCACAAATTCAAATTCAAATAAATTATTTTATTATTTTTTTGAATCATATCATGTTTATAATAGTACACAAAAAATTTGGTGAGCTAATTTTGACGTTTGTGAGTCTAATTGTAAAAAAAGACTAAATCACATAAAATGTAAAAGTCCTAAATTGATGGCTAAAGGTGTCGAATAGCTAGAGGATAAAATTTAGGGATTTTAAAGGGCAATTAGACCCCTAGAAGTAGAGTGGCTGGCCATAAGAGACATATGTGGTCAAATTTTCAAAATTTATTGGGTTAGGTGACCAATTTTAACTAAAATAGAAATAAAATAAAAGAAGGATGATATCATCCCTTACTCATCTCTTTTCTCCACCAAAAATTATCCATTGAAATGGTTTGAGAGTTTAAAATTTTTAGCAACTTCAAACACTCACAAGTAGGTGATTTCCATGCCCTTTGTTGATGATTTTTGCATTTTTGAAACCTTTGAGGCATGAGCTTTCAAATGAGGGGTATATCCTGCAAAATGGTTGAAGGTCTAGGGTTTTTCCATGAGATCATTTAGGGTGTTTTCTAAAATTTTATGGAAGAATATGAGTCTTAGTTGTGTAATAGACAGCTTTTGTGAAAGGTGTTATCATGAAAACACCTAAAGGGACCATTTTGCACAAGTTGCAAAATAAGTGATAAATGTGTGAAACAGAGACAATTTTGGGATGCTATAAGAGTAAAAAGAGTTCATCTAGGCTTAAGATGTGAAGAAATTCGATAAAACATAATTTTCGAGCATAGGGGTAAAATGGTCATTTTATCGAAGATGTGAATTTTTAATTGCTTAAACTTACATAGTGATTAAATGAGTGTGTTTTTCTATTATAGATCAAGAAATACCGAATTCGAGCTTAGACCAGGGGAAAGCCAAGCAAATCAACTAAATTGACTAGTCGCCACATTTTGTAATTCGAGGTATGTAAATAATACAACTACATTGTTAATGTATGTATTGAATTGTATTGAGTTAATATAGCATGAATTGCTTGGTTGTGAAATTGAGAATGTATAATGATAATTCAGATAGTGCAAATTTCGTTGTAACCATAAGAAGTAGATCAGATATTCATGCCATGACATTTGGGTCATTTGTGTGTGAGCTAGTGTAAGACATGTCTGGGACATGCATCGGCCACATTATGAGAGCTAGTGTAAGACCATTTCTGGGACATGGCATCGGCATTGAGACAAGAGCTAGTGTAAGACATGTCTGGGACATGCATCGGCCTCATGACGTAAGCCAGTGTAAGACATGTCTGGGACATGCATCTGCTATGAGATGATAGTCAGTGTAAGACCATGTTTGAGACATGGCATCGACTTGAGATATGAGCCAGTGTAAGACCATGTCTGGGACATGGCATCGGAACCTTACCCACGTTTGAGGCTTAATGAATATCTGGTAGTGTTCCAAATGGTTCAACAGTGAACGTTATGTTCTTAAACTAATGAGAAAAATATAACCATGTTGTGAATGGTACAGGTACCTAATTGGTACGTATGAGATATGAGCTCAGTATATATATATAATAGGTGACTTGTATGGATGGTAATGAGTAAGTTACACTTACGCCTACTTTAGTGTTATGAGTATGTTGATTATGGATAAATAAATTGTTATTGTATACTTATTTATATGCAACTTACTAAGCTTTATGCTTACTCCTTTCCCTTTCCATTTCCTTTCAATGCCGCCTAACTAGCTCAAGGATCACCGGAAGTCAAATATATCAATCACACTATCAACTGAAGCATTCAGTATAGTTGGATTTATATTTTTGAATATGGCATGTATAGGACTTAGACTTTATTATTTTGTGTCTTTGAGAATTGGCCAAATTTGTTGGCTCGGGTTGGAAACCCTTTAATTTGTATTAAGCTTTGAATGATAGTTAATATTCATTATGAGTTTATGAAAGATGCATTCTCATGGTTGAATGAATGTCTATTATTGATGATTTAGTTATAGGAGTTATTCTTGTTTAGATATTGGTTGTTATTTGTATGGAACTATATATGTAAGGGTGGCAATAAGGCTTGGTAAATAGCCTTACACTGTCCATACGAGTAGGCACATGAGCATGTGTCTAGGCCGTGTGTGACACGCGGTCTACCCCATGGGTGTGTAGTCCGACCGTGTGTCCCCTCCACATAGAAATTTCAAGTCAATATGCATGGCATTAAACACACGGGCAGAGACATGACCGTGTGTCTCAGCCGTGTGGAGGACATGGCCCAGCACACGGGCGTGTACCTTGGTGTGTGACATTATAAGCATGCTAACGTCATAAATAGAATGTCCATGTTTTTGCACACGAGCTAGGACACGGGTGTGTCGTGGCTGTGTAAAGGACACAGGCCAATGACACGGGCATGTGTCTGGCCATGTGAAAACCCTTGTAGGTTTGAATTAGAAAATTAATTCTACATGGGTTTGGGTCATGGGCGTGTCTCAGGGTGCTTAGGTCGTGTGAGCCACACAGGCCATCAGCACGACCATGTCAAAATGGTGACACGGGCGTGTTAATCTTCCACACGGGCATGTGCCCTGTTTTAAAGGCAAATTTTTTAAAGTTGGTTTAAAGACTCGAAATGGTTTCGAATAGTTTTCAACGATCGATTTGGGGGTCGTAGGCCCATAATAAGAAGTTTAAAGTAGATATTGAAAATTTTTTAAGTTTGAATTGAGTCTCGTGACTTGAGATTGGTTGTATGCATGAGATCAAGTTAGGTAATGCCTTGTACTCCTCCATAGCATAGGTTACGAGTACAGGGTGTTACACTTATGACATGGTCATTGGACAAGCACTAATCAAGTAGCTTTCATAATAGTATGTCATTAGGAAGAGCTCAATCACGTTACTATAGTGGAATGACTTCATATAACTAAATTATTTTGTAATTAATAGGTGAAAAGTTGAAACTTAATTATAAATCATTTTAGCCCTAATTACATATATCCAATTGGTTCCTCTGCTAGCTCATTGAAATTGGAAATGAATTGCATGTTGAATAAAATGAATAGAAATGGATTGAAATGATAAAGTTAGAGAAATAGGAAACATTAAAAGATAGATGTGGTTTTCCCACTAAATAAATAATTGAATATCAAAATAGAATTAAATTATTTGGTCATTGTGAATCTGTTGAAGGTATAAAATTAAATATATTCTCTCATATATTCTTTTACAGTAAAGTTGCAATAATTTTAACGGAATAAGAATCAGGTTGAGAAAATTATTTAATTGGGAAATTTATTTATTTAAATTAATTTATGATGTTTATTCTAGAAAATAGAAAAACATGTATTGGGTTAGATTGAATTATAAAGTGTTGGGTGAAAAGTCTAGGAAGCACTTATAATTAGACTCAATATAGGAGAAGCCCAAAAACCACTTATATTGAATACAAGCGACGAAAAACACTATTATGTTTAACTAGGGTTGTTACCCCTTTCTCCTAGTTCAATAAGGGCTTTTGTTAGCTCGATTGGTCATCGGAAATAGCCAAGAGGGGGTGAATTGGCCATTTCAAAATTTTGTGGAAACTTGAAAGAAAGGATAGAAAAATTGAACATAATAATTTATAGTGGTTCAAGCCTAATTTCCTACTCCACTACCTTAGCTTTCCACAACTAAGGATTTTCTCAAACTCACTAATTTGATCAACCTTTGAGGACAAGATTTAACCTTACAAATCCCTTAGGATTTATACTCAAATCTTAAGACACAAACTCTCCCAAAGAGAAACAAATAAAAAAACAAAGAAATAATCCTCATAGGATTAGGATATTTTCCAATTAAGCACAAATACAAGGAAAACACTTGAGCTGATAGACAATTCAATGAATGCGAACAAGTGTTTACAAGAAGAAGATAAATAATTGAAGCACAAAGCGATTGGTAATGGATTCTTTATGTATCTTGAAGCACTTGATCTATTGTACGACCTTTGGAAGCTGGCATTTATACCCTCTAATTGATTTATAACCGTTGTGGTTGTTGAGGAATTGAATAGATCCATCGACCATGAAAATACCATATCATTAAATTCACCTGTAACAAAAGTTATTGATACTATTTCTATGAGTATCGATACTATTAAAATTTAATGCATGATTCAGTGACCATTAATGTTAGTTTACAACGATACAAAGACATTTTGTCGATACATGGTAAAAGGTATCAATACTTTTTGAAAAGGTGTCGATATTTTTTGTGATTGTTCAAAAATCTCGAAGTCAAAATCCAAAATTTGTATCAATACCAGTGAAGGTATTGATAGAAAAAGTCTAGCTATCGATACTTACTGATAAGTATCCATACTTTTAATATTTCCTCAATATTTTTTAACTTCAAAGCTTAAAACAATACCGATATCAAAGATGGTATTGATAAAAAATACAATAGGTATTGATACTTTATCAAAGGTATCAATACTTTTCTATGGAGCAGTTTTTCAATCGATTTAAAAATGTTTCAATTGAGTTTAAAGACTTTAAACTGTTTTTGAACTTTGTCCAAAAATTCTCTAAGTGTTCAAAACATTTTCTATGATGTTTAAAAGTTTTGAAATGATTTTTATGCTTTGAACTTAATAATTTATTTTCTAAAACAAACTTTGTTCAAAAATAATTTTATTTTTTATATCAAAACAATTCATCAAATAAAGCTAGTTTAAAATTCTCCCCTTTTTATGGAACAAAAGATTTTGATAAATTTGTTTTTGAATAGAAATACTCCCCTTTTAAATTTAAATTTCAATTTTAGGCTCATTTTAAAAAAAATTGGTCACAAAATTGTTGAGATTAAAGATATTATCACCCAATAATAAATTTACCTTTCTTTCTCACGTTTTTGTTATATCAAAATAAACAAATAAAGCTTAAAAGGAAAATAAAGCGATAAGTCCAAAGATAGATATTTAAAAATAAAGAACAAGTGAACTAACATTTGCAAAATAATCATTAATGTATCTTAAAATACCAAATAAATATTAAGATGCAGTCACATAAAAATAAGGAAAGAAAAGAATAACTCAAATGATGAATCATTTTTGTCATTTCTTATGATTTCGTACACCTAATTGCATATATGATTCATATAAATCATGCATAAATGCTTTTTCAATTAATTTTAAGTCATAAAACATTTTGAAACAACAAAGTACAAGTATTTATTTGAACACAAAATCAAGAAAAGGTAGTAATACCTAGTTCTCTCCTAAGTGTCCAAAATATTTCTTTGTCTAAAGGTTTTATAAAAATATCAGCTAATTGACAGAAAATGTCTACATACTCTAATACAATATCACCTCTTTGGATATGACCTCTAATGAAATGACATCTTATTTCAATGTGTTTAGTTCTAGAATGTTGGATGGGATTTTTAATAATACAAATTGCATTAGTAAGTTCATGTAATTAAATTGTGTATTTATATGTTTTTATTGAATTATATGTATGTTGTAACGCCCCAATTTTCAGGAATTTTAAAAATGTTGGAAAAATTTAAAAATTCTGTGTCCTATTTGTTTGTTGTAGGATTAAGTACGTTAGTGGGCCTCTAGAAGGCCCAAGCTTAAGGTAAAACCCGATAGTTTTAATTAATTTTAATTCCATAAGAAAAAGGGGTTCTGGTTAATTGGGCTTTTAGGTATTAATTATGTAAAATAAATCACAAGGAAGCATGTGGTAAAGTGGCTAAGTGACGCCACTGGGAATGCTATAAGTGGCGTGTGGATGATTGGGAGGACCCAGGTTCAAGTCACAATGACAGCAAATAAGGGATTAATTTTTATTAATGGAAAAGGTAAGTAGTGGAACTGAAGTGAAAGACTGTTAGGAAGAGTTGGAGTTGCTCAGGAGATTGAGTAAGGAGGGGATAAGGGAGAGAATTTAAGAGCTGATTAGGGAGAGCTGTGTTGGCTGAATAATGGACTCTTGAGGAGCAAGATTTGGCCGGCCAAGGGGAGCTTTAGGGAGGCAAAATTCGGCTAGGGTTAAGGTCAGTATAAATTCGGCATTAAGGGGAAGTTGGGCCGTTTGCTGACCATTTCCCTCTTCATTTTTCTCCCCTCTCTTCATCAACCTTTTTCTTGTTCTCCTTTCTCCTTCATAGCCGAACCCTTCTAACCTCTTGTTCATCTCCATCCTTCCCTTCAGACGTTTCAAAACCTTCATAGGCTTTGGCCATAAAAAGTCGAAATCCTGAAAGCTACACTTTCTTCTGTGCCGATTTTTCCTAGCAAAATTCTCTTATTTTGCTTATCATCTTTGGACAATTCTTTCCTCCTTTAAACCTCAAGTTTTTTTCGACAAGACCACAGTAAAACCCTATTAATTCATCTTTTTCTACACAGTTGCAAAAAAGCCGAAAACCCCACTTTCATAGGGACTTAGCCGAATATTAAAAACACTGAAGGCTTGACTCTGGTGATCGTTTGAGGGTAGAGCAGCATTGTATTTAAGTAGGCATCAATTGGAAACATTGGTCGAAGGAATCGGTGGTAAGTAGTTTCAAAACATAGTCTTTCTTTCGTATTTTAGGAAAGGCAGAAATCCCTAAATGTTAGGGAGGCTGTCAATTTGGACTTGTAGCCCTAAGGAGTTGTAATAACTATTCTGCTTTGGTAAATGGTGTGATTTAGAGGCTGCTGATCAAGGGCTTGGACAAGTGGAACGATCAGATCTTTGGATTTAAGACATAGTTCGGCAACAAGGTAAGAGCAAGAAGGTTCTAAGCATGTTTGGCCGAATATGGTATGGGGCTATTTACTCAGTATTAATTCGATATCTAGAGTAATATGTTAGTGATTTAATTGTAGGCAGTTCGTGCATGGATCTCGACAACGAATCATCGCAAAATAGGTG
Organism: Gossypium arboreum; assembly: GCF_025698485.1. NCBI lineage: Eukaryota > Viridiplantae > Streptophyta > Magnoliopsida > Malvales > Malvaceae > Gossypium > Gossypium arboreum. The sequence goes on from NC_069073.1 coordinate 45,176,731, forward strand.
TGTAACTGACACCCTCTCATAGACTAGATCGGCAAAAGCTGAAAGGCCGAAATGCCGGAAAGTTGGTATTTTGGGAATTTGCGAGTGTGCGAATGCTCGTAAGATAGTTGGGTTTGCATGTTTGGTATTCTAAAGGTAATAAACTGCAGTACGTGCGATTTTGTACATTTTGATAATGTGGGCTTAATGGGCCAAAAATCGGGTTCATGGGCCAACGGGCTCAATTTGGTAAGTATCTTGTAAGTATTCGATAGTACGTAAATGGATAGGATATGAATGAAAACCCTAGAAGTAGCTAAATCATTACAATACCCTTATGTATGGAAAATTACCATGATACCCCTAGGTGTAAATGACCAATATGCCCCTAGGGTTAATTTTGTCTGAAAAGCATGTTGATTTAAATCTGTATGATGTATGCCATGAATGAATATTTGTTGCATAGGGACATGGGTTATATTTTGGAGGAAGCTTCCTGGTGGCTATGCCACAATTATCTGATCTGGTGGCTCTGCCACATATTTCTGTTCTGGTGGCTCTGCCACGATTATCTGTATCTGGTGACTCTGTCACATTATTCGCTCAGCGCCATGCTGCATAATTGCATGGCGTAGTAGCGGTTGGGTGGGTCGAGTAGTCTCCCCACATGGTGAAAGGTTGGTAAGGGGGTGTATGTGGTTGGTTATGTGTTGGGTTTTGCATATACATGAAATATCTGATCTGATCTGTTATGGGCGTATAGGTTTAATTTCAGATTACATTCTAGGCTAAGGCCAATTTATTCTATTTTTGTGGTTTGAGCTGATATGGGCTATGGTTGGGTTAATTTTACACACCGAGTTTCCCCAAACTCATCCCTATTTTCATCCATGCAGTAATCCCCACCATAGTGGGCTTGGAGCTGCAAGGATTCGGAGTGGCCACTGCTCGCACTATGGATTTCTTCGGTGATTTGGACTTCAATTTTCTTTACTTTGATGATTTGGGTTTTGTTATGTAATAAGGCCGCTTATGATTATTTTTAATTGGGTTTCGATTTATAACTTATCATGATGACCTTAAATTATATTAACTATCAAAATGGGCTAGATCTAGGGTTCGTTTTCCAAAAACATAAACTGATTTTGAAGTAACACGATTACAAACAAGGCTTCTGCTATGATAACGTTTTACAAACTTAAATCTAAAATAGACATAATTTCAATGGTAACCTAAAAATATACGCAATGTTAGAGTGTGGCAATGGCGGTGTGCATGTCTAGGATTGGATCCGAAAGAGCTTGGTACTTAAGCAGTCAGATGGATTCACCTCATTTTTCCGGTTTCCTACCTGGTGCGCAGCTTCCATTCACTGTAACCCTCAATGAATTAATCCTTTGAACATCAAGTACGATTTCCTAGACTTAGAATGAAAAAATGTTTTAACGTTTTCATATGGCACGTCGGATCCAGTCATAACGTCTAGGCCGGGTTTGGGGTGTTACATATGTGAATTGTATAATTTCCATGTATAACTACCGATCATATATCTGACGACGTACAATAATTATTGAGTCCCGTTTGAACCTTAGGAATTCGTAGGATACAAATGACATGTCATTAGGGATTACTGATTTTAGCTCATATGAGCTTACCGATTTCAGCTTGTATGAGCTTACCAATTTATAGCTCATGAGAGCATACCGATTCATAGCTCGTATGAGCATACATGTATAGGAATTGATGGATCATAATATAGCACACTATGTGAGCTATCCCAAGTATCAAATGATATTCTAAATGGTTCAACAGGAAATGTTCTGTTAAAAGATGATACGAGTTCGATACCAACTATTACAGGTATTTACTTGAAATACATGGAAATGACATTGCATATTATATTGAAATTGTAACAGCCCAATTGCAGTGAAATCGAAACAGTGGTCTCGGGACAATAAATCTGAGCCAAAAAATAAGATTTATTTTTATTTTATTATATGGTCCATATTATGATCGACAAGTCATGTGAAAATTTTGATAAGAAAATATTATCGATTAAGTGTTTAATTACAGGAAGGACCAACTCGCATAAAATGAAAAAGTTGGATTCTAGTAGCTAGAAGGATCAAATAGCTATAGAATTCAAAACTTAAGGTCCTTATATGGTAATTAGACCATTAAAGAAAGTATGTAGATATTTGGGTATGACTCATGCATGGAAAAGTAAAAAAAGGCTAAGGACTAAATTGAAAAGATGAAAAGTTATTAAATGACAAATTAATTAAATGAAAAAGAAAAAAATTTCATATCATCTTCCCCAAATATTTCTATGGAAACCCTAGGTGAAAAGAAGAAGACTTATCAAACTTATTTGGGCAAGTAATCAAGCCCCCTTTTTTTAGCAATTTTTATATTTTTGAAACCGGGATTGTCTAATCTATCTATTTGGGGGATTAATTTGAAAATTTGTCAAAGTATGAAATTCGGGTCATGGATGAATATGCTGGAAAAATGAAATTTAAGGTAGAAAATGAAAGGTTGTTGATAGTTAAACAACTTTTACAAAGCAATTTTTATGGAAACTTGATTTAGGGACTAAAATGAAAAAGTGATAAAACCCATGGAAAATTCTAAAATTTGTGAAATGTATGTGCTGTAAATGTAGTATTTAAATTTCAGTTAAGCTTGGAATAGGGAATTAATTGCATAAATTTCATTTTCCAAGCCTAGGGACGAAATGGGAATTTTTGGAAAAGTTAGGGGCAAAATGATAATTTTTCCTAAGAAAAAAATTGAGTCCACTTGAATATAAAATATGATAAATTGATGTCAAATTTACTTGTATAGATCCGGATAGACCAAATTCAGAGCTAGAACGAAGAAAAGAGGAAAAAGTCGGGTTAGATTTTTCATAGGCGAAAAATTGTCGAGGTAAGTTCGTGTAACTAAATTGTATATGTTTTTTTATACTTGAATTCAATGTTGTGTTTTTGAAATTGTATAAATGCCATAAATATGTGAAATGATCACATACTCGTTATAGCCCAATAAATGAAAGTGTCCAATCAATAATAATGTTCGATAAATGGTAAATGATAAAATGTTGCTTATATGCTTGAAATGAATGTGGAATGTATCTAATTGAATTATATGTATGATTTAGATGTAGGAAATAATCACATGCTTGTTAATGCTTGTGAAATGTTAAATCTCATTTGAATAAATGGAAAATCGATGGATATGTGATTTCCCAAAATGCATGAGGTCCTGCATTTGTTGCTAACGGGATTTAGCTCAGATGAGTAATCCTATTGAAATCATTACAGAAAGAATTTAACCCGGATGGGTAATCTTATATAAGTCCTCTCGAGCATATGTTATGGATTGGATTTAGCCCGGACGAGTAATCCAAATCAAGTTCCTTAGAGCATATGTCATAAAAAGGATTTAGCCTGGATTGGTAATCCTGTCGTATACATGTGTGGCTCGAAAGTGCACTCTTCGATATAGTACCCTACGGGTATCATTGGACATGAATTGACGGATCCTGATTCATACACCTCGAGTGTACTATCTGTGTAACCATCGATATTTTAGATAAATTTAAAGGGTAAATATCTTAATATGAAAAGATATGGATAAGAAATGAGTTATTACACGTATCTGGCTGAAATAAAATTAAATGATGATACATGACATATGATATATGAAAAAATGAGATGATGGTATTTGTACATGGACTTTATTTCATAAATATATGTTCATTCTTGATTATAGACCTGTACACCTCGAGTGTACTAATCGTGACCTTGATATTCTGAGTTGTAACACCCTAAACCCGGCCTAGATGTTATGACCGGATCTGATGCGCCACATCGATGCGTTCAAAACATTCCGTATTACTTAGTTTGGAAAACTTAGTTGGTGTTGTATAAGACACTTTTGAAAGTAGGTTAAAGTGAACGGAAGCTGTGCACCAGGTAGGAAACCAGGAAGAAGAGGAGGTGAGTCCGTCGAACTGCTTAAGTACCAAGCTCCCTTCGGATCCAATCCTAGACATGCACACCGCCATTGCCACACTCTAACATCTCATATAATTTTGAGAAAACTGTTTGGTTATGTCCATCTTAAGAAAATGATTAAGGTTGAAAAACGTTTGCTTAAAATATTTATTTTCTTGGAAAAACATTTACTTTGCGGAAACTTTGCGCGTCATCGTGATCTTTTAAAAACAAGTAGATTTTATAAAATGAACCCTAGTGCTAACCAGTTTAATAATCCCCAAAATAAAATTAATTAAAAAGAGCAGCCTTATTACAACTTTAAACATAATAAAAATAATCTAAATTAAATGCTAAACTTATTTAAAATCGGAAATCACTCTTCATGGCCACTCTGAATCCCGCCCAGCTCCAAGTCCACCAACTAGGGCTCACTTGCAAGGATGGAAGAGGAAGGGGTGAGTTTGGGAAAACTCAGTGTAAAATCCCCAACTATAAAAAGGAACAGTCAGTCATATAAAAGAATTAAACGTCTGCCTGACCTTACTTGATTTCAGTACCAATTGGGCCTTAGCCCATTATATGACAGATGCAGATGGGCTTTAACCCATTACGAATAAGAAACATTATCGAACTAGAATCGAATCGAGAATCTAATTAGGTGACGAATCGAGAATCGATGTCAATGTAATCAAAGTCGAATAGGTATCGTAATGAATCAAAATCGAATGTGAATGCAATCCCAACCCGACCTATAACCAACCGCTACACTCCACATGCATCACCCTACACTCTATGTGGGGAATAGCTCAACCCACCCACCCTATACTCCACATTAAAAGCATTGTCGCTCAGATATCGATAAGTTGAGGCAAAGCCTCCAGTACGTGGACAAGCCACTTTCAGTACTTCCTCCATCAGTATAACCCATAACCCATGCAACAGATATAAATGTCATGGCATACAACATACAGAATCAGAATATCTGCCCATATTTGAATCAAACAGTCACAGTCAAGTCATTCATTTCACCAACATATATTCACAATCAAATTCGTCAACCGCGCAGTCCAAGTCAGTCACTTGGCCACAAGGGCAAAATAGTCATTTAACACCTTAGGGGCAAAATGGTAATTTTACCCCACAAGGGTATCTCGGTAATTCTACCCTACAGGGGTATTTCGGTATTTCTACCCTACAAGGGTATTTCGGTCATTCTACCTACTGGGGTATTTGGTAATTATACCCTACGAGGGTATTTGGTTATTCTACCTTACAGGGTATTTCGGTAATTCTACCCTACAGGGGTATTTCAGTAATTCTACCCTACAAGGGTATTTCGGTAATTCTACCCTACGTGGGTATTTGATAATTCTACCATA